>NC_046321.1:12228943-12551943 GCF_009819535.1 Lacerta agilis
TGAGCAAATCTGCTATGTAAGCATCCCTCTATAGCACAAAGGAACATAGGAAACTATGGTTAAGAAGAGTTTGGATTTGATATCCCGCTTTTCACTACCCGAAGGAGTCTCAAAGCGGCTAACATTCTCCTTTCCCTTCCTCCCCCCACAACAAACACTCTGTGTGGTGAGTGGGGCTGAGAGTCTTCAGAGAAGTGTGACTGGCCCAAGGTCACCCAGCAGCTGCATGTGGAGGAGCGGAGACACAAACCCGGTTCCTCAGATTACGAGTCTACCACTCTTAACCACTACACCACACTGGCTCTCCACAACATTAACATAAGAAGAGTCATGCTGGACCAAACCACTACAGCATCCAGTTCTCACAGTGGCCAACCAGGTGCCCATGGGAAGCCCACAAGCAGGACCTGCAAATTGCACACTATCCCCACCATCAAATGGGAAATGGTCCCAACCCTACCTGGAGATGCTGATGAAGGAACCAGAGACCTTGTGCACCCAAAGCACAAACACCGGCACTGAGCTACGGTCCTTCCCCATCAGGTGGCTATTTGAGCTGGACCAAGGAGAGCTGGGAATGAACCCAAAGCTACTTTGCCTGCCTGAAAGAGGGGTCTCTCTTTTTCACCAGTGGCCTTGAGCAAACTTCTGTGGGCCTGGCTTCCCTGTGGCAATAACCAGGAACAGATGGCCTGCAAAAAGTTGCAACCGGAGGAGACGGTTAGCCTAACCCCCTGCTAAGTAACTGAGAATGAAGACCAGTTTCTCTGCAGTTTATCACCAGGACCTGACAAGCGAGCTGCAAACCTCTTCGCTCCACAAGCTGCCACTGCAGCAGCAAATCACAAAAGCCCTTGGCACAGGAGATGTCGCGATAAGACCAGAGCGGAGGTCACCGCTCAACAGCAGCGACAGCTAGCAAACAACAGAAAACCTACATAAACAATGCTGACACCAAACCCTACTCATATCAAGTAAAAAAGAAACACAGTCACCTCACCCCACCTACCTCCCCGTGCCACCCACCTCTTCCCCCCTTCCCCCCTTTCTTTTCTAATGTCTCACCAACACTGACTTATAAAAATGTTATATGGAAAAACTTGAGAGACATTGTACTACCTTTGAAAATCTTTAATAAAAATAATTAAAAAAATAAAAATGATGTTTTTATTTTGACAGGCTGGGTGGGAGATTATAAAGAAGGACCTTCAAGATACATTGCCTTGCCCATCAGCATCGCCTTTTGCACCGGAATGCTTGAATGGGAGACAACAGGCACTCTGTCCCCTTCAGGCGAGATTTACATTTGTAAGGCGGGAAGGGATCTAGATTGGTCTATAAGTCTACATGAGCCAGTGTGCTGCAGTGGCTTGAGTGTCAGACCTGGGAGACCAGGGTTCAAATCCCCACTCGGCCATGTAGCTCACTGGGTGGCCTTGGGCCAGTCCCTGCCTCTCAGCCTAACCTGCCTCCCAGGGTTGTTGTGAGGATAAAATGGCAAGGAGAGCTCTTTAAACCACCTTGAGCTCCTTGGAGGAAAGGTGGGATATGAACGGAGCACACAAGCACACAAATATTCCTGGTCTGCAACAGCTTCACACGTGTTCAGTCTTCTGATTCAGCTACTCCACAACTGTGTTTAGCTTTGATCACAAAAAAGCTCTCTGCAGGCTGAGGGAAATTCATCTGTGCGGCAATTTCGCTGGCTAACACAGGCAAAGTGAAATTAGCTCAGTGAACCTGAGGGAATGAATTTTTCCTTGAAAAGAAACCTGTGTCCTAGTTTCTCCCCACCCGCCCTTCTCTCTTTCCCTTGAACATCCCTGCATTTTGTCACGTTGCTGCCCCTGAGTCTTGGGCGAGGATGCTTTTGGGTAGCTGTTCCTCTGTGAAATTAAATTTAGGCACCAGAGCACAAGGGCCAACTCTCGCTGTAGGGCTAACATGCAGCAAGCAGCATCCATCGCCCTAGGTTTCTCTCATTTGACCATAACTGGATCCATTCACACTTCTGTACCTTCCGTTGGGTGAACTAAATCTCTGTGTAAAAGGCGGGTGGGGTGGGGAGGATAATCTCAAAACGTGGCTTTCTCCTGCTTGCCACTTGACAGCACTCCCTCTGCAGCCATTGGATGAGTAGCTGTGATGTCACAGAATGTCAACAATAGAGCTTTTGTGATGCAGAGAAAAGATAACTCTGTCTGTGGCAAGCCATCTGTAAACATCTATCGCAACACAAAGGATTTGGTTACCGGCATGCTGAGGGAATTGGTATTTGTTGAGCAATTGCCAGCGTTACCTACAAAGCGGCAGTTGTGAATGAGGTGAAGGCCACGCATGAGGGCTGGGAAGTGGGAGGACATAGGAAGAGACTGAGTCAGACCACTTGGCTCGGTGTTTTCTATGCATTGAGTGGGAAAAGCTCTCAATGGTTGTTGTTTTTTTTTTTTTTGGCAGGGCACCTAGATGACAAGACCCTCCTTTCAGTGTCACTACTGTGGCCCAAAGGAAAGCAGAGCAATACGTTTGACACTAGCTTGACTGCAGGAGTTGCCGGAAGGAGGCACACAAGACGCTATCAAACTGTCTTAGGGACTCCAGTTCGGATTTGTGTAAGTTTTACTCCTTAGATAGATAGATAGATAGATAGATGTTTATTCGGCATTTGCGCCCATCTTACAATACAAAACAGAACAAACAAAGGAGAATCAAATAAAACAACGGCACCGTACAAGCCGCAAATAAGATAACACATCTCACTCCTTAGCCTTTACTTCTCCTGAAGATATACCCTATAAGGCAGTGGAGGTTTAGGATCAGAGTTTTCCTAGATAGGCTACCTTCCCAGGTTGATGAGCCCCATCTGCCCCTGACTTCCCTCTACAGCAGTGCAAAAACCACCTTCTTGACTGTTGGACCCACTACTGGTCTTGTCTGCTCCAACCACCTAAACCTGTCTTCACATGCAGAGGAAGTCCCTAACTCATGGAAGGTTTGGGACCCATCGGCTACCCTCACCTGGTTTAGCTGGCCATTCAAAGCTGTTTCCTGGTATGCGGCTGCTGCCGCATGCTGGCAGCTTCTAGAAGCCATAAGCGATTGCTGAGTGCAGGGTGGGGACTGAAGGTGGACAAACAACCCCAGAAGGAGCACAATGTGTTCCCTACCAGAGGTACTATCCAACACCCATACACCCCATAGCTAATATAAAGCTGAATAAATGTGGCTTCGAAGAGATGTTCTATTTTCAACCAGGAATGGAAAACAGGACTCTTGAGCATTGATGCTCCGATATATATTCTTTGAAACAACACTTAATAAGTGCGCACACGCATTCAGCACCCAATTCATGTTCTCCCAAGGTACCGCTCTGCTATTATTCCATCACAAAAATTGCTCCTGTTCTGTCATACATTCAACAATAATAGATAGTTTCAGTACTAAAACTGTCAACATATCATCTCTTTGCTCAGTGCTCCACACAGCCTCTATTGAATACGTTCAGCAAAATCACCTCCAAAAGGAAAATCTGGATCAATTAATCTGGAATAATGAGCAGACCCTGGTTTTCTAGAAATGCACATGGAAGCACCCACTCTCAACTGCTTTGATGGGGGAGCCCAAAAGAATAAACTACATGTATAAAACAAAACAACAACAGATTTGTACGTTGCATATGTTCAGATCGGTTGGGTGGGTGTGAAAATAAACGTTCAAGTGCTCATGATTCTGCCCTTCTGAAATATATATGCATACTCGGTTAAAGAGGCAGACTTTTTCACTGGTTGTGACAGCGCTGTGGCATGCTCTGCCCTCTGAAATATGGGGCGCCCTATGGACATTCTGCCAGCTCTTGAAGACATGCCTGTTTAGACTTTCATTCCCCGATCTCCTGACTTGAAGCTCCTCTTTTAATTGCTGATTTAACTGTTAGCCAACGCTTTACATATTTGCGATGGCAACACATGAGTTCGTATATACCTGCTTGATCTAACCCGCTCACTTCTTGGGAAGCTCACTTCAACTGCCGATAATATTTAGGTAACTCCAATGCAGGTGAAGGGACGCGGGTGGCACTGTGGGTTAAACTACTGAGTCTAGGGCTTGCTGATCAGAAGGTCAGCAGTTCTAATCCCCGCAATGGGGTGAGCGCCCGTTGCTCGGTCCCTGCTCCTGACAACCTAGCAGTTCAAAAGCACATCAAAGTGCAAGTAGATAAATAGGTACTGCTCCAGCGGGAAGGTAAACGACGTTTCCATGCACTGCTCTGGTTCGCCAGAAGCGGCTTTGTCATGCTGGCCACATGACCCGGAAGCTGTATGCCGGTTCCCTTGGCCAATAAAGCGAGATGAGCGCTACAACCCCAGAGTCATCTGCGACTGGACCTAATGGTCAGGGGTCCCTTTACCTTTACCTTTAATGCAGGTGAAATGGAACACTTGGGAGAGCAGGTGGGAGGGAATGTCAGCCATGCAGCAATTGGTGCCTCCCACTCAAAAGTTAGAGAACTGCCAGGGGTGGGATTAGTGGAATAGATGAGGACCATGAAATGTGACTTCTGGAGAACATCTGTCTAGGCAAGGGTGAATTAACATTTTTCTGCTCAAAGGCCTCCTGAGCCATCTTCTAGGGGCCACATGCTCTGCCATGGTAGGTGGAGCAATGAATGTACATTTTTACCTTTATACAGAGGGCTTGTTTTCGGACACACACCTCCCTCTCTCCATTCAGGTAAGCAAGAGGCATAACCAAACTCCAAGGACGTTTTTTTTGCAAACAGGCAAAATAACCGAAGGAGGGTGCAAAGCACAACTGGTAAGGGATGTGACTTGGTGAGAGGACGTGTAGTCAGCAGGAGGGTCAGACAAGAGAAGCTTGGAGGGCCAAATTTGGCCCCCCGACCTGAGGTTCCCCACCCTTGACTAGGAGACTGGATGCAGTTATCTAGTGTTCTCCCACCGGGCATAAGAAACAACATTGGCCTGTGCCAAATCATTGCATCTCCCCGAAGCTGCTTATCCCAGCCTTCCTATGGGATGCAAAAGTATCAGAGTGAAAGGGCTTCCCATACAGACGCTCTCTTAGGAGAGAATATGTGGCACGTGCACTAGATAAAGATGGAGCACCAGAATATGGACCAAGGAAGGGTGTCCAGGTTCTTTATAATCCAGTTCAGCTTGTACAGTAATGTGCATTTGGAATAGGGTGTTTATGTGTTAGCTGTCAAAAGGACACCTGGTTCCCTAAGAAAAACCCAGCAGTCTCCGGAGAGTGACACTGAAACTGTACGGATTTGAATGAATAAAAATGAACTCTAACATATACCCTAATATAGGCTCTAACAAATAACTAATAAGGCAGAATTATGTCCACCACTAATACACTATTACTGTGCCAACGAAACACCACCACCCACAGAACAACAACAGTAACAACCCATTAATCTGGAGGGGCCCTCAGTCAACAGCAGGCAAAAAGGAAGTCTTATGGGTTGAAGCTTTATGCTCCAGTTGCTAAAAAATAAAAATAAAACCTGCAGCTGAGGATGCAGCAATTTTGTTGGAAGTGCCACAGCATTAAAGGCTCGCAAAGACTCTTAATTAACCTTCCTTGCCTGAAAAGCACAAAGGAGGCTTTCTCTTTTGCAAAGTTTCTGAACAAAAGTGCATGCCACCCTTCTTTGTCAAGTCCCCAAGATTTGGGCTTTGTACAAAGCAGAGTGGGTCTCAGAACGGCAGCTAACAAACTGGCCTTCTGTCAAGGGTTCTTTTGCTGCGATTCTTGCGTTGCAGGGGGTTGGACTAGATGATCCTTGGGATTCCTTCCAATGCTGCAAATATATATATATATATATGCAGCAAATAAAGTGTGAGAACTAAAGCAGGGATGGAAAAATCTATCCATTTCAGTTTCTTATAAGACAAGCTATGAATGCCTATAAATAAAGATATCTATATGCACACATATAGTTGCTGCTTGATGACAGCCGTAGCTTAATAAGAGGGCATCTGCTTTGCGTGCAGAAGGTCCCAGATCTCATCACCAGGTAGGGCCAATAAAAGATTCCTAAATGAAGTCCTGGAGAGACGCTGTCCGTCAGTATAAGGCAACTGGCTGATGTGCTGGAGTGAAGCACTGAAACAGAATCACTGTCCAGAAGAGGGCAACCAAAATGGTCAAAGGCCTGGAAACAATGCCTTATGAGGAACGGCTTAGGGAGCTGGGTATGTTTAGCCTGGAGAAGAGAAGGTTAAGGGATGATATGATAGCCATGTTCAAATATATAAAAGGATTCATATAGAGCAGTGTTTTTCAACCTTTTTGGGGCAAAGGCACACTTGTTTCATGAAAAAAAATCACGAGGCACACCACCATTAGAAAATGTTAAAAAAATTAACTCTGTGCCTATATTGACTATATATAAAGTAATTTTCCCGTGGCACACCAGGCAACATCTCGCGGCACACTAGTGTGCCGCGGAACAGTGGTTGAAAAACACTGATATAGAGGAGGGTGAAAGGTTGTTTTCTGCTGCTCCAGAGAAGCGGACACGGGGCAATGGATTCAAACTACAGGAAAGAAGATTCCACCTAAACATTAGGAAGAACTTCCTGACAGTAAGAGCTGTCCGACAGTGGAATTTGCTGCCAAGGAGTGTGGTGGAGTCTCCTTCTTTGGAGGTCTTTAAGCAGAGGCTTGACAGCCATCTGTCAGGAATGCTTTGATGGTGTTTCCTACTTGGCAGGGGGTTGGACTGGATGGCCCTTGTGGTCTCTTCCAACTCTATGATTCTATGATTCTATGAACATTGTCAGAGGTAGCCTGCTTCTGAGCACACCAGTTGCTGGAAACCACATAGTTGTGCTCACCGGTCTCTGGTTGGCCACTGTGAGAACAGGATGCTGGGACACATGACCCACTGGCCTGATCCCTCCTGAGCTACTGTATATGCCCTCAAAGCAGTTTCCTATGCCCCTAAGACAGCTAATATTTATTTGTGAATGGAGGACTCAACTAACCTGTTCACTCACCTGCTGTAGTTTTCAACCAGAACTCTGTCCTATACTGACAAAGACTCTTCAAAACTTGGGAACAAAACAGGGAAGTCATTTTGCCATTTGTACACATATATTTCTCTCTCTCTCTCTCTCTCTCTCCCCTCCCTCTCTGGCCGCCCATCATTCTCCTACCATCATTTATCCCCCGGCTCTAGTGATGACTAACAGAACAACTTTTACAGTGATTGTTATGATGATGGTATTACGCCTTTACATGGAGGTTTTCTTTCACAACAGTCTCATTTTATCATCTCCGAAGAATCTCTTTCTGTTGCGTTTGTTCCCAGAAGATTACTTCTATTCTGAGAGTTGTGTGAACTGCATCCAGTACCCATTTCCTGTTTTCACACTAACCTGATCCATCTGCCAAGCGTTCATCAATTTTGCTTTTAATTAGCACGGAGCAGGCTTTTATGGAGTCCACGCTCCCTTGAGTCAACTGTTTGATGGTTCCATTTCCCTAGGCTCTGAAGATCTTCCAATGGAGGTGATGTATCCGGGGGTTAAGGTGTCTTTGGAAGAAAGGCTGGTGGTTGTGAGGGGCAATGAGACAAAAGAAGAGCCCCAATGGATCAAAGCGAGTGGGTGTAGTGGTCTGTTTTGAAGGGGAGGATCTCAATGTGACAGCTTGATGACCCCAAGGAGAGACCAAAAATACAGGCAGCTATGTGGTTTTATTACAGAGAAGTTGCATCAAATGCTAGCCATATTCAGACTAGATCGGGCATGTTCAGGGTAGTACGGCCATAGACAAATGCTGGGCATGTTCAGAGTAGACCCACTGAAGTTAATGGACATGACTTAGGTTGGTCCGATTCAGTGGGTCTACTATGATTAGAACTTAAAAGGATACAACTTAATACGTTCAAACTACAACAGCAACCTTTCACTTTAAGGGCTGTTTGGTGTTAAGGGCTTCCCATATTGACTTGAAAATGCAGGGAAATTGCACTTCATCAATGCTGATATGGTATGGTATCTGGATCCTTTCAGCTTCATCACTCACTATCTTGGGGCGGGGTGGCTGTGGGTGGCAGAGTGGTGGAGATCTGAGTCCGAGATTTGTCTTTTCCCTCGAACGCTGAGGGGAGCCATCCCGGACTGAACCTCCAGGAACCAGGGGAGGGGGCCGATATTCTTCTCTCTATTCACTTTATCCACACCACTCATCATTTGAACATGTCCCCACCTTAAGAAACAAAAACAACCAACCAAGAAGCCCGAGGGGGTCTTATTCCAGCCCCCTGATCATCATTATTATCATTTTGGTTCCCTTTCTTGAAACTTTCCCCAGCTTCATTTAAATCTTCTTATTCTCCTTTTTTGTGTAACTGTGCAATTTTTAAGATGAATAAAGTTTATTATAAAAAAGAAACTTTTCCAGATCCACTATATAAAGATCTGGCGACCAGAACTGTACAGTACAACTGTACAAAGGAAAATAAAACTCTGATTCTGCTGTGGGCTCTCATGTAGAACTATCTTCCATTCCAAAGCCAAGGTGTGTTGATGGAAATCCTAGCTCCGCAAATCAAAGCAACCTACCGATATATTACCCAACGCCTCTCTGAAAACTAGGTTAACAAACTAAGTAGCATCAGCCTTGATTATTTTCTTCTTTGATACATTAACATTCTTCTCCCTAAAGGGCTTGTAGCCTCCATATGAAATCATGATCTCTCATTGTGACTGGAGACAGATTATTAGCTCTTTTCAGAATTGAATGCATTAGAGCCATCATTGATCATTGGTATATACAACCCTCCATCTACCACCCCACTAAAATCTTTCATCAAATGGTTTTGTGGTGTGTGTGTGTGTGTGTGTGTGCATACGCTGGTATATGTATTTCTAAAGAAATGTGTGGTGGCACCTTTTTGTCTCTCATTCCAAAAACGACTGTCTGAAAAATCCTGGTCTGTATCCATTGCTTGAGTCCCTTACCCACTTTGAAAACATGGTGTTGAGATGTCATTATACATGGTTTATGAAACTGTTAATGAGCACCAGGTCCCCAGCAGTCATCCACTTGCTCCTCCTTCCTGCTGTACAATCCTGACTTGGTAGGAACATCTGGGACTAGCCCATAGGGCAATTCCTTCTCCTTCTAACCCAGGCATCCCCAACCTTCAGCCAGAGTTCATGCTACATCCAAACCAGGGAACTCTACTTTAATGCCAGTTAACAAACCAGGAAAAAAAGCCACAATCACTTGACTTCCTGGCCTGTTAAGTAACATTAAGCCAGTTTCCCCAGGATCTGCACACAAAATGTGGGCATGTGGTGTGAGCAGGGGAAAGGAGAATGTGGAGCACTTGGCCCTGGCTTCATAAACCTCCATTCATTCATTCATTTATTCATTCATTCCATAAAATTTATACACTGCTTGATTGTAAAAATAACCCAAATTGGTGGAAAGTTTTAAGCAATGGCCTCAGCAGAGGGAGCACCCTGGACAGCTCCGTCCAAGCTGGAGGCTCCATAAGAGCCAAACTCAGATGTTGTTTCAGCAGCAGAAGTCATCATCAGACAGAATCTTAAATAGGGAGATGCACCAATAAATATCACGGCTGCTAGTTCTGAAATTGCTGGCAATCGCAAACATTCCAAGTGTGTTTCAGCAATCACAGAATGGGGGAAACTGTAGAGGGAAACGAAACACCCTCAGGCTGAAGAACCACTGACTCAACAGACTCCTCTTGGGCAAGTGTTTCTGCTTGGGACTAGCCCATAGGGCAATTCCTTTTCCCTCTAACCCAGGCATCCCCAACCTTCAGCCCTCCAGATGTTTTGGACTACAGTTCCCATCATCCCTGACCACTGGTCCTGTTAGCTAGGGATCATGGGAGTTGTAGGCCAAAACAGCTGGAGGGCCGCAAGTTGGGGATGCCTGCTCTAACCCTAACCCCAGCATCATTCCCTGAACAAAGGGAGCACTCTCTTTTTGAACAAGTCAAGGAGAACTCCAACCCAATTAACAACCAAAAGATAGCTTATTGAAGGTGCAGCTTCTTTCTTTCTTTTTGCCCCCCTTTTTGAGGCAGCCTTTTTGGGCTAAGGAAACACCACAATTCATCGCAATTGCACTGCACACCAATTATATTTTCCCTCCCACACCACATTCGTTAACAAGAAGAGCATTCTTATCTTCTGATCATAATCCCTTTTCACCGCTTTGTCACACTATTTCCTACAAGAGTTGAGTTCTCTCAACTGAAGTATGTTTCACACAAATTTATGATCCCGTATCATAAATCATGGTGGTGGGGGGACGAAAACACCTCCCGACTTTCGCAAACGAAGATTTATGGGCTCATATGTATTTTTTAAACAGCCAAACCATGAAACTTGCCAAGAGACCAAAGAGGAAAACAACTACATTACGTTGGGTATGGAACAAGAGTAAAGAATAAATCATTCTTTATGTTTGGAATCACTAACCATTAAAAATACTGTATGAACAGACTGGAGAGTACAGAAATTAGCAGCTTTACTCTGGGAACCTAAGGAGCATTTCCTTAGCACTCCTCAGGAACATCTTGATGTGGCCACAACCATTGACACCTGGAGGAGAAACCTCTACAGAACATGCATTATGCAATATCTACTTCTTTTATAACATATGTGATACGTGTGTAGGGAATGGATATCACAAACAATGTTGTTCATCACAAACCCAGATACAAAAGGCAAAGTTCAGCACAAAGTGTAAAGCATGCTATTTTAATTATTGGAGCTGCCAAACATTTGACCACATACTTGCCAAGAACTTATCAGTTTTTCTTCCACTAGCCAGTTCAGTCCTTGATCATTCCCAGGGAAAGAAGAATGTAAAGGTGTCAGAAGCCGTCAAAGGCAGGACCAGGAATTCTCAGCAGCAACCACATACAGGGAGATACCACAATTACAGCTTGATGCATTTCCTGGTGGTGAGATATTTTCATGTGCTTTGCAGCTCATGCCAGCAAACCAACCATGGTCTAAGTTAGCATTATGTACAAACCCAGGTTCATGGTTTGTTTCTCTAGGAAACAAACCCCTGCCCAAATACAGGTAGGTAGCCGTGTTGGTCTGCCCTAGTCAAAACAAAATAAAAAATAAAAAAATTCCTTCCAGTAGCACCTTAGAGACCAACTAAGTTTGTTCTTGGTATGAGTTTTTGTGTGCATGTACACTTCTTCAGATACACTGAAACAGAAGTCACCAGACCCTTATGTATAGTGAGAGGGTGGGGAGGGGTATGACTCAGGAGGGTGGTGGAAATGGGTGGTAGCCTGATAGCTGTGGTAAACCTGTTGACGACTGTTAACGACTGCAATTGGTCTTACAGGAAAAAGCAAGGGGTGAGAAGGTTAAAAATAGCTTTGTCATGTATAATGAGATAAGAATCCAATGTCTCTATTCAGACCAGGTCTCTTCATGGTTTTAAGTTTGATAATGAGTTGCAATTCAGCAACTTCTCTTTCCAGTCTATTTCTGAAATTCCTTTTTAATAAGACAGCTACTTGTATAGAATGTCCTGGGAGATTGAAGTGTTCTCCTACTGGTTTCTCTGTCTTGTGATTCCTGATGTCAGATTTATGTCCATTTATCCTTTGGTGTAGGAGCACCACGGATCCCCCTTCTCTGCCCCAGAACATTGGATTAGGTAGAACAAAAGTACAGTTGTACCTTGGTTGTTGAACTGAATCCATTCCAGGAGTCTGTTCGACTCCTGAAACCATTCAAAAACCAGGGTGCTGCTTCCAATTGGCTGCGGGAGCTTCCTGCACTCAATTGGAAGCTGTGGAAGCCATGTCGGATGTTCGGCCTCCAAAAAATGTTCACAAACTGGAACATTCACTTCCAGGTTTGCGGCTTTCGCGAGCCGATTTGTTTGACAACTAAGCCGTTTGAGAACCAAGGTACCACTGCACACTTCTTCAACCCTTGTAAATGGAAAGGTGTACTAAAGATAGTTAAAAGACAAAGGGAGTGGAAAAGTAAAATCCCTGCTTCTCCTTCATACCACTGGTGACCAGCCCAAAAGATTATTATTTGAATAGCAGAGCCTGAAATGAATGTTTGACTCGCAATAGTTCTTGATTTATGACCAAACTTAGAACAAACTTTGGGCCTTCAAAGGGACGTTTATTTCCTGTTCGGGGGATTAATTTTGTTAAAATCCCAATATGCTGCAGTCTTGACACTGAACAGATTTAGAACGGCATTGTTCAGGAAGTTCAACGGCGCTGTGTTGACAGCAGATCACATGAGTTAAATGTTGTCTATGGGGAAACTTCCAAAGTTTACTTTCTCATGTAATTCATCAGAACTAAGCCATGCCTCCCCACCTTGCTAGAGGAACAAATGCAAACCAGAAGAATGGAACTAGCTTTTCTCTGTTGCTCCCTTGCATTTCTGCAAATCCAAGTGCAAAACTAATCTAATCCACGTAACAGCACGTCTGGCAAGAAATTACGTATATACACATTTCTGTTCACTGAAGTTGCACTTCCTACTAAAAAGGCTTTTTGGGGGTGGGTTAGGGTGGGGGGACATGCCCAATGATAGCGCGTCACGTCACAGTATCCACCTAAAAGCCGGAGTTCGCAGCAATTTTGCGCAACCAATGCAAATGTTTCTTAATTAAAGCCAGAGCATAATGTTTAATGGATTAAGCACTGAAAACACTGAGCCGAGTTGAAAGATTGTGTAGGCAGCAGAGACACTGAAGTATTGCTCTCTCATTTCCCGCAGCGCTTCTGTCAAATACTAGCCCCGGAAAACTTATGTAGATTAATCCTTCTTTGGCAGGGAAATGCAGTGGGATGATCTCACAGGCAGGGCTGTGAAGTCCTATGCGCCAAAAGGAAAGGAAAAAAAGGGGGGAGGGCATTAGAAAGCTATACTCTGTATTCATCCTGGAAATAAACCATAAGCTTGCAAAGGACCTAAGGCTCATCGCAGTGAAAAATGTTGTTTTTGACCTATAAATGCCACAAGGGTTGGGGCACTGATACCTGGAGCAGCACCTCTTTTGACATGTACCTTACCTTTGCCCCAAGATCATAAACAAAGGCCCTTCTCTGAGTGCCTCCTCAATCTGATGCATGGATTGAACGGTGGCTATGAGAGAAAGGACCTCCTTGGTGGTGACCTCTGGGTGTGGAATGCTCTTCCCAGAGAGGTTCACCTGGCACCTACATTAATGTATTTCTGTCTCCTGTCAAAATCTTTAATTCTCCCAGTCTTTAGCTGCCATTTCACATCAATCAAACTTTTTTTTTTTAAAAAAAAAACTTTAATAGATTGGCATCAATACTGTTAGCCTTTAAAGGTAAAGGACCCCCGACTGTTAAGTCCAGTCGTGGACGACTCTGGAGTTGTGGTGCTCATCTCGCTTTACTGGCCGAGGGAGCCGGCGTACAGCTTCCAGGTCATGTGGCCAGCATGACTAAGCCGCTTCTGGAGAAACCAGAGCAGCGCACGGAAACGCCGTTTTACCTTCCCACCACAGCGGTACTTATTTATCTATTTGCACTTTGACGTGCTTTCGAACTGCTAGGTTGGCAGGAGCTGGGACCAAGCAACGGGAGCTCACCCTGGTGCGGGGATTCAAACCGCCGACTTTCCATTCGGCAAGCCCTAGGCTCTGAGGTTTAGACCACAGCGCCACCCGTGTCCCAATTGTTAGCCTTTACTGTTGACTAATTCATCCGTCCCTAGTTTGCGGACATGCTCACCTTGTGGTGCCAGCATGTTCAACATGGTGAAAGAAAAATGTGTCTTACGAATGGGGAGGGGGGTGGATATTTGTTTTCAGAAGAATCCACTTGTCCGAATTCATTTGTTGAATTCTGAATGTTTGTGGTAACAGATACACACACACACACACACACACACACACACAGAAATGGCTATATTTCAATGTGGCTTTGTTTAACTTAAAAAGAGGTGGGGATATATCATTTTCATTGTCTTTCTCTCAGGAAAAGTAATACCAGTTGTTGGGGGGGGGGGGGAGAAAGAAGTATCTGTGGTTCAGTGCTACTCATCAGATATTTTACTGGAGTGCCGCTGAGTGTTTCATTCACTGGACAGAAAAATAATAATCAGGAAAACAATCATCTGTGTATGTCATCCTGCACTTGAAAACCTCTTCTGGAACTTCTGCTCTTTTCATTAGAAAGACCTGATGCAGCAGGACAAAAACACACACACACACACACACACACACACACACACACACAAACCAAAACAAAAATGCCAGCAAAAATATGAAAAAGGGAAGGGGAAGTGGAAGAATCTCATTCTCTCTCATGAAACCGATGTTCTTCCAGAAACAAAACATTTATGCCACTCTCAAATAGGGATGGGCTGAGCGGCTAATTCGGCTATGGTCTTGTGGGTGCTCAATCATAAGCCCATTCTTTCCCATTGGGTGCATTTTCTACACAAGCTGTTGACACTTTTAACGCAAAAGGCACATTTTAAAATGTTTTGCAATGCATTCACTTCCACAGTATGTGTTTCGTATGGATCATTTATGTAAAAAGGCTGCCAACCACCGTAGACAACACTGAGTTTGATGGACCAATGATCTGGCTTGGTACAGTCGTAGCTTGGAAGTCAAACGGAATCCATTCTGGAAGTCTTTTCGACTTCCAAAACATTGAGAAACCAAAACACAGCTTCTGATTGGGTGCAGGAAGGTCCTGCAGCCAATCGGAAGCTGTAGAAGCCCCGTCGGATGTTTGGGTTCCAAAGAACGTTCGCAAACTTCTGGGTTTGTGGTGTTCGGGAGCCAAAACGTCCGAGTACCAAGGCATTCAGGATCCAAGGTACGACTGTATATGAATCTACTGTACATATGCAACAAGACAATGTAAAGCAAAGCTGGGGGCTTTGAAAAATATAACAACAACAACAACAACAACAACAACAACAACAACAACAACTTATTTATACCCCGCCCATCTGGCTGGGTTTCCCCAGCCACTCTGGGCGGCTCCAAACTGCATGCACACGAAAGCTCATACCAGGAACAAACTCAGTTGGTCTCTAAGGTGCTACTAGAAAGAATTTTCGATTTTGTTTTGACTATGGCAGACCAACACGGCTACCCACCTGTTATTAAAAACTTGCAAATTATACCCTCCCAAATAAAACAACAACCCTTAATGTACAAAATCAGGTAGGCTAGCCTGGTCTGCTTCTTCTCAGCTTGCACAGAAGAATGTTTTCTATAGGAAAGTGTTCCTCCCATCCTATGACATGGGAAACATACTGCTTGTGGGTATCCAAAAGTTATCTGTGAAACAGAATTCTGGGCTAGATAGGGCCTTTGGTCAGATCTGGCAAGGGCCTTGTTATGTTTTTAACATTGCTGATTACATGAGTAAATTTTCATTGTCCTTATATCTAGGCGGGGTATAAATACATAGTAGGGCTCTTCTCTAGCTACAATACAACCAGAAACCTTACCGAAGACTCCTGAGTAAGTACAGCAGTCACAGAATAAGAGAAGTCATCTTGTGGAGCAGGAACTGAATGCAGAAAGTGGGAATAAATCGACAGTTCTCACAATGGAGAGATGTAGGAAGCGGAGTCCCCCAAAGGAACTGTGCTTTTAAATTTGTTCATAAAAGATCTAGAAGTAGGAATGAGCACGAGCAGCAAGGCAGCCAGGTTTGCTGGCGATCCAATTGTTCAGGGTTATTCAAACAAAAAGAGGCTGTGAAAATCTCCCAAACTGAGTGAATGGACAGTAAAATGGTAAACACCATAGAAACAAGTGTAAAGCGATGCACATTGGGGCAAAGAAATCTTAATTTCAGATATACTCTCATGGAGACCTGAACTGGCAGAGCCTGGCCAGAGAATGAGACCTCTAGATAGCTTGATGAAGATGCTGACCCTGCTTGCAGTAGCTGCAAAGAAGGTGAATCCCATGCTAGGGGTCATTAGGAAAGAAACTGAGCATGAAACTGGGGAGAAAGCGGAAAGAGAAAGGTTTTTCTGCCTCTCCCACAAATAACAATAGAACCTGTGGACATTCAGTGAAGCCGAATGTTGGAAGATTCAGGAGAGACAGTTAAACTATGGAATTTACTCCCACAAGAAGCAGTGATGGCTATCTATTTGGATGGCTTTAAAAAAGAATTCAACAAATTCATGGGGGATAAAACAAAATCGAAAATTCTTTCTAGTAGCACCTTAGAGACCAACTGAGTTTGTTCCTGGTATGAGCTTTCGTGTGCATGCACACTTCTTCAGATAGATGTTTTGACTATGGCAGACCAACACGGCTACCCACCTGTATGGGGGATAAAGCTATCAACGACTACTAACCATGATGACTATGTTCTACCTCCACTGGAAGACTCAGCAATACTTCTGAAGTTGCTCGAAAGCATAGGAGTCGAGAGCGCTATTGTGATTAGGTCTGGCTTATGAGCTTTTTACAAGCATGTGACCACCGTGGGGGGGGGAGATGCTGACTAGATGGGCCTTTGGCCTAATCCAGAAGGATCTTCACAGACACAAGACACATACAAAAACAATATTTGTAATTTACTCTCAAATGTAACGAACTAGTGCAGATAGCCATATACTGTACAGTGCACTAAGCAAAATGCCAATGAAAAGTTTTTTTTTAAGTCTATGTGTGATTAACCTCTGGTTCACTGTGAAGACTATGTAGAAAGTGCTTTGTGTTGTATGTAATCACAGCTGAAGACATCTTCCTTATTGGCAAACAAGAGAGCTACAGCAACTTAATTGGAGTTTGAGGGAAAACGCCTTATCTAACAGAAAACAGGGCGCCAGTTCAATTTGGGGGCAAGTTGTCTGCTTGGAGCTGTCCAAGGTACTAAAACTCTAGCCTAACTTCACTCACCACACAGCTGGGGAAACCTGCAGCCCTCTAGAGACTGTTGGACTCCAACTCCCATCAGTCTGAGCCAGCATGGCCAATAGCTAAGGATGATGGGAGATGGAGTCCAACAGCATCTGGAAGACCATAGGTTTCCCATTGCTGACTGTGATCGAGACAGGACTCCGCCACACAGGTGGGGTGTTCAAAGAAGATGGTCCTTCCATGGTTACAGCCAACACTTTAAGTCGCAGTAGTAGTAGCTGCACTGCAAATGGTAATCTGGTTCCATCTGATATATGTACGTGAAAGGAAAGCAATCAAAGGTACGTAATGGATGGAACTGAGGAAATGAGAAGAAGAATATAAAGAATGATGGAGTGGAGAGCCTGAAAAGGGAGGCATCAGAAGTTTCATGCCAACGCCAAAGACAGGAGGTAGCTAGTACAGGAAGTTTGAAAATTCAATTTTTCAAGATTTATGCGCGGGCTTTTTTTTTTTTTTTAACTTTCTGTAGACTGGAAGTTGCCCGTTGCCAGGCACATGCAGGTCAGCTGGAAGCAAAGGAGTTTAACTAACAAGTAATGCAATTAATTATGAATAGTGTGGAAAGTGAAGCAGAACTCAAAGAGGGACAGAATGAGATCCTGGATGTATTCCATTGAAAAGAAGTGGGAAACGTCCCTTTAAGCCTTAATGTGATAAGAAAAGAGGTAAAGTGAAACCTTATATACTGGATCAAGCCTAACTACATATAACAGCAACTGCAGGTAAGGAAACTTTTATAGTATTTTGTTTGTATATGGAAAAGACACACTGAGCAAGATTGATTTGTAATGGAGAAGTAGGGGAGGAGATAGGGATATCACTCATTTCCCATATGCCTCTTCTCTATTCCAAATTGCTGCAGAGAGTTGCTTTTCTCCCCACTGCTTTCAAACCATGTATTCACCCTTTGCAAATATGTGTTTGGAAAGAAGAGAGAGAGAGAGAGAAAGTGCACAGAGAGAAGAAAAGCAATGCAAGGAAATGGGTATTTGGTGCTCAGAAATGGCAGGTGGGAAAAGGGTTAAGCATACCTTTCCCTCCTCACTTCTTCCCCAAATCGTTAAGCAGCTTCTCCTTAAAATAAATTAAATTTTAAAAGGCACCCAGGTTTCTGTTGTTTATTTACTTGTTGTATTAATCATTTGGCCCACAAAGAGGAGCAGCTAGGTAACGTACAATACATTATCCGAAAACTAACCATCCTCAGATCAAGCAGAGACAAAATTTAACCACGTTAAAATAACATTAAACAACTTAAAAGAGATACTTCTTGGTATCTGAAGAAGTGTGCATGCACACGAAAGCTCATACCAGGAACAAACTCAGTTGGTCTCTAAGGTGCTACTAGAAAGAATTTTCGATTTTGTTTTAACTTAAAAGAGGACCTGGAAGAAGGAGGAGGAGGAGGAGGAGGAGGAGGAGGAGGAGGTGTTTGTCAGGCAACAACAGTACATGAAAGGAGGCATCTGGTGAGCTTCATCAGGGAAAGCATTCCACAAACAAGGGAGCCACCAATGACAAGCCTCCATCCATTGCCACCCTCTGTGCTTCAGAATAAGGGGGTCCTTGGTGGAAGATCTCCAATAGATTTTCTTAGGGCACAAGTGGGTATATCTGTGCACAATAAAGAATTAAGCATGGGTACAATCCTGCGATTATACTATGCTTTTAAAGGGAGATTGGGAGCAGGATAAGTGCTATCAATCAGAGAAATCAAGTGACTTCCCCAATAACAATGTGCGTCAAAACACTTTGCTCTGAACCAGACTGATACCACAATTTCTCAATACTTGACGACATTGTTTCTCAGAAAGGCTAATTCTAAAGCACAGAGAACCAACTCGATAAGATAAAGGCTGCAAGGGGGCTGTCATCACACCAACAGTTGCTCTGGATAACTTTGGCTTTTCAGTAAGAGAAATGGCCTTTGGGGACCCTTCCGACTCCGGGATTCCATAAAAAACATCCACGGTGCTTAAGTGCAGCAGAGAACATGTTCCTCTCCTGGAAAATTTCTCTGAAGGAAGAGAGAAATAAGGTGTCCAGTAATTGGTTCAAGACTCCTGGTGCCTAGTGCTGAGACCGCTAACTTGCTCCCAAAATACGCTGCCACCATATTTCACTTGACACATTAATCATGTGCTTTTAAACAAAAACAAGAGAGAGAGAGAGAGAGAGAGAGAGAGAGAGAATACTCATATACTCTCTGCTTCTGTAGCGACGACTTACTAAGAATTCCTGGAGCTTTAAATCTTTCACAATAACTCGTAGCAAAGATGTTGGAAGAACATTTTGTAAATTCATGATGCAGTAAAAATAGACTTTCAGGGTGTCTTCATAAAACATCCCGCTGTTCTCTTAAGAATGGCTTCTGTGTGGCACTAGAAAGATCTAGATTGGAGGGAAAGTGCAAGATGTGGGGCAGGTCAAATCCTCACTGAAAGAAAGCAAGAAAGGATGCAATGGCAACAAAAAATGTGTGTATGTGTAGAAATGGCTATCAAAAGACATTGCTGAAAATTTCACCAGAACACTTCTGATTATAGAATCACAGAATTGCAGAGTTGGAAGGGATCCTGTGGATCATCTTCTAGTCCAACCCCCTGCAATGTAGGAATATGCAGCTGTCCCTTATGGGGATCAAACTATCAACTTTGGTGTCATCAGCACCACACTCTAACCAACTGAGCTATCTGCAAAGCTTATATAGTGCATGCACATTTCAGGCCACATTTAAAGGCCAGTCTCCCCAATTCACACCCTCTGAAACTATCTGAGAACGAAAGCACAGACATCAACCAAAATTTGCACTTCTCCAAATTCCGTAATGCAGTCAAATAAAGTACACAAAAATGCATATATCGGAACAAAATGTGCATTAGAATGCATATATTGTGCAAATAACCTACAGATATGCACCACATGGAGGATAATTTGTTTGCAAAAATGACAGAAAATTGTGTGTATTAGGAGAAATGTTGATGAACTTTCACAACGGCTGCTTTTTAAAAAAAATAATAATAATCACAAACTGATGTGGAGAACTTACTGAACATAAGATCGGAGAAGTAAGAAACTGAGATAAACAAAAATAGACTTATATTACTGTATCCGGGATGATTTCTCAGGAAAGGGTGGAGAACTTCAGCTCCTTTGCAAGTTCCCTGAGCTGCCTCATTGCAACAGCTCCAAGCTATAGCCTTCCTGATCTCAGGAATTGGACAAGTTCCCTACAGCCTGCTGATACCTCTATCTGGCACATGGATGCCTGAACACTGGAAACAGAAGGAATAATGTTCCAGCAGCAGAGGAGGAAGAAAGCAACTTGATGCGAGACACTGTAAAAAGACAATCCAAGCAGCCGAAGGCACTATCGTAATGTAAGTCCCCGTTTTAAGAAAGGCTAGCTTTCGTATTTGAAACCCTAAAAGTGGAGCGCCATCTGGGGTGTGATATATGCTGCAGATAGCATGGTGGCATTTCCTGGCAACAATCATGCAAATAAATATTCAAGTCTGGTTCTGGTCAACCCCATATTCACTGCCTTGGGTACTATATAAATACAGCCAGAGGCCTGGCACACTGGTTAGCTCAGCTGGTTAGAGCTTGGTGCTAATAACGCCAAGGTCATGGGTTTGATTCCCGTTTGGGTGCATATTCCTGCACTGCGGGGAACTGAACTAATAATAATAATAATAATAATAATAATCTATTTATACCCCACCCATCTGGCTGGATTTCCCCAGCCACTCTGGGCAGCTCCCAACAGAATTAAAAGCACCATAAAACATCAAACATTAAAAACTTCCCTAAACAAGGCTGCCTTCAGATGTCTTCTAAAAGTCAGTTATTTCCTTGACATCTGATGGGAGGGCGTTCCATGATCCATGAGGTCCCTTTCAACTCTATGAGTCTACAATTACCTCTGGGAGCATTCAAGGCCCCCAGAAAACATGCAGCCTTATTCAGACCCATGAGGTATTGGCTGAAGAAACTGTTGCCTCCACACAGCCTTGAAAAATTGCACAGGGGCCTTTAAAGAAACACAACACAGTCATACAATCCACAGTGACCATATGCATAGACCCCACGACGGAAGTGTACTTCAGTGTTAACAACATCTGTTTTATATGTAGAAGGTTTCAGGTTCAATCTGTGGCAGGGCTGGTAATGTCCCCAACCCAAAGCCCTGGATATCTACTGCAAGTCAGTGAAGTCAATACTGAGTTAGATGGACCAGTGGTCTGACTCTCTAAAAAGCTTAGAAAATAACAATTTCCACCACATCACACCAGGACATGTGCTTCAGCACATGGCTGCATGGGAGCTACTGAATCAATCAACTCCTTTGTTGACCAAATTCACTGTGCATTCCAAGATGTTTCATGGCATCCATGAGTCTATTTAAATATGACTGGTTAATGACCAAGTTTCACATTATTTCTAGCAGAAAAATGTACATGTCCTGCACCCTGCACACTCTTCAAGCTGATTGCTTGTTGGTCACCAATTGTTTGAAGCAGTCCAAAGAGTGAGATAATTTCAGGAGAAATGGCTGAGCTTAAAGGCAGTGTGTTGGAGCTGGACTGGAGAGACCAGGGTTCAAATCTCTCAGCCACGAAGCTCATTGGGTGACCTTGGGCTACTCAATACCTCTCAGGCTAACCTACATCACAGGGTTGTCGGGAGAAGAAAAGGATAAAGGGAGGGAAGTCTCATACAGAGCCCTGGGCTTTTGGGGGAATAGCAGGATAGAAATGTGCTTAATAAAACAAATAGACGCTCAAATAAATTATCTCAATTCTCTTGTTGATGATGATTTCCAGATTTATTGAATTCATTGTGCAGAAACAAAGATTGATATTGTTGTAGACTTGTGTCCTACTCAATAATTGAGCAACTCTGTCTTCTTACACAATGAGGCCACGATCTGGAAAATACAACACAATAGGACATTTTCTTCTTCTTCTTCTTCTTCTTCTTCTGCTTCTTCTTCTTCTTCTTAAAAAAAGGGGGAGGGTGAGAGAGAGAGAGCTGGAGGCTTTATTTCAATTCTGCCTGATTTCCAAATCTCTGTGAGTCTGTTCCAGTCAATTCATTTCACTCCCAGCCCCGCCCACTAATATTTCGAACACAAATCCATCATGACTAAGTCAGTACAAACTTGTGGCTTCCATCTACAGTAAAGGAGAACATCTGGTGAGAAAGCACAGCCCATCAGCCACAAGATCTCCCAACGGGCATCGCTTTAAAAAAAAAAAAAAAAAGAACTACTAGAGCCTTTGGTTTGTGAGTCTCTGGAGGGGGGAGCAATGGTGAAAACTTTCACTCGTTTAAACTCTCTCAGCACAAAGCAGCTATATCTGAAGAGGTACCGTCCACCCCCATCCCACCAACACAGGCCTCCAGGAAGCAGAGAAATATGTCTTGCAATAAAACCATTTCCAAAATGTTCTCCCACTTCCAAGAGATTGTTGTTCTTTGCCATTCTGAACTCTTAATTGCTCCTTGCTTCCCATGGAGCTGTTCCTGCTAACAGCAGCCCATATCTATTGGCATGAAAGCATGTCATGTAGCAACGTGGCTGAAGCTAAGCAGGACTGGGAATAGTGTGAATGGTAGCCTTGGACCGGTGCTGGTGGTTGTCCACATGCCACAAAGCAAGTATGGGGTCCAAATGTCTCTCCCCTAACCTGAGGACTAAAGGGAAGCAGTGAGAGGAGTGAGGGGTTTACTGGTTTGTTTTATTATGTATTTTGTGTTTTTATCCTGTATTTCTATGCTGTGAACTGCCCTGAGATCTATGGATGAAGGGCAGTATGCTAATTTAATAAGCTACAACGAAAGGACTGGGCACCGTGTATTACGGTTGGTACAAGAAGCCAAAGGCATGGATTTCCATTTTTCCCCTTGGATTTCACCAGGAAAGACTACAAGGCGGCACCTCCAAAGAGCTTCCTAATGATGTAAAAGATGCAATTGGTCCTCCAGGTCTATCTGGTCCTCCATATCCTCCCCACTTCCTGGATCTGCTTCACCCTCCGAGTGTTTTTGCTTGGCTAGAATGTACCCTTAAGGCCTCTCGCGTGTCTGGATGGAGGATCGAGAGGGGCGTTTGAGTGTGTTTGGGAATTAACCTACTGTGCAATGGTGAAATTTACACCCATTACTCCACCCACTTTGGTCTCTGGCCCTGCCCACCACTGCTACCCAGTTCTCGGGATGTTGTCCACAACACTTGGCTGAAAAGGGTTCCTTGCTAGGGCTAATGATTCCTCTTGGACATGCTCCTCAAAGTGGGTATATCCACAGTGTATCTAGAAGGCAACCCTGGCAATCGCTTGTTGGCCCAGCATGAAATTATCAAGCTGTTTCCAACGACAATTCCCCAGGAAAAGCAACCCTTATCCTGCTATAAAAGTATAGTTCTAGCTAAGGTGAAATGATTGATGGATTTCTTACTTCAATGACATATCAGAGTGAAGCCTTTTTATGGCTTTATGAACTGACTGCAGCAGTTATTGATCCTTGACAGCATTCATTTAAACCTAGCATCCTGCTACACTTACACGAACACACACACACACACACACACACACAGAGAGAGAGAGAGAGAGAGAGAGAGAGAGAGAGAGAGAGAGTCAACAACAGTTTTTCATCAATGAGTAAAGGGCAAAGATTCCAACTGGTAGTAAATCTCGTAAGCCAAGCTTTGATGGGAATATATAAAGGCGGGCACAGGTTTTTAAAGATGCGGGGATGTGCATTGGAAAACTGCAGCGCAATGAAATAACAGGCACCAAAGTGTAAATGAGTGTCAGGTCAGAATGAAGCACGTTCGTAAATCCCTAAACACCTCTATGTTCCATGTATTAGTGAGCACACTCCTGCTACAAGCCCTGTTCCAATTATAATAGTGGTAGATAATGCTTTAACTGGGTCCAATATACCCAACAAATGTGGACACAATGAGGGCAAAGGCATTTGGCTCACGGGACTGTGCCTGCTTGATTCGGTGTGCCAAAATAATGGTTTTGCAGAGGGACAGACATGCATTCAGACACAACTGAACCACACAACCCATACTTATTGTGGGCTTCAACCCATCCCATTCAATCCCCATGATACCTTTAAAAAAATCAACTTTGGCAAATTGTCGTACCAAACTGACCTGATTGGCACATCCCATATTAATTTGCAGACCAGAACTGAGTTATCCAACAGTGTTTACACTTCCAGTACCTCCTCTGCTGGAAGCAGTATGCCTCTGAATTGCAGTTTATCAATGCATTCTTAAAAGGCATGTTTGGGAGAAAATACCTTTAGAAATGTGTATTTAAAATGAGAATTTTCGGGCAACTTTTGCAAGCTGCACAGAGGACTCCTGCTCTGACCCAGTAAAATCTGTCATTTCCCAAAGTACTTGTTTTTATTTTGCCCTGCTTCCTGCTCTGATTTTGCCGTCACCTGGAAGCGCTCTTGGTGAGCCTCTTTAGCAAACAGGACAGCTATGAAAAGGAATTCCAGCCAGCAAGTCTGCATTTCCTGCCTTTTAGGCCCGTAATGCAAACCATTCATACAAAATCTCTCAAATCAAAAGACAGGGCCAAATGAAAACCACATTACTAATATTTCCCCTTTCTGTTTCCTCTTTCTGTTCTTTCACCTAAAACCCCCTCCCCTCCTTTGGGACTTTTCAGTAACAATATTCTTCTTAATGTCAACTTACAATCCATTTCCACAGAACAGTAACATTGAAGTAAAAGCATAAAACTATATTGTTTACAATAATTTGAATTATGTTCACACACACACCACTGCCAAATCTCTGTTCAATTTGTTGGATCAGTTTTGAGGGTTGCAATCAATTTAGATTTTCAATGTGGAGTTCAAGAAGCAAATAAAGAAAGATGCTTTTAAATACTTATTTTACAAAGCTTGAGGAGATGGCACTGTTTATTTGTGGGGCCAGTTCAAGATATTTTGCTGCCTGAGGCAAAGGAGAAGGTGGTGCCCTCCCCCAAGGCACATACAAAAGCAAACTGAACTTGTTTCAATACTAGTGAGAGTGTCTTTCAATACACTTGAGGAGAGCAGGCTAGCGTAGAGGGTAGGTCTCCCTCGGTAAGGCATCCCAGATTCTGGATGCAGCCGCTGAGAACCCATGATGATACAATTTCATGAATGGTGTCCTTTGGAAGACACAAAAGTGGACAAACAGTTCAGGGCGTGCCTGGAAACAAATGAGTTCACAAAGGTCCTTAAATCAAAGAGGATCTGGAAAGAGAGAACCCAGCAACTGGCAATGTACAAGAACGGCTCCGGAAAGTAGGGATGCTGGGCATTTGCCAGGGCCCCAAGAGCAGCAAAGGACCCCATGCCCTGATGGAGCTATGATTCCTACTATTAATAGAATATTCAAGGAGATCAGCCTAAAAAAGCATTCTTGATTTTCATGTCCCTTCTCTTCCAGCTTTAGTGGGTTCTCTGGTAGCCCCTGAAATCCTAGGGCCATCAGTGGTTCATAGAATCATAAAACTTTAATGTTGGAAGGGATCTTGACTGTCAACTAGTCCAACCCCCTGCAATGCAGGAATCTTGAACCCATGACTCTGGAATTAAGAGGCTCATACTCTACTGACTGAGATACCCTTCCCAGCAAAATAGATGGGGTGCAGGTAATATTAGTGAACAGAATTAGCCAATTGACATGGTTAGCAACTGCAATATATACCAAGCCACTTTAGAAAGATCTTTGACGAGGGAGAATTCAAACATGCAATCTCATCGCCAGCGTGAGGCTGCTGACTGCGTGCTTCATCCCTTGGATGAAGAGTTTGCATCAACAAGACCATTTGGGACAATAAGAGAATAGCTCCACCGTCCACCATATATGGAAGAGACTTATAGATTAGGCAGGGTTCTCTTAATAAAAACACAGGCACACACATGCACATGCCTTGCTTATTCCCGATTGCAGCAATGGCTGATATACTGTATCAAGGTATAATGCAATGGCGAGTTTAACGTCAAGGCCAAGAAGCCTGCTACGGTGCCAAATAAAAAGAGCTAATAATCAAAATGCAATTTTATGGAGCCCTCTCGCATGGCCAATTGGTATGAAAGCCAAGTATCTGTCTCAGTCCCTATGCGTGTGTAGAAGAACCTGATGTTGGAATGCAGCTATCTTCTGAGACCACGATGGTCTCGCTACAGCCTCTTAATGTAATCAAGATGATGAAGGAATGTTTACTCGACTCTCTTTTGCCAGGGGACCTGGAGGTAAGTCAGTAGGAAAAGGAACCATTTGAAAAATCCAAGCAAACACGGCAGATAATAAGAGCTTGATCTGTCTTGACAACTTTAAGAACTGCAATTGCAGATCCCCCTTTTCCAAAGTTTATTATTTCAGGTGGTTTAAAATGCAAACATAGGTAAAAGAGGTCCTGGCTTTGAAAACTAAGCATTTTACAGAAAACACATTTTATTTAACTCTAAAAGTAGTACTAAGCAGGTCCCAACAATCTAGGGACCCCAATTTTTTCAATGTCTTTTTTTTAATGGGTCTGCTGTATGGGTAGGGCACCCCCCCAAAAAAATCACACAGCTCTTTTACCTTGAAAACAACAACCAATTATAAAAATCTTGCTACCCCATCATTTTCCACCAATAAGTTTCTGAGATCGAAGCAAAACACTTTACCCCTCTCCTTACTACTTTTCCTCTCTTCATCTAAAGCATGGAGCACGGTCCTTAGTGCTCCACAGCTGGAATTACCTTTTGAGCAATCATCAGAGTTTAGCGCTTCCCCTTGAGACAAGCTTTGCGGGAGAATTACCCGTGATCTGCTCACCTTCGCTGCAATTCCTCATATGACTGCACTGATGGCTAAAACAATTGGAAGAGTTATTAAACCCAGATCAGTTCTCCATAAGAAAAATAAGCATTTCCCCAAAGCTTTCAATCAACACTTTGCAGCTGTTCAAGAGAATCGAAACCTGCACACAAGTAGCTTTTAACAAGCCTTCTTCTTCTTTTTTCCTCACGAGATACAGCAGATCAATAAGTAAGATTCCGCCCCACACTGCTCCCTGTGATGTGATTCTGTGCATTTAGATGAACAACAACAAGAACAAAAACCTCACTCAATTGTTTTAGACTGGAAGAGGCGGCGTCAATTACTACCCACACAAGAAGCACACTCCAGAACAGGGTGGAAAAATACAAAGCAAAAACAAAAACAAAAACCACCGTTTTCTACAGTATATTTTGTAGGCTCATTTGACCCCAGTGGTGGCTGGTGCTCATTGGTCCACGTAGGGTCAAAAGCAGGGAGCCTAACAGTAAGTGGCGGCAAAGCCAATGATAGGCAGAGCCGACTAGTTCTAATTTTCTCCCTATCCTTCTCCCTGCTGAGTTCCGTAGTCTTAGTATTGACCCTTGTAGGACTTAAGTCTCAGAGGAAGATGATAGGCAGTGCCACCCCCTGAACTGGTTGTAACTAAGAAGGCAGGCAGTTGGGGGTTAGCTAGAGGTGTATCTCGGGGTTGGCGACACCAGCCCACGCTGGGGGCACAGGTCGTGCAAAAATCACCCACTAGACTATGGGGAAACCCAGCCAGATGGGTGGGGTACAAATAAATTATTATTATTATTATTATTATTGTTGTTGTTGTTGTTGTTGTTGTTGTTGTTGTTATTGTTATTATTGTTATTATTGTTATTATTGTTATTATTGTTATTATTGTTATTATGACACATGTGTGTGGCGATGAGACACCGCTGTCGCGAGAGAAACTGTCCATTCTTCTCGTGTCATGGCGCAAAAGTGTGCAAAATTTTCCACCTTTCCTCCTCGCCTTGCCCTCACTCTGAACGCTTCAACTACTTGGGTCACATAAAATGTACTGATTTCTAATGTGCCTGTTGTGGCAAAGTAATTTTTTGGGGGGTGGTGGTGGGGAGAAACAGCTGCTTGACAAGGGTGCAAGGGACCCTAGGGATGCCTCTGGGGTTAAACATATTAACACTACACCAATATAACTGTGTGGGAGGGAAATACAAATTCCTATCACTTAATTAGATGCCTGTTTTTCAAAGAGTCCGCTCACCTGTATTTTTCTCCTGTGTACTGTAATGGCCGGTCTGCACCATTTCTGACACCACAGTAGGGCCACTTTAATAAAACTGCTCCACAAGATGGCTGAGATTGCCAAGTGGCTGAGTCCAAGTGCTAGCAAGATCCAGCCCTCAAAGGGCAGAGGGATGGCAAATAATAGGAACAGATGGTAAACCAACCGGCAGGCAACAGAGAAGCTGGCTTGCTTGCCATCAGTCTGGACGTGTAGAGAGAAAGCCCCATAGCTTCCTTCGGCAAGTTGCCCCACTTTGACCAGAGCTCAGCGGGCGACATGGTTGCACAGCAGAGACTCACAGAATTGCAGAGTTGGACGGGACCCCAAGGATCATCTATTCCAACCCCCTGCAATGCAGGAATCACAGCTAAAGCCCTCCTGATTGGTGGCCATCCAACCTCTGCTTAAAAGTTGGAGTCTCCTTGTCATTTGAATCCATTGGTTCAGGTTGTACCCTAGGAAGCAGCAGAAAACAAGCTTGTTCCATCTTCCAGCAGGAAGAAGCATGGGATCATCAGACCCCCTGATAAGAACAACTCTGTTGTTGTTGCATCCATGTGTAAACTGCCTGCAAGTCCCTCTTGCAGAGGGAGAGAGCCAGTGTGGTGTAGTGGTTAAGAGCGGTAGACTCGTAATTTGGTGAACCGGGTTCGCGTCTCCGCTCCTCCACATGCAGCTGCTGGGTGACCTTGGGCTAGTCACACTTCTATGAAGTCTCTCACCTCACTCACTTCACAGAGTGTTTGTTGTGGGGGAGAAGGGAAAGGAGATTGTTAGCCACAAGAAGAGACTTTGTGGTGGTGCAGTGAAGCAGAGTTTTGAATGAAGCAGAGTTCCCAATTGACTCCAGGTCTTCCAGCTCAAACCCTGGGAAGCCTTGCATGTAGTAAGCTACTGATCTGGTGCTCCTCATGCACACTGAATGGTTTTTTTTCCTGCCAGGCTATTGAGAACCTTATACAAAAAAACTTTCTGATCAACTAAGTAAGCCGCTCCACAAGTATGGCTTAAAGGTAAAAGGACCCCTGATCATCAGGTCCAGTTGCGGACGACTATGGGGTTGTGGCGCTCATCTTGATTTACTGGCCAAGGGAGCCGGTGTACAGCTTCCGGGTCATGTGGCCAGCATGACTAAGCCGCTTCTGGTGAACCAGAGCAGTGCACGGAAACGCCGTTTACCTTCCTGCTGGAGCGGTACCTATTTATGTACTTCCACTTCGTGCTTTCGAACTGCTAGGTTGGCAGGAGCAGGGACAGAGTAACGGGAGCTCACCCCGTTGTGGCGATTCGAACCACCAACCTTCTGATCAGCAAGCTCTAAGCTCTGTGGTTTAACCCACAGCACCACCCGCATCCCTGTACAAGTATGGCTTACCACATGGTAAATGCCAAGTTACAGGTCTGAAGAAGCCTCTACCCAACAGGTGTTAACACAGAAAGTGGTAACTCAGTGGGTCACTTTAGATGTAATGCTCCCGGATTAATGAACCATAACTCTGATGCTCCCATTCCCCACAGATTGCCAGTGTTTTGATTCTGGTTTGCTTAAACTTCAGTTCCTCCAATACACCTGAATCTGTGGGAAGATGCTGGTTTAATCGTTAGGATCTTAAACTATGCAACAAACCAATGCCTTTTTCTGGGATTAAGAATCTGGTTCCTCAACCAGCATTAACCCCCGCATTGTGTGGTAGCACTGTTGGTTAGGACATGGTGAGAGCAGCGAAGGAGGTTTAAGGAAGCTGGGGCTGTTGCATCCAAAAAAGGACCCCATGCTTGCCAATCTTCTCCAGCTCTATAAAACAAAAACTCCACTCCTTAGAGCCCCACCACTCTTGCTGGCAAGAGTGATGCAATCTCCACCACAGAGCTAAGAATGCTCAGATAATAGATGAAGCTTAATGGAGCCAGGAGCAACTTTTATGTAGCAACTTTGCACGGGGATTTTTTTTAAAAAAAGAAGTCAACATTCTTAGATGTTTACAGCAATATTCGTGATGATGAATACTTGGGATTTTTGCATTTGTACTAATGCCACAAACGTGCAATTATATTCTGCAAAGGATAATTGAGTCTGTCTTGCTGAGTTTTAACCAAAGGTCTGCATTAAAGTGACATCCTTTGAAGAATAAGCATATGCAGTAAGTTTATTAATTTGTTACCATTCAACCACTACCAAAACCCTAACAGCCTCTGCTGTGTAACACACTTTTCAGGATTTCTCAGGCACACATAAGCCATGAATTCACCGGCACCAGATAACAAATTATTCATTACTTAAATGTAGACATATATAAATGTGCAACTCACACTACCCCTAATATTTAGGCTGGGGTTCCTTTCCAAAGGCTACCCAACAAATCTAAAACTATTACACTATTTGTTGACTCTGCAACTCTCATTGGCACTGTGCTCTTCAGATCTTGCCTTGCAGATTTGCTATGTGCTGTGATGAACACAATCTTTTTCAGCAACTAAGGCATCTGGCTTCTACAGCCCTAAGAGAAGCACCAACTGCAATTTTGAAGCCAAAACCATAATAACAAGCTTGAGAGAAACGACAGGCAATCCAGCTTCCTAGAACCGTAAGAACAATAACTGGCAGCTCTTTGTGCCGTTACCACCAAGAGATGAAATTATAAAGAGAAGCTCACAGTACCTGCTCAGTAACAGGGATAGACTCCCATCGCCGCTTCAACAAGAGCAAAGGTCGCCGCTTCATGATCCCCAGTTTTGCTCAAGAAGGCTCCTCCTCAGAATAATTTCAAACCAGCAGCAAAAAAATATTATTCCCGATCCTTACGTTGCATCGCTCAACTCGACTTCAAGGATCCCAAAGTTTTGTGTTTGCAAAGGTGTTGCAAGGAAGCCGTGGGGGAAATGGTGGATTTGTTTGTTGGTTTGTTTGGTCCAAACTCTTCCCAGTTTTGCAAGCCTTGATCTCTCTATAGGAAGCAGCCACGGGAGAGATAGTGGGGTGGAGGGGGGAAAAAAACAACCCAGCAGCATTCGATGATGAATTACCTCATAGACGCATGAAGTAGGTAGACAACACCACCAGACACACTCAATCTGAAAATAGCTGTTGCTTAGGAACTGGAAGGGTAAATTGCAGCACCTCAGCTATATATAATTGAGAGCTTTTACATTTAATGTGAATTAAAATACACCGGACCAGTGTGCCTCCCTCCCTCCCTCTCTATATGAGCATCGTCTCATGGAAGTCTGCAGAAGGGAGGACTGCCTGTTCCCTGAAGACCAGGGGTTATGCCTCAACACCCACTCAACAAACCAACAGCACCAGAACTGTATCATCAGCTAAATCCTGTCCATATGGCATCCTCAATAAACTGGTGTCTTTTTTCTATCTCTCACTTTCCTTTAAAGAAAAAAAGCAATGCTTTGCAAGTCCCCCACAGAAGGGGAAACGGCTTAGGAGTGGAGCATTACACAAAAGAACCAGTGGAAAGGTGTACAGTTTTGCAGGAAGCACACCTCTACAGGTGAGAAGATCTGTGCGCCTGCAAGCAAAGGGTGTGATACAAAGTTTTGGATTTCCAACGGAGGCAGCCTTTTTGGCCAGATGTCATAATGCCAATATCAGAGTGGCACCATACAAATCTTTGGTGCGACTGCATTTGGAATAATGGGTATAGTTGTGGTTGCCTCACCTCAAAAAGTAGAAAAGGGACATGAAGCTACCTCCCCCCGCTCAATGAGGAAAGGTTCCAGCATTTGGGACTTTTCAGTTTAGAGAAAACCGCAAGAGGTGATATGATAGGTGTTTAGAAAATGATGCATGGCACTGAGAAAGCGGATAGAGAAAGGATTTTATCCTTCTCTTGTAACATACTGGACCTCCAGTGAAGCGGGATGGTGGAAGATTCAGGGCAGAGAAAGGTTCTTTGGTTCATCTATGGAACAATTGACATTTGAGGTGGATGATGAAGTGGCTGTGCAATTGAGTCCTCTCGTGCACAAGCTCAACCCACATTGATCATGCTGTTACGAAAGGGTGGAGAAGAGTTGCGAAGCAGGGAGTCAACAAAGCCAAAGAGGTCTAAACTGGTCTGCAGTAAACATTGGCCTATCCAAAGACACACAATATATCATCTGTGAAATGCCAACTGGGTCTTAAGATCTGGCCCTTAGCCTTCCCCATGATTTAAAAACAACAACAACCCAACAACAACTGGCACAGAAGGATGGCTAGATCAGTAGCAGCAAAGGAAGAACAGCTGTGCGTGCTTAATTTCTCAGAAATGGCCCCACCAATCCTCTGGCCTCATACAACCTCCTTCAGCCTCTGAGACTCAAATTGGGCCTTGAGTATGACCAGGCCTTCTACATATATAACATCGGGTGTCAATTGTGCTCTTTAGGGCTCTTGGAAGATACAACCATGGCTTTCTGTCCTGTATAAGATGCATCTGCTCCTCGAAGTCCCGGCTGGTGCCCAACCTGCAAACCAAGCTTCAAGCAACACAAGCCAAAGTCTCAGCTTGAGCTTAAGACCAGACTACCAGCATCTCAGCAAGCTCCCCAGAAAAAGAGTAAGCTCTGTTTTTCCAATAATCGTTATCACAGTCAGCCCAGAGAGCCAGATCTTAACAGTGATGCGAAAAGTTGATTTATGCCACCGGTCCTCACCTGAGCAGTCCTGACCCATATAAGAGGAACAGCTAGGGATTGGCGGATCTGTCCATTTTTGTTTCTTGCACTCTCTAACTCTCTCTCTCTCTCTCTCTTGTCTCAAGGTCAGTTCACGTTAATTTGTGCTTCCTCCCCCGTTTTTAAATTCACATGAAATTTCATCAGCATTTAAATCCACATTGATCCCAGTATATGCACATCTTTACATGCAATCATGCCTAACATACACATTTTTGCAGAGTAATTTCCCTAATATAATTGTGAATATGCTATTTTCACAAACACATGGATTTTAATGCACAATCTCCGTTTTATTTACTTTTTTGTACACATTATGTGACTGGAGAACTGCATAGCAAAATTCAGAGAAGTGTGAATTTTGTAGAACGGCTGTGTTTCGGTTCCCTTGTTGTTTTCAAAAGTGCAAAACAGGTAGGTTGGCCTTTAAATGCAAACTGGATGAGCTTTTTCTTCCATCTCAAGTCACATCCCTACCTAAGGTGGATGAGGGGCACCCCCCCTTTGTTTTTTCTTCAGAGTCAAAGAAAGGCTGATAGACGCCAACAAATGGAAACCCAAAGTTTTTAGCATACATGCTAAAAGTGAGTCTCACATTCTGGGTTGGAGGCAAAGGTCCTATGTCTTAAAAAGCTGAAGACCACTGGTCTAATTTCATGGTAGATTAACCCAGCCTTGTGAAGTCCCAATTATTTCTCCTTGGGCACATCTTCAAGATTACTTGATCTTTAACTTAATACTCAAAATTATTTAATATAGGTGATACATCCTATGAAACATATTAACTCAAGAGACAAATTTCCCACTTGTTTTGGTTTGAGGAAGAAGATTTCAACAGTACAACAATTCTGCGCTCCATGGTAAATCTCACAGCAGTCAGCATCATGGGGAAAAGTTCAGAAAATGGAAGAACACAACACTTCTCTCTCTTCTCTTCCCTTCCTGACTCTCCCATCAACACTTCTTTCCATTTTCCTCTGTTCTCCTCCTTGCAGGGCTTCTCCTTCCATAAGTACTGGTAACAACCAAGTTCATTTGAACTTCACAAACCTGAGGAGTTTTTCACTAATCACCAAACAGACAAACATAACACTAGTCTTTATAGTACTCTTTATTTTATTTTATTTTAAAAACCAAACCTAGCAACTCTTCAATCACATAGTAGTTGGAGATGGACCACACTTTTTTTTATATGCAGATGAGTCAAATAAATATGGAATTGGCAACCTGATTGTGTGACAAATCCCCAAAATCTGTTGCATTTCCATGGCAGCAAAGCCAAACAAATAAATAAATAGAAATAAAATAAAAGCACACAGTATGTCGGTGTTATAATTCAGCTCGGTGTTGTGGCCGAAAATATGTTTATATATCCTTGGGAATAAGCTTCCATTCTCCAGCTCTCATTCCTAGTGTCTGTCCTTTCAAAAACTAATCAAGGTATGCAGAAAACAAGGAGAAGCTGGTTCAACCATTGGGCAATATGTCCTGTTCCCACTCTCCCAGTGGCCAAAGTATAATAGATTCTCTCTCTCTCTCTCTCTCTCTCTCTCTCTCTCTCTCCCCCATCTTGTGCTAACCAGATGTCTCCAAGGTCTTGCGCTATTCTATATCCACTCTCTCTCCTTTATCTATACGCTGCTCTTTCACTCGACACTTGCCAATTCTCCACTGTGGGCTACCACCTCTTTCCCCTAAGAGCCCCTTACCCTTGTAACACCCTTTCCTGTGACTTCTAACTCTTCCTTTGCTTTTACATTAAAATAGTTTCTTAAAAACATACATGTCTTCTGGTCACGTGCAAAAACAAAGCAATTTCGGAAGACACCGATGGATATTATACAAGAAAATGGAATGTACTACTTTTTAACGAATATATATATATATATATATATATATATATATATATATATATATAATATGAATTAATAAATAGGCAATAATGCCTTGTATCCCATGATAGTCCTACTCAGAGTAGACCCAGTGAAGTTAATAGACACAACTAACTTAAGATTCATTTATGCCAATGAGCATAACTTAGTTAGGCAGAACCCATGATCCATATCTGTCTGTATTATAGGACAAGCAGCCCAGTCCCATGGATGTTAATGCAATGGTTCTGGTGAGTTCAACAGGACTTAGTCCCAAGTAAGCATTTTTTTAGGATTACAACCTTACAGCACCATCATAACCATGTATATTCAGAAGTAATCCCATTTAATTCAATGGTGCTGGCTCCCAGGAAGGCTGGGCTAGGGTTGCACAGCACAAACATATGCTAATATTGCAAAGCAACACTCAAATTCAACAGCAGATGTCACCAAGAAGTCAACAGCCTTAAACATCTGAAACATCCGTGATGACACTTTGTTATTGATTAATTAAAAGCGTGTGGTTCTAGCTCCTCAGAATAAAAATATAAAAGCAGCATTGTTTTCACCAAGAGATGCATGAGAAACACACACAGTATTTCCGATATAAATTAGAGGGACACATGCAAAGCAAGTAAGCAAAAACCTGCCATCTAAAGGCTTAAAGATGGCTACATTTATAAAGCTTTGAAATTATTGCACTGAAATAAATTAAAACTGGTAATTTGACACCATGCATATAGCTTTGAGGAGAAGTCTAACCAGCTGATTGGCCAATAGTTATGTAGATAATTCATCCCTGTATCCTTTCTTATACACATTGGGGAAATGATAGTCATTTTCCATGCAGAGGGCATTTGGTCTGTGTTGCTTATGGTGGTAAATAAATATCCAGTCAAGATAGGTATCTGCCATTCTATATATAAGGAAATAAGGACTGTTATCTCATTGCAAGTTGCCATTCAGATAGGTTCGAGAAATCCCTACACACCACTGGGATTGCCCAGATTGACCACCAAATATATTGGAGAAATATTTAACCCAACGTAAACTCACATTCCCAAACAACCACATTCCCCAACCTTCCTTTACACCAGCTGTAGAAAAACCTTGCAAAAACACACCTGAGATCCTCTGGGTCCTCGTTTGTGATCCCAATCAGAATGTCCCATGATCTGCAGAAACATAAAGGAGAGATTATCATTAATACGATCACAGAAGCATAGAGTTGGAAAGGACAGCGAGGGTCATCTAGTCCAACCCCCAATGTGGGGCTCGAACCGACGACCCTGAGAATTAATAAGAGTCTCCTGCTCAACAAACCTACCTAGGTATTAGGAGCTTTAGAAGAATAAAAAGAGAGAGATCTCTGCCCCAAGGAGCTTGCAATTTTTGATAAAGACGATTTGGAATTATTTTGTGGTGAAATAAAAGGGACTGATTAACATTCTTCATGCTTGCTAATAGTAAAAAAAATGCATGTTACAGTATCAATGTTTATGTTTTATTATTTTGTTCTAAACCAGATTGAACATTTTATATAAAGGGGGATTATAAAAAAAATACAAATCTAAAACTCTTCAAATGCCACCTAACATTAAAAAATAAAGTAAAGCAGTTTACAATACACGCTCATTAAAATCAACACAATACATTATTATGAATAAATACGGCAGAATCCATAAAATCAGTAAACAATGAATAAAAATGGCAAAATCCATAGCTGAGTAAAAAGCAGCAAGTTAATCTAACAGGCCCGAAAGATCTCATTATGTAATATGGTGCTGTGTTTCTGGTGCTTGTATAATTTCTGGAGGGGGGTGGTTTTCAAAGAGTGGGCACCGCAACAGGAAAGACCCCCCCCCACAACCACAGCCGCTATCAAAAATAATATCAGAAGCAGCTAACCAGCCACGATGCCCAATTCTCAGCAGGGGTACTTGCTTACCCGGAAATAGAGAGGGAGGAAAGTTCTGCATAGAGCAAATTCAATCTAGTACGGCATTGGCTCCGTGCCGAACTCTCTGCCCCCACACCTCTCCCAGAAAAAGCAACAGTGACCCACCTGACTGAAAAATAGCATGGCAGCTAGGTCCCATCTGGGGAGTAACTTTGGATAATTCTTATAGTCAATTACTCTTTTTTCTTTCAAAAGCCAGTGTAGTATAGTGGTTAGGAGCGGTAGACTTGTAATGTGGTGAACCGGGTTCGCGTCTCCACTCCTCCACATGCAGCTGTTGCATGACTTTGGGTTAGTCACACTTTTTGAAGTCTCTCAGCCCCGCTCAGCTCACAGAGTGTTTGTTGTGGGGGAGGAAGGGAAAGGAAAATGTTAGCCGCTTTGAGACTCCTTCGGGTAATGATAAAGCGGGATATCAAATCCAAACTCCTCCTCCTCCTTCTCCTCCTCCTCTTCTTCATTACAAATGGTGTTTTGGTGTGTAAGTTAAGAGAAAAAAAAGATATAAGAAGTCAAGATTTAGAATATGATTTTATGTGATAATAATAAGTTGAATGATATAATATGTATAAGATGTTTATTTGAAGTTTAAGATTTAGGGTGAATGATTGCTAAACTAGTTACAAAGTTACTTAAAAGCAAATCAGAATTCGAACGCAGAAGAGAGAACGGGGGAAGTCCCCCTAAATAAGAATTGAAATGAGATTATAAGTAATAGATTCCTGTGCTCCTGTTTGGTTGAGGTATGTATTAGTTTTTGTTAGTTTTTGTTGTATTGTTTTATATGTTGATTGAATGTGTTTATTTGTTGTTGTTTTTTTATGGAAAACCAATAAATTTTCGTAAAAAAAAACAAAAAAACAAAAACAAATGGCGTTTTGGTGTGTAACTAGAAACACCAAATTCTCATACAGGTAAGCTTCTTGAAAATTACCAAATGAAAATATAAAATGAAACAAGTTGCAGGAGGTTTAACCACCAATGCAGCACTTCTGGTCCACAAACTGGTGTCCAGAACTTACTAATGAACTGTGCGCTGGCATCAAACACATTTCAAATTCCTACTTTGACGACCAGCCCACAAGCAAACTGCTTATGTAAAGCTTCCAACTGTGTGATCTGAGTCTACCTTGTCAACGCTGCATGTTTAACATTGCCGCAATCTGACCGAGAGGCATTTTTGCCTTGATGCAGAGATTTCGCAAATTGGAAGAGCATCCTTCTTGGACATTTTGTGAAGGTTGCAATCAAGAGACTCCCAGATGAAGTCATCCCAGTCATGCATCATCCTTAACAAACGGCTTAATGCTGTCCGTCCAACTCTCAAAGGAGACACAAGGGGTTCAACCTAAGGACTGTTTTGTAGATTGTCATAAGCAAACATTACACAGACACAGCAAAAGCGCTTTGTGGTCGCCATCCACGCAAGCACACTGAGATTTCTGCATATGAAAATCAACACAACTACCAACAAGGCTGCCCCACACTTTTTGCTAGCTATCCAAAAGACATTTTAACTGAGGAAATCACTCTGGATGGACATCAAATGGTTACATTTTCTCTAATATGCATCTCTGTGTGTTATTTTCATTAATCTGTGTATTGTTTTAATGCACACTTTACCCTAGTCTATGTATTCTTTTACTCATGACTTAGCTGAAGAACTGCCTTGCAAAATTCCGAGAAGTGTGAATTTAGGTTGGTTGTGTTCTGGTTCCGGTAGCTTTTTCGAAAAATTAATACAACTATATATTTTGTGGTTTTAGATTTTGATTTTTTACTGTGAACCACCCTAAGACCTCTTAGTAGGGTGCTACTGGAAGGAATTTTTTTATTCTTTATTTTGTTTTCACTTCTTGCAGTGAGGGAACCAGTGAGGTTGTTTCGGAAGCCAAACATCCAATGGGGCTTCTGTGGCTTACGATTGGCTGCAGAAGCTTCCTGCAGCCAATCAGAAGCTGCCCTTTGGAAGTCGAATGTTTCACAAGTCGAACGGACTTCTGGAATGGATTCTGTCCGATGTCGGATGTACAAGTGTATCCAGGTTTAGCTCCCCCTCTTCTATGTAACTCCAAACCATCTAAAGAAAATGCAAGCAATCCCAAAAGCTTGGTGCCAGAGCCCATGTGCTACATGCAAAATATGCCAGTTTTGATCCTGGGCAGCTCTGGGAAGGATTAGGAAAGACTTTCGGTTGAGGGTTGCAGAGACCCTCTGCTAGTCATCGCAGAAAATGCTGAGCTGAGTGGGCCAACAGAATAGCTTAAGGGGATTAGCGCATTTGGAAACAAAAGGTTTGACACTTTTGCTTTGGAACTGGAATATTTTGGAGTCCAGAGACTCCATCACATTTTTGTGAATAAGATACATAGCCGTACCCACAGATTTCTTCTCAGATTACGGGAAAAAGTCCACTGCCGTGCATTCCACTAACAACATATGCACTTATATCATTTATATCATGTATATATTGCTGAATGCCCGCATACCTTCTAAGTGGCTAAACACTAAACAAACTCTGGTACCCATTTCCCAGAGATAGATATCTCTTTTAATAATTCGATTTGGTTTCTCACCAATCCCTTATGAGAGAGGAGCATTCCTGTACTCTTTGTTCTTGCAAAAGAACAAGTCCCCCCCCCCGCCTTCGTTTTGTCCCGAGACCATCTCCCTCCGCTCTCACAACATCACTCTGAAGTTTGTTTCCTGAATTTGGAACACATTTCCCAACCCAGAAAAAAAATAAAACTTTAAAAGCCCATTGAGAACAATGCTGCTGCTGACGCCAGCAATAAACTTGGCAGAGAGTCTCTTGCTCAAAACCATCGTAACAACTCATAGTAGCAAACTACAGCACCCATGTGTCTTCCATTTCTCCCCCCCCCCCGCCCCCACAACCCCAAAGCATGTCTTTTGTGCAATCTGGCATGGTCATCACCTTTTGTGGCTGCAAAGCAAACAATGCAAAACACTGGGGTTTAGCCACACCGTAAGAATATAATCTGTTATCGCCATTCACTAAATTAACACAGTAGTGCAAACCCAAAGGCGTGAGAGGGAGTTCCGGAAACCAATGTGTATTTTGTTGAAGTGAGGGTAGCAAAAACACAGCAAAAATGCTTATATGGTGGTACCTCGGGTTACATATGCTTCAAGTTACATATGCTTCAGGTCAGATACTACGCTAAACCAGAAATAACGCTTCAGGTTAAGAACTTTGCCTCAGGATAAGAACAGAAACCGTGCTCTGGTGGTGCAGCAGCAGCGGGAGGCCCCATTAGCTAAAGTGGTGCTTCAGGTTAAGAACAGTTTCAGGTTAAGAACGGACCTCCGGAATGAGGACCTCCGGAATGCTAGGTTGGCAGGAGCAGAGACCGAGCAACGGGAGCTCACCCCGTCACGGGGATTCGAACTGCCAACCTTCTGATCGGCAAGCCCTAGGCTCTGTGGTTTAACCCACAGCGCCACCCGTGTATGTGTATATGTGTGTGTGTGTGTGTGTGTGTGTGTGTGTATATAGAGAGAGCCAGTGTGGTGTAGTGGTTAAGAGTTGTAGACTCGTAATCTGGGGAATCGGGTTCGCGTCTCCGCTCCTCCACATGCAGCTGCTGGGTGACCTTGGGCTAGTCACACTTCTTTGAAGTCTCTCAGCCCCACTCACCTCACAGAGTGTTTGTTGTGGGGGAGGAAGGGAAAGGAGAATGTTAGCCGCTTTGAGACTCCTTAGGGTAGTGATAAAGTGGGATATCAAATCCAAACTCTTCTTCATATATATATATATATGACTGATACCTTCTTTCAAAATGAAACCCATGTCCAGACTTTAACATTGAAAATATTTACTTGCAAAAACTTATAGTTATAACCGTATTAAAGTCTAATAATCACAGTCACATGCTTCTCCAAGCAGGGGGTTTTAGTCTTGGCTTCTAACTTCCAAGCAACTATATTTCCCCCTCTTTCGAGAGCTCAGCACTCAACTTTCTGTATCTCAGGCCATGCCTTTCAGCTCCTATGAGAGATTTCCACTTTTCCTTTCTCCTGCTGCTTTGCTCTCTTTCTTACCCAAACACTCTATTCCACTTAGCAGTGTTCACGGTGGATTCTAAAACACAGTCATCTTGCTGCACATAAAATGGAGTCTCTTCTTCACTAAATACCTCCCATGTGACCCTTCAAATGTGCAGGAGCTCACTCAGTAAAGTCTTCTTTATGCAAACCGACCAGAACTGTCTACTGCAACTGATATTGGTTCCCTAAGTCCTTGGCTCTTTCCATTAAAATGTTCAGCCAGAAGGTATATTCACGGCAGAAGTGTTAGGGTTTGCAACCTAGAGAGCTAGTCAACTGGCTGGTCAATTGACCAATGTATTATTGTCATTGTTATTTGATCAAATTAGGTCAGAATGCAGTTTGCTTTATTTTTATTAAATATTATTTATTTACTGGTTACCTAAAAGGTCTCCTAACATAACTTAAATTTTAAAAAGTAAGATCATTAGTTTAAAATTAATAAGGCTACATTTATGTGTAAAACACACCAAATGCAGCTTACACAAACATTGTGTATCTTTATTCATTTTCATGCATTATAAACAGGGTTGCTTGTGGAATTCAAATTGTGTGAACTCTTATACATCTACACCTCCTGAACTAATGCGCAAATTGGAACAAATGCTAGAATCTGAGAGTTAAGTTCCAATGAATTCAATGGGACTTACTTTTGAGTAGATATGCATACGATCGAGCGGTTACTGATCCATAATAATAATAATAATAATAATAATAATAAATATATTTGTATCCCGCCCTCCCTGGCTGAGGCCAGGCTCAGAGCAGCTAACATTAACATTTCCTGAATGTTTCGGTGCAATTCTTGACTTTAAAAGATGTTGTTGATTTTTTAAGTGTCGATTTTTAAGTGTTTAGGTTATGCATTTTAGGATAAAATAGATTTTGGAATACATATTTAAATACAGTGTCTGTGCTACTGGATTTTTATTTTTTTAAAATATATACAGATATACATGCTCACATGGGTGAACATATGCGAAATTGACACGGTCCAGTTTGTCCAATGCCTACTGAATTTTTGTGCTCAACAGGGAAGCCTAATAATTCAGGCATGAATGTTAAAGCAAGCTGAATGTTAAAAAGGCTACATGAACGACCCAAATTAATAACAAATAGCATCAAGTTGTAGTTGAAGATGAGGAACAATGTATTTCGTGGGGGGACGAATCCCCCTCCATCAGGAGGGTTGGTTTCTTTAAGAATCTGGGATACAGCAGCAATGTATAAGCTAACTTTCTACGTCAAATAAAGAGAAATTATAATGTATGAAAGCAAATTTGTTGATCGATGGGTGATTTCTATTTCCATGTGGAATGAGGAATTTGGTGATGATGTAAGACATTGTTTTATTTAGTCTAATAAGATGAGATCAAATCCATGTTCCCGCCCCTTGGTTTAATGATTTTTACTCCTCATTTTTATTATCTTAATTGTTCGATTAAAAGAAAAGCCAAAAAAAAAAAAATTAGGAACAAAGATCAGGCACATGAGAAAAGGCTCTGGTTGGGTCCAGCAGTTCATGAGAAACAGCATAAACAAGAAATGCAAGCATTTGTATGCTTCATGGTGAAGAAATTGTCTCCAGCTCCGAACTGTGATCTTGGTTCCAAAGAAAGTCAAGGGATGAGATCATATTTGGTGCTGGAAGAGACGGGAACAGGGAGGGGAGAGGGGAGAGGAAGAGAAGACTACATATTTTAGGACTTTTCTCATGGCAGCATATGACCTTTTTATCCTATTTCCAAGACGTAAACTGTGTTTGACTTCAGTAGGAATCCGAGTTCCTGTGCGCGGGGGTGAGAGACACCAGGAAACATTTGGAGGGAGGCATGAGCTGTCGGCAGTAAACTGTTTGAAGGAGATTTGCTACACTGATTGCTCAACCCATTGCTTGCAGGGGGGGAAAAAACAAAAAACGTGCGCACACACTGAACTATGCATGCTTCAAATAGTCTGGATGATCTACAGAGCACTAGCAGAGCTTAGTGCATTACCTGTCAAGCTTCTCTGTTTTAGGATGTTTCTTTAATCCCAGTTTTCTGTATGGGACCCACTTTTCATCCTCCTAGTCTGTATCTGCATTGCTTCCCCATCTCTCCCCAGTTTGGTACCCCCAATTTCTTCTTATCTCCATTCCTCCAGCTTTCTGTTTTACCAGAGATGCCTCAAGTGTATCAAAAGGGTGTGTGTGTGTGTAATCATAAGAGGCTAAAAAAATGACATTTCCAGATGTTGCAGTTGGGCATTGCTAAGTGTTTACTGAGCTTCAAAATAGTAAGCAGAGACGCCCCCACTCAACATCATTTTTATTCATGATGTGTAAAGGTTATGAAGTGCTGAAGTATTCAGCACCAATTAGAGATATTCATTTGTGGCACTTGAGACAGCAAGAGTGAGGGAAAACACTGAGGGAAACTGTGACACTTTGGTCCCATTCCTGCATTTGAGAAAGTTGGCCGAGCAAACCCCACTAGTCTTGGAGGTGCCCTAAAGTCCCAGAAAAATCATAATCATAATCTTGTTTGTTTGTTTGTTTATACCCCACCCATCCGGCTGGGTTTCCCCAGCCACTCTGGGCAGCTCCCAACACAATAATAGTAATTATTATTATTATTATTATTATTATTATTATTATTATTTGTACCCCGCCCATCTGGCTGGGTTTCCCCAGCTACTCTAGGCGGCTTACAGCAAATATTAAAATACATTAAAATGTCACAGATTTAAAACTTCCCTAAACAGGGCTGCCTTCAGGTATTTTCTAAATGTCAGATTAAAGACAGAATAAAACATCAAAAATTAAAAACTTCCCTAAACATAAAGAATCTAGACCAAAACAATTCTTCATCCCTACAGGCATGCTGTCTCTGATCTGGAACAAAGTCTAGTGCGGAACTCTTAGATCAGTATTGTAGGACTGTACGGATGGCAAAAAAAACAACAACAACAAAGTCTCTTCCCTGCCCACTGCAGGTTGTTGTTATTTTCAAATCAATTAAAAGAAGACTTGGTATTTTCTTTCATTCATTCATCAGAATTCATAAATTAGACTTTGGAACATGAGAACGGGCCTTTTCTGTAGTGGCTTCCCATCTGTAGAAAGCTCTCCCCAGAGAGGCTCACCTGGCACAATCATTACATGTCTTTAGGTGCCAGGTTGAAACATTCCTCTTCAATGAGGCCTACAGCCAGCAAATAATCAAATGCCTGTTAAATGATGTATTATGCTTTTATTATTATGCTGTGTAAATTATGTTCCTGATGTTGTACACCGCCCCAGGATCTTTGGATAAAGGGTGGTATATAAACTGAATCAATAATAATAATAATAATAATAATAATAATAATAATAATAATACTAATAGCCCATCTAGTCCACCAACCTGTTCTCACAGTGACCAGCAAGATGCTTGTGGGGAACTCTCAAGCATGACCTGAGTACAAGAGCACTCTCCTCTCCTGACATTCAAAAGCATTCCTGCTTCCGACTGTGAATGCAGAGCAGAGCATTCTGTGTCCAGGGCAGCTGTCTACCAGCTCCATCTGGTACAAAGGCTGAGACCCTACCTGCCCGCGGACTGTCTCGCCAGAGTTGTGCATGCTCTAGTTGTCTCCCGCTTGGACTACTGCAACACGCTCTATGTGGGGCTACCTTTGAAGATGACCCGGAAACTACAATTAATCCAGAATGCGGCAGCTAGACTGGTGACTGGGAGACCACTGAGACCACATAACACTGAAAGACCTACATTGGTGTCCAGTACGTTTCCGAGCACAATTCAAAGTGTTGGTGCTGACCTTTAAAGCCCTAAACCGGGGTAGGCAACCTGAGGCCCATGGGCCACAAGCGGCCCACGGGGGGTCGTTCAACCGGCCCACGAGCTGCCCCCGAACCGAGCCGCCCACTCGGAGAGTCCCTGTGTGCTGCACTAAACCGGCACAGCATGGCGCGGGGACTCGCTTCTGTGGCACCGAAAATCACGTCTGTGCATGTGCAAACACCAAAAATCATGTCTGCACAGACGCCGGAAATCGCAGGGGTGCTCGCTCACATGCGCGCACAATCCAGCCCATGGAGGGATCTCCGCTGGAGTGAACCAGCCCAGTCGAGGTAAACCTTGCTGACCCCTGCCCTAAACAGCCTCATCCCAGTATACCTGAAGGAGCGTCTCCACCCCCATTGTTCATCCCAGACACTGAGGTCCAGCGCCAAGGGCCTTCTGGCGGTTCCCTCCCTGCGAGAAGTGAGGTTGCAGGGAACCAGGCAGAGGGCCTTCTCGGTAGTGGCGCCCGCCCTGTGGAACGCCCTCCCACCAGATGTCAAGGAAATAAACAACTATCTGATGTTTAGAAGACATCTGAAGGCAACACTGTTTAGGGAAGTTTTTAATGACTGATGTTTTAATGTATTTTTAATCTTTTGTTGGAAGCCTCCCAGAGTGTCTGGGGAAACCCAGACAGATGGGCGGGGTATAACTAATAATAATTTTAAACCATCGATTCCAAGTTGATGGCCGTCACTGTGGCTGCAAGTTCCGTGGTTTGACTACGTGCCCTGTGATGCAAGACTTTCTTTTATCTGTCCTGATAAAAGGAGTCGCCCATCATCAGTTAGCACCTGGACAGCATCCAAAGCAGGTACGCAGCTCACCTGGTCACACTATGGTGAGAAACACTGCATTTCTATTTAAAACATTGCAATTATTTCTAAATATGCATTCGCACATATAAAATAGCCTATTCATAGTTTATGCAAACATGTGCCCTCTGTTTTGTGGTTTATTTCCAGGTTTGCGGCCACCCTAGACTTGTAGTCTTCGGAGTCATTGGGGTCTCAGGCAGATAATGCTCTTCTGCCTACCTGAGATTTAACTGGAGATGCCAGGTATCAAACCTGAGACCTCCTGCACCGCAAAGTATGTATTCTACTACTGAGCTACGGCTCATCGTTCACTATTTCCCAGCCCGAATGGAGGAACCGTCCTGCTACAAGCCCTAACATTTAACGGCTGCCTGCTAGCTCGCTTTAAACCCTCAATGTCAAATCTCACAGTACGTTCAGTTCAAACATGCCCTCTGGGGTATTCCCTGCTAAGTACTTGCTATTTTGGTCCACTCACTTTCAAGTTCAACCAGCAAATACTGCATCACTTTTGGGGATGGGGACAGGCTCCCCTCTCCTCCGTTCAATCTCAATCGAAACGACCAAACTAATTAGCACTCTGCACAGAGAAGCATCTGGCATTGACCAGAGCAAAAGTACATCCTCTGAAACACAGCTAATAAAATCGGCCCCGTGATTTGCCTGTAGTGTGACACATCACTTCTTCGTTTTCTCGAGCAGAGAAGCCCAGCCTCCCAACTCCAAAAGCCCTGTGACTCAGAGGGATTTCTGATTGTGCTGAGCCTGTACATTATAGGGGTGAAGAAACTCAACCCCGGGGAGCAAATGCAACACCTCTCTCTGTTCGATGGGCACCTTCCTATACCTCAGCCACAACCCTTCTAGCTTTGCACCCTCCTGGCTTTGCACCCTCCTGGCTCAAATACACCTTTGGTCCTTTCTTTCATAATGCCTCTTGCTTGTCTGGATGGCGAAAAGAGAGTGTGAGTGTGTGTGCAAACTAGCCTACTGCAAAAAAGGGAAATTGCACTGGTTGTTGTGTCCACTTTTGTCTCTGGCCCCTTCCTCCACTGGCACGCGGCCCCCGGAAAGCTGTCCAGAATAGAACACAGCTCGTTGGCTAGAAACGTTGTAGGAGATCTTCCCTCCAAATTCCCAGCTGCACATTGGCTTCCACACTCTGGAATAAGAGCCTGTGCATGTTATGTCCAATCTGCTCAAGTGTTACCCCACAAAATTATTGGGAGGCCATGTGTGCAGAGATCAGAGCTACACAAGCTGGAATTTGTGCATGTAGGCACACATTTCAGCGTAAGGTCAAAGCGGAGCCGGCCCTACCATTAGGCAGGTGGTGAGGAAAGGTGGTTTTCACACATGACATATGTCAGGGTGTGGGAAGCAGCCATGTTAGAAACTCAAGATATATAAGCTAGATGCCAAATGGCTCCTTAAACCAGGGTTATATTTGCCCAAATGGAATATCTAGTTGTCATTTTGGGGCCAGACGGCTGTTGCATTTTTCAATATGACCTTTTGGTTCCTTAAATTCATTCTGATGGTCCAGATAAAATATAACTGACAGAATTCTAAAGGATTGGTTGCCCAGACATGCACCTCCAGGTGGTGATGTCAGGCAAAATGCCTCTGGTGCCCCTGGTGAATTTCGAATGTTGGCAGTGAGGTGTTTGAAAACAGAGATGTGTGTGCCACACAAAAGCCTGCCCTGCAACTCCTAAGCTGGCCTGTTGCACACAGGCCTGGTGGGGGGGGTGCTCTTCCATCCCCACTGCAACTGCCTGGGTGGTCAGATCCTGTATGTGGAAGGGAGAAGATGGTGAGACTGGGTCCTCCTTTCAGGCAGCCAACTGTCTTGGGGCAGCTCTCAGACGGTCCTCATGGAGGCTGGGAGGTAGGGCAGATGTACAAAAGGGTGGGAATTGCACTCTCAACTCCCACAATGCATAGGCTGAATGCATGTAAAATTGTGCGTCATCTGCAGTGACTAAAATGTGTGTCATCTGCAAGGATAATAATCATTTGCTGCACAAATCTCTCTCTCTAACCAACAGAAGAAAAAAAGATAATCTGTGCTCACTTCCTATAAGGAGTCATGCTCGTTCTTATCGAGAACAGATTCAAAATAGCTATGTTTGCTTCCTAGGGGGAGCAGATTCCAAGAACTGTGCCCTGGTCCCTGTTGTAGCAGGCAGTAATGTATCTGGGATGGGGAAGCTGAGGTCCTCCAGGTGTTGCGGGATTTCCAACACCTATCATCATCATCCCTAGCTAGCAGGACCAGTGGTCAGGGATGATGAAAATTGAAGTTCAAAAGCAGCTTGAGACCCAAGTTTGGGAAACTCTAGTCTAGAGGAAGCTGTCTTACGTTAGGGATGGGTGACTTCATTTGCAAATTATTTTTCATTTTCAAAGTGCTTATGAATCATTTTATTGCCAATATGTATGTTTTTAATGCATTGTTGTCTAATATGTCATGTTTTAAAGCAATTTTATTTAATATGCATCTTTGTATGTTATTTCCATTAATGTATGTTTTTATACTTTACACCAGTAGATGCATTTTTGTACTCACTAGTTGGCTGTATAATCTGGAGAATTGCGATTTTCAAAAGATGGCTTTGCACGTTGTTTTGAAATGTACAAATCGGTAGGTTTGCCCTTAAATATGAACTGAATCAAACTGCTTTCCTATCCCCACTTATGAGATAGCACTCGTGAGATTTCAAGGGAGTTAATGCTGGGAAAAATCAGGATCTAAACCTGAACCCAGGTCTCAGATTGAGTTTTACCTACCCTGAGGAAGTCTGAGTGAAGAGATAGAGCAAGGGGAACTACATTCCCAACAACCCTGACGATTAGCCATGATAGCCGAGGCTGATGGGATTTGTAAACCAACAACATCTTGAAGATGCCAGATTCCCTGTCTCTGCCTTACGCAATCCTGCAAAGGTTGCGTTGTGTTTTTTCAATATCCTAAGCATGCTTGTCCATTGCTGCATGTACAAAATCCATAAGCAACAGTAATAATGATGGCGATGAAGATAATAATGAACAGAACAGCTATCACCCCTAACCAGTGGCTGGAGACCCAAGTTTGGGAAATTGTGCTCTAGAGTCTCTAGACAATGAAAATCCCACTTGCAACCAGTATCAGTTCTGGAGTGCCCCTATCTGGTTGTTTTGCCCCTGGAGGCATTGCGTGCCAAGGCCCAGTGACCCAGAGTTCCCTAGTGGATAATAAACACATGGACACAAGTATTTAGGTTTATGGGTTCAAATAGGGCACAACTTAATTGGTTACAGACATGAGCGGTTTGGCTTAGGCATTGTGTGAAGCCAGGCTATATATTGACTCCCGCCCATCTGCAGGGAGTCCATCTAAGGGTAAACCACCAATAGGGGGAGCCCCATGACTTACATCAAATAGGGGCACCCTGAGGGGTCCCCATTGGGGTCGTGGAACTACCCTATCCAATGCCCAGGCATCGGACATAATCCACACCCCAGGATCCCTTTAACAGGATATCCTTAATGAGGATGGGCAGGTGGAGGCCACAACCTCCCTTCCATCCAAACAAAGGCTTACCCAATGCCTAACCTCACAAAGTCTTGACAATTGCTACAACGTAGGCGAAAAACAAATGGCTGGTGCCAATTTGCCAAGTAGAAAAAAAATCCTATCTATCCCCAAGAATATGGCAGCCAACATTTGTCCATAGCAAAGTTGTGTCATAGACACACCTCCAGCCAGCAATGATTGGTCATTGGGGCCACCAATGGGCAGGTCCCCACCCAGTGCCGGTGACGCAACCCGAACCGTGATGTGGAGGGTGCCAATCCCTGCCCCCGCCAGATCACTGCAGGGGCCTGGATGCCTGGCCGCAACGCCACTCACCTGGAAAAGGTGGGCAGACCTGCCGGACACACTCTGCCCATAGTCTCCACAATGACATTTCAACCTGGTAGAGTGTTCCAGAAAGAAACAGTGCAAGGAGGATTTCTTGGTACTGATACCAAATGGAAAGTGTGGACAGGAGATCAAATGCCAGAAACGCCCAACTCCAGCAGGATCTTCTCACTTGCTCATTTACACATCAGCAAACTGCCCTGACAATCTACCAAGTTAGGTGTCCGCAGGGATACAATTCACACCAAGCTATTTCTCTTCCAAGGACGTTTGTTACCACCACGTGGATTCCAGCTCAGCTGAACCGCACAGCTCCTTCGATATCAAGAGGCAAATGTCAGGAGAGCAAATACTAGATATGCACCCAGGGAATCAACAAATCAACACCCTCCCCACTCCCTTCCTAGAATTAAGATGAAGTAGGCAAGTGAAGACTGCTGTCAAACAAATTAACAACAGGCTGCAGGCTTGTAGCCAACGATCTGCGCTGGAAACCAACATGCAATTTGCCACCTCTGCAGCTTTTGGTCATGACACCTCTGCCTATTTCCCTTTCAGATACCTTGCTCTAGCTTTCCGCACTACCCTCCCTCCTATTTATTCACTTACATAATTTGTTGTTGTTGTTCAGTCGTTCAGTCGTGTCCGACTCTTCGTGACCCCATGGACCAGAGCACGCCAGGCACCCCTATCCTCCACTGCCTCCCGCAGTTTGGCCAAACTCATGCCAGTCGCTTCGAGAACACTGTCCAACCATCTCATCCTCTGTCGTCCCCTTCTCCTTGTGCCCTTACGCTGCTCCAAACCTTCGTTGCCTTGCAGGACATCTTCAGAGAAGACAAGGCTCAGGAGTAAACCCTACACAAATCCAGAGTGGAGTCCCTAAGACGGTTGGACGGCACCTTGTACGCCTCCTTCTGGCAACTCCTGGGAGATTGTTATTGTTGTCTTAACTAGCTGACAGTAGGTTTGTTCAGACACTACACTGAACACAGGTGCAAGTGCTTGTGTGAAAGAGTGTGCACTTGCTGGTTTGCACAACTATTGTGTTCAGAGGTGCAAAGAATGTACACTCGTTGAATGTTACTATGAATAACTGTGTACAGCTCAACGAGTGGTGTATCAACTTTGTACACTCGCTGAATGCTATTTGTGGACACCCCTCTATTAACCTTGTTATCCATAGATAAAGTGAGGCACTTCCCCCTAATAATGGCACATTAAGAAAACATCTCAGGCTTTATCACAGGGAGGCTTCAAAGAAATGGCCACTGTCTCCCCCAAGGAGAAATTGGAATCTCAAGAACTTTCTGCTGTCCATACAGAACATGGAAACAGGTGGATCAGTGGAACGGGGACACAGATGTCTTCTGGCACCACAAATCAGAGATGGGGAGGGAAGAGGACTAACTCCGAGGGGCTAGAAGTGCAGAATACTGTGATACGACTGCAACCAAAACACCTAGAATGGTCCTACTCGAGTGCTTCCAGACACAGGGCCATAGGAAGATGCCTTCTACTGAGTCAGACCACTGGTCTATTTAGCTCAGTATTGTTAGCAGTTCTCCAGAGTTTCAGGTATGGGGCATTCCCAGTCTTTCCAGGGATTGAAGCTGGGACTTTTTGCATGCACGGCAGATACTCTACCTCTGAGCTACAGCCCTTCCCATGATGGCTTTTTATTTCGGGATGCTGCATGCAGGTTTCTGCAGAATCCACATTAAAAACACGCTGCAATGTTTTGTTGCAGGCTCAATTTCCCTCCCCCTCCCTCTGTGTGTGATAAAGACAGTGCACACACATCAACATGCAAAAACATGTTCCTTGGTATTTCTGAATCTGGCGGCAGCAAATTCCAAAAAAAAACAACCTTCCAACAACATTTCCACTTCCCATTTTTAAAAACTGCACAGTGGTCACACCAGTAAGCAGGAATGCCTGGGTAGACCGCTCCGTTTTGCTTCCTGAAGCACTACTGTTCTGCAGTGGCGTCCAAACAGAGGGCAGCCTCTTAATGCAAACAGGATGCCTTTGGGATGGAGAGAGCAGAAGGGGAGTGAAATTCAACAGGGCTGCCTTCAGTGCACCCACATCCAAGATAAATATTGAAAGTTTCCCTTCCTCCCAGATGTCAGGCATTCAGATGTCCCACCGCTCTTGTTACCCAATTAGAAGGTTTAATTAAGGAGACATATTTGCAGTCAACCCAGAAGTTCCACCCAAACCCTAAAGTGAGGATTATAAAAGAGTTCAATCAACTCTGGCTACGCAATTATTGGCTGCAGCTTTCAGCTTTCAGCCCTGAACCATTAAAACGCCACTGGAAAGGTTACTAATAGAGGGGTTATTATAACCACTTCGGTCAAAAGAACTTGATTCTCTCAAAATTCAGAACCCAAACCCGGTGGAACTAAGAGTGCGCATCCACAGTCACGCACATCACATATTATTTCACTTTTCATTTCCCTCCCTGCACCAGTACTGCTCTTAGGACAGCGGTAGCAAATGTGGTGCCATTCAGATGTTGCTGGACTACAATTCTCATCATTCATGACCATGGGGTAAGCTGGCTGTGGCTGATGGGAGTTGTAGTCAAACATCAAATCAGGCAAAAGGTCTGTTTAGCTCAGCATTGTCCACACCAGAGGTGGGCAATCTCCCTCCCCCGCCCCCCGTTGAGAGTTGTATCTCCTTAAAATAATCTGCTGAGCGGGTTGCATGCCAGTGCTGGGCGGAGCCAAAGTCATGGAAGGGTGGAGTCAGAACCAACAATGGGAGGAGTCAAATACAAAAGTGTTCCAGATTGGCTAATATGGAATAAAGGGTTCTATGATTCAATTTGCACCATGACTACTCTCAGATTAGTGTTTGCAAACATATAAAGCTCAACTCAGAAATGAGCCCAGCTGCATTTAAGAGGGTTACCCTCAAATAAGTATATAGAGGATTGTGGGGGGGTACAACTACTAGTACAATTACTTTTCAACTGGTGGCTCTAAGCTTCTGCTGCCCCACCACCCATGTCCAGGTAAATCCACCAGGATCTCCTGAGTTGGTGGGTCCCCAACAGAGAGCACTAGCAGAGGGGTTGTGTAATCCAACTAGATTGTAGAGCGGGAGCTACCTTTGGTGATCATAGCTGGACTTTTTACTTAACCATCAACTTACTAACAACATGACCATTTAGCCTTTACCTTCCTGCAAGGAGAATTCATTAATTAAACTCACAGGCACTTGCTACCTAAAATATCTCCTAGTGACTTACATTTAAAAGCATAAATGCATTACACCATAAGGAGGGAAATAATGCAGAATGATAATGTTTTCATTGAACACCTACAATTCATTCATATACACCACATGGATTTAGCAAGCCTTCCACACCTGATGAGAAATCTTTGGAATCAAGAGTGGGGCAAAGTTGACCTCAACCTTTGGTAGTTGATACGAAGGTCCCACCTTCTGCCTACTTCCAGCAGCATCAGATCTGCTCCCACAGAGGATGCTAATAATGAAACCACATGGGTGGGGGCTGGTGGCCTTGTTTCCTTCCCTACAGTTAGGTCTGCCTCCCTTCGAGCTGAACATATGTGGGGAAGACCCTTATGATCAGGCTCATGTGTTGCATTCCCATTACACTCCAATGCACCCTGCAAAGGATCGCAGTCCATAGAAATGTCAGGATAATGTCTGCAGGAGGCTGGCTCACCCAGTAGTTATCTACCTCCAGAGGAAAGTTACCAGTGGGTAATCAAGCAAGTTGCTATTTATAAGTTGGATTTACTAATGAATTTTCTTTTTTAAAATCTTCTTCAGGGAGAGACGCTTCACACACGCACTCTTTAGGTCAGAAAGAACTAACAGAAGCATTGTGCTGGGGCAGGTGGGCTAGTAAAATCCGTTTGTGGGCAAACACTTAGCCGCATTCACCCTGCACAACCTTCCCGTGTGATTTTCCATAGCAAAACCACTGGCCTCAATGCACACTAAGACACTCCGTAAACGTACAGTCTGGTTCACAAACCACCGGGGCTCTGGAGCATTTGGTTCCCAGCCCAGCAGAGGGACTTGCACAATGGCTTCTTTCGTCATGAGGTGACTTTTGCATCTGTCTCACGGGCAGGGAGGGGCCCGTGTGCGGAAACCCAGCGGACGAGACGCTCGGCTTTAGCACAAGCAGAGGTTATGCATTGTAAAAGAAGGTTTGACAAAATCGAACCGGCCGTTCTATTTCTCTCCCACACCCATCCCAGCAAAGTGTCACAAGAAACATTCAGTACGGGCAACCAACTCACGGCTACAGCAGCACAGCCTAATTTTATAGAAGACTATAAAAATGCTTTTGCAAATGTGTATTTCTGGATCTTCTGGCTGAATGGCAAATCTGTTGTTGTTGTTCAGTCGTTCAGTCGTGTCCGACTCTTCTTGACCCCATGGACCAGAGCACGCCAGGCACGCCTATCCTTCACTGCCTCTCGCAGTTTGGCCAAACTCATGTTAGTAGCTTCGAGAACACTGTCCAACCATCTCATCCTCTGTCGTCCCCTTCTCCTTGTGCCCTCCATCTTTCCCAACATCAGGGTCTTTTCGAGGGAGTCTTCTCTTCTCATGAGGTGGCCAAAGTACTGGAGCCTCAACTTCAGGATCTGTAAATCTAGACATAGGCAAATCTGTCCATTTCTCAGTTTCTCATTTTTTCCCTAAACTTTGGTTCAGTTCTCCACATCGGGTTGCTTTATTTTTAAGTCCTGAAAATTCATTGGCATTTCAGTGCGAATCTTTCATAATCTGAACATTTTGGGAAAGCACTTTTCCCAAATATAATGCACTTCCCCCTAGCATATCTATTTTTATATATCAGCCTAAGGAGGATTCCTGGCTTCTCCCCCACCCATCTCTCCCAGCACTTCTCATCTTCAAAAGACCTCCCTGTCAGGCCACCACCTCCCAGAAGTAACCTCCCCACTGTGTGCATATCAAAAAGTAGAGCTAGTGTCAGAAGTAGGAACAGAGAAGAGGTGGGGTTCTCCTCCTTTTCTGCAGAACAGAGCATCAGGACTTAAAGAGTGGTGGCCAAATCCCAAAGTCAAAACACACCAAGTAACTTACACTGAACTAGACCTTGGTTCACTGAGCTCAGTACTGTCTACACCGCAGCTATGCAAGGTTTAAGACATGAAGTCTTTCCCCAGAGATGCCAGGGATTAAACCTGGAACCTTCTGCATGCAAAGCTGATGTTCTGCCCTTCCCCAAGTTCTTATGTAGCAGGAGAGGAGGTTGTTGTTGTTTTTTTAAACCCCTTTGTCTTCCCTAGTGCTGCTACGGAAAGACAGAGAAGGTGGGTTAGTGAGTAAGGACCGTTTTTGTACTTTTTGAGCCTTCTGCATCAAGCCAGGAAACAAACTCAGTGCACTGAAGATTTTCTGGGAATGGCTGCAAAGAGGTGTGCTTAGGTTCACCACTGGGGTGGTGGTGGTGGGGGGGGAACTTCCAGCCTGCCTGTATTGATCCTGGCCATAATGGACCAAGCCTGCTCCTGCTTGCAAAGCCCCATCCCGAGCTTTTCTGCCTGGGGTGGGTGGGAAGGAATGTTGAGAGCTGGCGTTTATAGATGCAGATAAGCCACTAGAATATTCTGACAAATGGGCAAACTTTCCTGAAAGCAAGATTCTGTGCCAGGAAAGCCAGATGCCACAATATGAGTACAATATTCAAAACAAGTCAATTTGCATATATTTGTTACTGTTTTTGTGGGCTGAATTTATGTTGCCTCCGATAGTGCTGGGACAGGTCTTCTCACCGTGCTCCCTGTCTATTTGGACACAGCTCTTGACTTCCAAGCTTCCTCCAGGTATCACCACACACTTTCCAATTTGTCAGTGCAGCCTTAAGAGCTGGTTTGCTTGTTGACACAGAACCCAATGACAAAGTATAAGCTTCTAATCGCAAAACTCTGAAACACACACACACAACCCTGGCTATTGTTTCTGAATTACTGTAGATCGGGGTGCAGGATCCTCAACACACTTGCCCTGTGGATTGCTCTCCTGTCAATCACTTGATGGCACAAGTGCACACAAATCAATCCACACACTCAAAGGTGCAGCATTTTGCAAGGAAATAGCAATCACAGAAGCAATGGAAACGAGGACTTTGCAGGGGCCACTTAACAGCTGATTGCTGGCCAGTGCACACCTTCCCTTTGGCCCATTGCCACACACACAATATTATATGTTTTCTGTCGGCACACTTGACATCACAGATGATGTCCGGTGTAGGGCAGGTGGTTGTGACTTGGCCCCATGGGCCAAATGGGAAGTTCTAGCTATGCTTGCAGGTCTGACATTTGGCCATCAGCGATGTAGACCCAGCCTGTGACAAAAGGGGACATCTTTCTGAACTACAAAAAAAGCATTCATGCTTTCTCTGCCCTCCCCGCCCCCAACTTGAACACATGCGGCAAACTGTGGCTCGAGTTATGTAAGCTAATGTGTGAAGGATCTTGGATTTTCTACCTTGGGCATGGGGCTCAGTGGCCTTCTGCTTCCTTCCAGCATGATGATTCCAACCATCTGTGCTGTGGGCACATGGCACAGCAGAACAGAAGTGCTCAGTGGGAGGGCACAACAAACGTGTGTATTTTTAACACTGGGTGGCAAGCATCTAGTACAAGGCTGCGTCTATGTCAGGATGCTGGAGAGGCACAGGAGGAAAATAGTAAGGCTCGCCGAGGTGTGGCATTGGGTAAGGAGCTGAGACTCCACAGGGGGGAAAAAATCAGCTTTCGTTCCAGTGAAGCTACTAGGGCTAGGAATGAGTTTCCACCCTTCTCCAAAATACCCCATCTGGTGAAAACAGGAGACAATTTTCCAATTCTTTCTGGGGAAAGGGCTTTCTCTGAAACTTCAGGGTGGGAAGCTGCCTTATATTGAGCCAGATCATTGCCCCACCTAACTCTAGCAACGCTGACACTGACTGGCAGTGGCTTTCCAGGGTTTCAGGCAGGGGGACATTCCCAACCCTGCCTGGAAATCTGCCAGAATACTCTGTCATTGAGAACTTTCAGGCTGCTTACATCACTATGACACACTTACATTCCACTCGCCACACTTCCTGGAATGAAGCAAGACGCAGCGTCACTCTCAAGGCGTATCTGGAGGGGGGCGGGTTAGTTGAAAACTGCAAAGAGAGCCTTGCACCATGAGGTTATTTTTTGGGAGGGCAGTTTTAAAAGGGGGGGCACCAAAGAAAACTCTAATATTATTATTATATTTATTTCCCACCTTTCCTCCAAGGGGCTCAAGGGGGCATTTGTGGTTCCCACTCCCTCGTTTTGTGCACGCAACCATCCAGTGTGGTAGGTTAGAGGTAGGTCACCCAGCGAGCTTCATGGCTGAGTGGGGATCTGAACCGTCTTCTTCCAAGTCCAGGTTAAGAAAGTGGAAATTCGCTATCAAAATTTCCCCACTTGAACTACGTTGGTTTGGGGTGTTTTGTTTTTGGTGGGGAGTGTTGCATACCCACCCAACAAACGGTAAAAGAGAAGCTCTTGGCACAGTTTCAAAAGGAAGCTGCACGTGTTATCCAAAAGAAGTATCTCAATAAGATCTGAGTGAGTTGTGGCCTTCGTTACATCTCCCAAACTGAAGCTACTATGTAAAATACAGTAGCAAACGCTGCAGGATGATGTTAGCTTTAACGGTTTAAGAACCCAACATTTCACGGTATCTAATATGAGCTGAACGGGTGCAAAAATGGTGCAAGTTTGTATATGGCTATCTGGAGAGAAAGATAGCTAGATAGGAAAATGAGCTTATACGGCAGTAAAAGGAATTCTCGGGTTCCTTCTAGAACCAATAAAAAGTTATACACCTTAAAAAAAATCAGCCTGATTAATCTGTAAACCAGACAACGAATTATGCATTTTAATACAATGATCTCAGGCCTGCAACTGTACTTTAGATTTGCAAGGATGTTGAAAAGGACAAACTAATAGCATTCACCACAATCAAAGGGCAAAATTAAGTGGACACTAAAAATAACAGCAACTCCTCTCTCATTCTCTCTCTCTCTCTCCCTCTCTCTCTTTCTCAGTATCTTAACAGGACAAATTATCTCGACTGCCCTTTGAGAAGACAAAAAGCAGGACCCACATTACAAGGCCAGGGAGCAATTGTACCACATCCAGAAAGCTATCTGGCATGAAGATATGCGCTGCCGTAATTGTACAGATTGGGATGGAAACAGCCCCAAGCTATGGCAATCCTACATTTACAAAGATGGAGTGCAAATAGGCAACCAGAGTCCATACTGTAGAATGCAGATGTTGCATGGTTTGGGGGTCACGGGTGGGTTAAGGGTCATGTGGCATCTTCTTGAACACCCATCCACCCCATGCTAACTGCAAGGGCCAGGATCTTGTGACCAGTGTAGGCATCCGATTTACTTACACACACACACACACACACACACACACATTCCAGTGAGGCTAAAGCATAGTCTGTGAGCACAAAATGCGGCAGAATATTTAGCGTAGGGGGAAAATGGAGTCATCTGGCTGAGTTCGTGGCTGGCTTGATGGCTGCAACCTTGACAGGAACACTCCACACTGCATGTTTTGCAGTGCACATCTTCAACTTGAAAATAAACCAAGATACTTGTTTAAAGACAAATCTGCCAAATTTTCACTTTCTGAAACAGTATGCAAACCGAAACACAGACGTTCGTCAAAACCCGCACTTCTCTGAATTTTGCATTCCAGCTCTTCAACCAAGTACCATGTAAAAAATAGAAAAAAAACACATCAACCAGGGCAAACTGTGTGTAAAAATAACCAATGTGAAAATTGCATTGTATTAAGGGAAGTTGCTGAGCAAAAAAATGTATTAGGCGAAAGTACATACAAAATTAAGCATTTCTTGTGTGATATTGATGAATATTCATGAGGAATTCATTTGTTTGGGGGGGAATCCACAGATAAGGAAATGCAGAGAACTGAATTTGAGATTGGGTGGAAAATGAGAAGCTAAGACAAACAGGAATTGACAGGTGCACTTGCCCCTACTTAGGTACAAAGTTGATCAGAGGCAAAGTGCTGCAGCTTCCCTGCTCAGAAGGTGTCAGATGACACAGCATGACCAATAAGAGTTTCGCCTGCTAAGTAACACCTCAAACTCTGGCTCAGGTCTTCAGTTCCTGCGATTTGTGGTGTGGGCGAAAACCAGGCTGCTCAGACAAGCCATACTTGCCTAGTGCTTGTTTTACCTTCAGATACATCATGATCCAAAGGCACTCTTCCACCTTCCTCTTTCTTCTCTTCTCCCTTTGGTGAGTCCTGCCTTGGAAGCAAGCATCTGGTTAGCAGATGCTTTGCGTGCCAACTATACATAAAGTAGCAAGGGGAAAGATTTTATTTTCATGGGCTGCTCTTAATTCAGTCAGGCTCGCAGCTGGAACGTCACAGTCCTCACACATAAAATGGGGGAATTCCCAGTATTCGACATGGCCTAGCCACTGGGGTGCACACAACGGCGCTGGTGGTGTTTGTGGCAACAAAGCCTTTGGCACTGGTTGGCCAACCTCATTCCTCGGTCCACCATTTCTGTCCCTGGCCCTGCCTACCACTGGAATGTGGCCCCCGGAAGGCTACCCAGAAGGGAATGTGGCCCTCAAAAAGAACTCCCACCTCTGTTCTATACAGACCCTTTAATTAACATATAACGATAGTCACACACTGTGCAGATTCCGTCAAACTGATAAGGGAGGAAGGTGCTCTGGAGGAATATAATGCAGATATTTCTGCCCTTCTCAAATAGGCTTGCACATAGCAATACAAGTGCATAGGGCATGAGACTCTTAATCCCAGGGTTGTGGATTCAATCCCCACATTGGGTGAAAAATTCGTGCATTACAGGGGGTTGGACTAGATGGCCCTTCCAACTCTACAATTCTATGCTTCTATGTTTTCCATAGCAGGTAGATCACAAAAAGCCTGGTTGTCTGAACGGACAGGAGGTACACATGAGCTGAGAAATCCTGGTCTACGGTTATATTCCACAATTTCATGGGTCTCTACTAGCGCACTTGGAAAATTAGCAAACTCCCCTGTATGTTGCCTATCTTCTCATTTTTGCTGAGTCAGGCTTACCTGCCTCTGTGTAGGCAGTTTACTAGGTAGGCAGAGAAACATCTCTGACAAAGAGCATTTCTGTTGAGCTAACTGTCCCGTTGGCCGAGGATGCCTGACCTGGGAAGGGTGGGGTATATTTGCAGAGGAAGAAAGCATGCAGGATTGGCAACAAGAACGGGGAGCCGTGAATGAAGTCAATCTTCTTACAGGGCGATGTCGCCTATGTCCCGGCTCCCAGACCACCAACACCTGAAGGCCTACAACTGGACCTAATATAGGGCAGATGGTATTTAATAAGAACAACTTGGACCCGACTGAAGTCAAACAGGGGAAGGCTTTAATGAGAGGACACCGAGTTGCTGGTGAGACGTTAAGGGGAGGAAGCCGGATGGGAAGACAAGGAAATTTAGGATGGCGGCGATAGAAACTGCCAGATCAAAATTAAAACAGAAGACTAGAGCCTCTTCGGAAGCAGAAGAGCATCAGAAATCAGAAATCTAGATTGATTAATGACTTGTTACAGGTGGGTAGCCGTGTTGGTCTGCCATAGTCAAAACAAAACAAAATAAAAAATTCTTTCCAGTAGCACCTTAGAGACCAACTAAGTTTGTTCTTGGTATGAGCTTTTGTGTGCATGCACACTTCTTCAGATACACTGAAACGGAAGTCACCAGACCCTTAAATATAGTGAGGGAGTGGGGAGGGGTATTACTCAGAAGGGTGGTGGGAATGGGTGATCAGCTGATAGGTGTGGAAAACCTGTTGACGACTCTTAACGGCTGCATTCTATAAAAGATCTCAAAGTAGCTGTCATAATACAAAGAAATTTCAGAAATAGACTGGAAAGAGAAGTTGCTGAATTGCAACTAATCACCAAACTTAAAACCATGGAGAAACCTGGTCTGAACAAAGACATTGGATTGGATGACAAAGCTATCTTTAGCCATCTCACCCCTTGCCTTTCCCTGCAAGACTAACTGCAGCCGTTAAGAGTCGTCAACAGCTTTCCACACCTATCAGCTGATCACCCATTCCCACCACCCTTCTGAGTAATACCCCTCCCCACTCCCTCACTATATTTAAGGGTCTGGTGACTTCCGTTTCAGTGTATCTGAAGATGTGTGCATGCACACGAAAGCTCATACCAAGAACAAACTTAGTTGGTCTCTAAGGTGCTACTGGAAAGAATTTTTTATTTTATTTCGTTTTGATTAATGACTGTCTTTTATAATGGGACCCTGCAGAACTAGTGCAGAATTCACCATCAATCAGGATGCCCCCAATTCAAATTCACCCTCAGAAAGCCAATGAGGGCCCACCTTCGCTGTCTTGGGTCTCCAGAAATCCAGTGTCCTGTTTTCACAGTGGGCAATCCAATGTCTACAGGAAGCTCACATGCAGGACCAGAGTAGATCTCCAGGCATGGTAAATACTCATACTGAGATGCTATATTATTCCAGGGCCCTGTGGCCAAATGCAATGGTGGCTGCCCATCAGAGGAGCTTCACTGTGCTTCTACTCTGCTGGTAAGCCCAGCCACTGGCCCCTATGCTGGAAAACAAGATAAATAGGGACAGGGTGCAATGAGCGGGTGCCACAACTTGGGAGGGCATGCAAAGCCCTACCCTTCTGCCCTGTCTATGTTCAGCCCTGGTTTCATCCCTTGACAGTATTATCGTTTCTGCTTGGCTGATCTCCGCTGCAGTGGTCCTGCAAGAACTGCTGAGATAATACTTTGAATGCTCAAATGCTATATAAAGGCCAAGCATATTACTCTCTTATATCAAGCGACTGAATTTGAGAAGCTAAATCCCCAAGCAGTTTCACTTGGAAACAAGTTGAAGGGACTCTGCTTTGGGAGCAGGGCATAAATGCAGTGCATGTAAATAACTAAGTGGGGGGGAGAGAGAGTTAAGTTAGTTTGGTGCAAGGGAATAGTTGAAGGCAGCCCTGTATGGGGAGGTTTAATCTTTAATTATGTTTTTATATATGCTGGAAGCTGCCCAGAGTGGCTGGGGCAACCCCGTCAGATGGGTGGTGTATAATATTATTATTAATAATAATAATAGGATGTCCCTATTTTCATTGGAGAAATGTTGGAGGAAATGCAATTAATTGAAGATAATGCTATGAATGACTGCTAAGAAGAAGAAGAAGAAGAAGAAGAAGAGGAAGAGTTTGGATTTGATATCCCGCTTTTCACTACCCGAAGGAGTCTCAAAGCGGCTAACATTCTCCTTTCCCTTCCTCCCCCACAACAAACACTCTGTGAGCTGAGTAGGGCTGAGAGACTTCAGAGAAGTGTGACTAGCCCAAGGTCACCCAGCAGCTGCATGTGGAGGAGTGGAGACACGAACCCGGTTCCCCAGATTACGAGTCTACCGCTCTTAACCACTACACCACACTGGCATAGAAAGACAACGCATAGCAGTTTCTGGGAACAGCAAGGAGGTCGAGGGGTTGATTGTGGGTTCTGGTTGTCCACTGTGAGAACAGGATTTTGGACCATGACAGACTATTGGTCTGATCTAACAGGGTTCTGGTTATATTCTCTGATAGGTAGCACAGGAGAGGGGGTTGGGATTGGAGGTTTTCTGGCAGGGTTATATGGATGGTTTGAAGAAGAGGCACCTTTCCTTCCGTAGGATGTTAAATCCCAGAAACTAAGCTGTAAAAGAAGCCAGTCTGCCTTCTACATTCATAAGATGTGCAAAGGAGTCCCAGGTTCAAGCCAGATGAAACCAAAGGCAAACTTTTTAATAATAATATTAAAGAGAAAAAAAACCCGGCTCTCACAACTTCCCCCCTTGAGTTACGCTCCGGGCGCCAGCCTTATTGAGACAAAATAAGGGATGTCTTTCAAAAATGAATCAGACACACTGTGCATAAAAGAGGCCCAGTCAGCATGTTAACTATAGAGCCAAAGCAGGGACCAAAGATAATAACACCTTTGCATCCAGAGGAATCAATAAAAATAAAAATAAAAAAGTTGTGTGAAGTGTAGATTCCTCCCCAGCGTGCCTCCCCCCCGTGACCCCACACTTTTGCGAGTTTATGGTGTTTCCGCTGCCAGTCCTACCCTATGAATCTTCCTTAAGAGGGGGGGAAAGTCTCTCTCTCTCTCTCTCTCTCTCTCTCTCCCCCCCCCCTCTCCCACCAAGGAGGTTCTCACAAATCAACAGGTTTGCAGGGTTTTTTTAGTGTTGTTTTTTTTACATTCTGACAGCACTTTGTGGAACTGAATCTCGCTGCACAGCTGGAACCGAGAAAAAACTGAATAAAACAAAAAAAACAACAACAATTAAATCAAAGTTGCTCACCCCACCCAAAGCCTGGCTGCTGAATGCCAGCCTAAACAGAGGACAGCTTTAGCAGCAACTGGAGAACGTATTAAGGATTGGACTTTGATGCATCTCTGCAAAAAGGGACACCTGCATATTACAGGGCAGTGGCAGCTGCATGAGGTACCTCACCCCGCCCCAGTCGACCTTAATGTTAATCTTTCCCAAGCCTTTTCATCATCATCATCAACATCATTTTTCACCATTGCATTAATATTACGATAAGATTTCAACTTGTTCAATTGGGTGAGACTGTATTTTAGGTAGGGTGTATGTTCGTGCGTAATGTGGATACTGTATTAATGCAGAAAGACAATAAGAACAGATTTATGAAGGAGAACATGCAAAACTGGAAATAGACTGATATATAGTTATATACACACACCTCTCTCCACGTGTACACAAGTACGTTGTGGAAATAAACAGCAAACTTTAATTAAAGGAACAGCAATAAATTTAGATAACCTTTATAGTAACATTGAATTATTCAATACTACATTCTCATGATTTGTATTATCTCTCTCTCTATCTCTGGGATTGCACTGCAACTACCAAAATAACTGGAGATAACAAAAGTATCTTTCCTGAATTCACATTTATTATCTTGCTCAATCCCAGTAAATAATTATACCACTGAAAATGGTAACAGAGGTAGGATTTATTTTTCTAAAAGTAAAAGGTAGCCATGTTTGCCTATTGGGGGGGGGGGAATCCACACACATCCCAAACTCCTATTGGGATGATGCCTTCATTTGATCAACCAAAATACTGTATCATAAAGTAGCACATAAGCTTCTGAGTTCAGTGTGTCTAGCTGTTAACCAGAAGGTTGGTGGTTTAAGCCCACCCAAGTGCAGGTAATTAAAAAGGAGGATTTATTGCAAAAACAAACAGATAGCTCCGGACACCTCTAACAAAGCCGCCAACATTATCACTCAAGATTACCCTTCTGAAGACTCCATCCGCTTCCTACAGAAGATATTGAACCTTCGCCCCTTACGTCTTGTTTTGCTTCCTGTCCAGCAGCCCTCCCATTCACCGACTCTTCAGACTTATTGGATTCGCCGACTCTTCAGACTTATTGGATCAGCTCCAACCTCTTCCTATTCCGAAATACTGTGTCTGTTTGTGCCTCTTTGAGTTTCCTGAGAGCTTTGGCTGTGTTCCAGCCCGCTCTCAGTTGTTCCTTTGGCAACCGGCCATCCAAGGTCAGAGGGATTTGACAGTGGCAGCTCTGGCCTCTGCTTAGTCTGCATCAAATCTAAACCTATCTGTTCCTGCCCGTATTCTGCAGCTGGCTGTAAAGTTCCACTTGGAGCTGGCTCATTCCTGACATCAGGAAAGCATTGCAGGGGGTGGACTAGATGACTTTTGGGGGTACCTTCCAACTCCACATTCTATGGTTCTATGATCAAGCTAGATGGCAACATAACAAAACAAAATCAAAAATTCTTTCCAGTAGCACCTTAGAGACCAACTGAGTTTGTTCCTGGTATGAGCTTTCGTGTGCATGCATACCAGGAACAAACCAGGAACATACCAGGAACAAACTCAGTTGGTCTCTATGGTGCTACTGGAAAGAATTTTTGATTTTGTTTTGACTATGGCAGACCAACACGGCTACCCACCTGTAACGGCAACCTAACAAGTAGAGGAAGGGGAGAAACTGTATGATGGTGAAAGCCTGATGGAGTCTGCATTTGGCTGTAGTCTCGCCCTCTTTTTAAGATGCAATGAGGGAAAGGCGTAACAAATATTTAAACGAGGCTTTTTTAGGTGGTATGCAGATATTGGGGTGCAGTCAGGACTGTTGCGAAGAAGTAAAACGTCTGATTCAAGAAAGCATGCAATACCTAATAAAAGTATTGCCTTACTATAGATTTTGGAGTTTATTTTCCTAATATTTCTCCATCTGTTTGTATTCTGCAGAATCCCAAAGCTTGCAAGCTATTTTGTGGTATTTTGGTTGGTCTAGTAACATTTTCGCCCTAATATGGAATTTGGGATAATATTAAGAACCTTAGAAAGAACAGAAAGAAGAGTCTCAATATGTCAATTTGCTCATGGATTTTGTGCTTGTGCATATTACGGGGTGTATAAAGTTTTCAAACATTAATTCACTTCACAGCTGAGACAGAAGAATCCAAGGCAAGTGAGAAGCATTATCGGTTGGAGAGCCTTGTCTCCATACTGCAGGAGCAGCAGACTTAGCCTTGGCAAACAATCAAATTGCCCTCTTCCATAAAACACCTGGAGCCGTTCCATATTCTGCAATATTTAAAAGTGATTTTTCAACACCGCGTCGTAAGAGTGTTGCTTGTTTAGCAATGCAAAGGGAATGCAATCACTGCTAGAGCATGGCTGCTTTTGAAACTTGGATCAAAGAGATTTACAGAAGCATAAACTGGAGGTGGCCCTTTAAAAAATGTATGTAAGAACCACGTTACTTTGACAAGCATTCAAGCTCACGGCACAACTTTATAGGAGGAACGCAGTACCAAAGTTCCTTAATTTTGCTCCTGACAAAACTCTCCTTTGATTGCTAAGAACTGGATAACTGCATCACCTGAACAAGAAATCTTCTGTTTTGTGAGCATCATGTCTCCTTTGGGGTCGTGTATCTGAGATGTTGCTTGAAAACATTTAATGTGATCTTTCACAGAGGATAAGGCTCCCAGTGGCTACTAGCCAAAGCAGCTATCTTCTACTTCCACTGTCACAGAATCGTAGAATTGTAGAGTCGGAAGGGACCCCAAAGGTCATCAAGTCCAACCCCCTGCAAATCAGGAATCTCAGCTAAAGCATCCATGACAGATGGCCATCCAACCTCTGCTTAAAAACCTCCAAGAAAGCAAAGTCCACAACCTCCCAAGGGAGAGCGTTCCACTGCTGAACAGCTCTTACTGCCAGAAAGTTCTTCCTGATATTTAGTCGGAATCTTCTTTCTTGTAACTTGAAACCGTTGGTTCTACCTTCTGGAGCAGGAGAAAACAAGCTCACTTCCATGTGACAGGCCTTGAGATACTTGAAGATGGCTATCATATCACCTCTCAGTCTCCTCTTTTCCAGGCTAGACATACCCAGCTCCTTCAAGTGCTCCTCATAAGACTTGGTTTCCAGACCCTTGATCATCTTGGTCGCCCTCCTCTACACACGTTCCAGCAATGTGCCTCTGAATACCAGTTACTGAGAATTGCAAATAGAGAGACCACTCGAGTTTTGCTTGTGGGTTTCCCATAGGCACCTGGTCGGCCTCTGTGTTAACAAGGCGATGGGCTGGATGGGCCATGGGTGTGATGCAGGAAGGCTTCTCTGATGTTCTTGTTCTCTAAGCCCGCCCCACATTTCCAAATGAGTGTAGTTGTGGAGCATAGGGTGCTATTTCTGAGCAGCTCTTAGCGATGGCCGGGAACGACAATTCCCGAGGGACAATATGGCAAGGCATACTTGTGTGGCTTCAGTAACACAGATGCGCTCCAACATCACAATCCGAGAGAGGACTCTCAGAAACTGACAAGCTTTTCTCTTTGGAAGACGTGCCAAAACAAAAAACTCGAGCCAATTCTGAATTAGGCAGAGTTGAGCCGCCATACTTCTGCATATCTCTTGAATCTGTAGTTTCTTTAGAGGGAGAAAGGGGGTGGAGGGTGAATTTTAAAGTAGCAATACTTGAGTTTTAGGAGTGAAGATTTAAGACAAACAGTGAATACTCTAAGAGATAGGCGAAGTTTATAAAAGGGCTGTATCTGGCCTTCTTATAAAGGAGTTATAATTAACAGAAAGCAGCTGTTTAATGTCACATCCCTAACAGGAGCCTTCAATTTTCTTGTAGCTGGCTTCCAGTGGGAACCCAGGAATATTCCTTTGCTTCCAAGTATAAATGTCCCGTTATTCTGCTCTCATGGGGGATAATTTATTCATTTCATTTTTAAAACTTGCATTCCACCTACTCTCTGAAGAACTCAAAGCGGCCAACAAGTCAGAATAAAATATATATATATATTTATATTTCAAAATATAAAAGAACCTGGGGTATGGTCTGAAGATACAAGAGGCCACAAGGGCTGGGCGATATCTGGTTTTCAACGTTGTGATATATCACCAGCTAAACAACGCAACATACTGATATATTACAATGTCTGAAATAAGGATGGAGCTATGTACAAGCACTGGCTGGCTTCATAGATGTTTTTCCCCGCCTTGTGATTTTTGTATAGCTCCTTATATAACCCCTTTTTATGATGTTTTTGGGTCACTCACGGGTTTGGCACGATTGTGCACATATTGGACATACCTAAAACATACCTCAGATATGCTGATGATACAACCTTGATGGCAGAAAGTGAGGAGGAATTAAAGAACCTTTTAATGAGGGTGAAAGAGGAAAGCGCAAAATATGGTCTGAAGCTCAACATCAAAAAAACTAAGATCATGGCCACTGGTCCCATCACCTCCTGGCAAATAGAAGGGGAAGAAATGGAGGCAGTGAGAGATTTCTTGGGTTCCATGATCACTGCAGATGGTGACAGCAGTCACGAAATTAGAAGACGCCTGCTTCTTGGGAGAAAAGCAATGACAAACCTAGACAGCATCTTAAAAAGCAAAGACATCACCTTGCCAACAAAGGTCCGTATAGTTAAAACTATGGTTTTCCCAGTAGTAATGTACGGAAGCGAGAGCTGGACCATCAAGAAGGCTGATCGCCGAAGAATTGATGCTTTTGAATAATGGTGCTGGAGGAGACTCTTGAGAGTCCCATGGACTGCAAAAAGATCAAACCTATCCATTCTCAAGGAAATCGGCCCTGAGTGCTCACTAGAAGGACAGATCCTGAAGTTGAGGCTCCAGTACTTTAGCCACCTCATGAGAAGAGAAGACTCCCTGGAAAAGACCCGGATGTTGGGAAAGATGGAGGAAACAAGGAGAAGGGGATGACAGAGGATGAGATGGTTGGACAGTGTTCTCGAAGCTACTAACATGAGTTTGGCCAAACTGTGGGAGGCAGTGAAGGATAGGCGTGCCTGGCGTGCTCTGGTCCATGGGGTCATGAAGAATCGGACACGACTGAATGACTGAACAACAACAACAAAACGGTCTCTGCCTGTATGGTGGGCTTCTCTTTCTTATAGTTTAGTTTCAGATTTGCAGGTTATCACTATTTGCATGTGGTGTGAGGTTGACAGCTGTTCCCCGTTTTCCCTTCTAGCACCCAACCATCAAGAGGTACGTTGCCTGTAATCAAGGAAGCTATTGCAAAATACTTAAGTCTTGCAAGCTGAAGACACTAGTCAGAAATTATCAATGCCCTGTTTGTCTTCACCCTCTTGGCGGCTTTCAGTACTGAACTCAGTCTCATTAAGGGCTACGACAGACATTTGCAAACCACCCTGGCAGCCTTTCTTCAGATGAATTGTAATGGTAAAACACAAACACACACACACACACACACACACACACACACACTGCTTTAAATAAACAATAATAAATAATATGTGATACTTACATCTAAAGTGATGTTAAGAATTCCTGAGGAATTATTGGGGCTGTTTTGGAACATTGTGAATATGACCGAACTAACACACTAGACCGTGTTTCTGTTGGAGCATAAAGCATCTTTTCATCCATTTATGGGATCGCTTGGCTATTCACTGAAAAGATTACCAGTCATTCTGTGGTACAGTATCTGCTAATTGATATTGGTGAATCGGTTTAATTCAGCCTTTTGCCTTCCATCTTTGATTGTAGATTTGTGCAGTGACCCTAGAATAATATATTTTTTAAAAATAAATAAAATGGAAAAATATATGAAAGCTGGTACACTCCGGGGTGGGTGGGTGGGTGTGCAATCTTCCCTTAAAGAGATACTGCTTGTCTTGAAAAGTATATTCAGTCATCCAAATGGAAGCAAATTTAAGTCCAGAGTTGCAACTGAATTTTTACCAAAATGAACACTTTGGAGATCAGTATGTAGGCTTCCAACTTTGGCCACCTCATGAGAAGAGAAGACTCCCTGGAAAAGACCCTGATGTTGGGAAAGATGGAGGGCACAAGGAGAAGGGGACGGCAGAGGATGAGATGGTTGGACAGTGTTCTCGAAGCGACTGGCATGAGTTTGGCCAAACTGCGGGAGGCAGTGGAGGATAGGGGTGCCTGGCATGCTCTGGTCCATGGGGTCACGAAGAGTTGGACATGACTGAACGACTGAACAACAACATGTAGGCTTCCAACCTGGACAAAACATGCAGGGGCTGCTGAGATCAGAGAAGGTGCTTTGGTTAAGTAAGCCTGGGGATCCCCAACATGAATTTTGAATACTCTTGATCAGAATCACACACCGCCCCCCAAGCTGTCCCCCAAAGCAAAATGAAAGTGAAGGAAGAGAGTCTATAATCTGATCATGACCACAGTGGGAGGAGGGGAGGGAAAAAGTCTTCCATCCATGCCACAGTTCTAATCCAGCCCCCACCCCACCCCATGGCAGCTTCCTCACCCCCCACTCAAAAAATATATATCTATATAGCACCAAACTGGGTGATGAACCTCAACATCTCTTAAGCTATCATAATCAAATTGTGGGTTCCTGAGATAAAGGAGCGGGCTTCTCTTCTAGTTCTGGATACAAGTGGATCGGACATCGTTTTGAATCAAGATGGCGAATTGAGCCTTTCAAAACGGCCCTGATTTTAATCACCAATTTAAAAACTGCCCTGATTTATTACTATTATTATTTTGGTTTCTTTGAATTCCCGAGAAAGGCTAAGAACATGGTATTTTTAAAAAATTTTTAAAAAGGACTTCCGAATGGAGGGGGGAATAAAAAAAAACCCTCTTACATCTCAACATAAGAACTGACAAGGTTTGAACAACTATCTGAAGCATAAGTGTATCTGCGCACGAAGCCGAGGGGGGGGGAGGTGCACGAAAGAGAAGAACTGAAAGAAGCCATGCCCCTGGCACCCTCTAACATAAACAGAGAGAAGTGCCAGGATAAACCTTGATGGAAGAGACTGGGTTCTTTGTCAGACGGAGCCTTTTCTTCCAAAACTTCCTCGCTGCCATATGTCTGTATGCAGCCAGCTGCAAGATCTAATAAGAAAGTTTTTATTCACAGTGTATAATGTTCTGCAGGTTTGCCACGAGGGTCAGTCGCAGAGAGGCATTGACGTCACAGTTCCAACAGACGAGGAGCTGAACCAAGCCAAGAAACGTAGGAGAAGGGGGAGGGGGAGAAAGAGAGAGGCTGGGGGAAGCAGGGAGGATGGGGAGTGAGAGAGAAAGAAAGAAAGAAAGAGAGAAAGAAAGAAAGAAAGAAAGAAAGAAAGAAAGAAAGAAAGAAAGAAAGAAAGAACGGAAGGGCAAGCACATCATATTCAAAGCCGTACAGATGATGCTAACCCTAAATGCTAAAAAGATTGTCTCTGCATCTAAGGGATTACTGTGCTCTGCAGAAGAGGGGTGTCTTTACTGTATTTCTGAAGCCCACTAAATGCCATTTTTCAACAAGTAGAAAAATTGTGCCCATTCCAAATTTGGTACTGGTTTTATAGACATGAAATCGCCTCAGGTTGTTGCTTTTAAAATATCTGACATCATTTTGGGTTTCTTTGTACAAAATTGTTTTGTGTATGTTTTTATTCTTGATGTTCCTGTTCTTAAACTGCTCAGAGATGCTTTATAAGAAGCACGTCATATCCTGGCAGGTGGACATCCGACCTCTGTTTAAAAACCTCCAGCGAAGGAGAGCCGGCCACCTTCCGAGGCGAAATGTAATGGACGAGACGAAATGCATAAGACGCAGCCCACATTTTCCATGTGAAAGAAAGACTTGTTTCTGAGCAAAACTCAGTCCATGAAGCTTCAGAACTATGATTGCTCCAGGTCATCGTGGAGCAAAGGAGCTTCAAAGGCAGCCGGCAGCCTTAAACCACTGAATTACAATTCAGCAAGATATTCTGTGCTGTTGCTGGTGGACTGAACTGATGCAAAAGGTGTTTACTACATTACATTGGCTCGCTAACGCCAGGATGCCTGTGCTATCGACAACCGTTTTGTGAAATGCCCTTGTTAATTAAGGGCTTGCTTCTGTCTGCACATCTCTGTATTTCATTTTCCTCTCACCTCACTGTTCACAACCCTCTCCCCACCCCTCACCCCCAATACTAGTAACTTAACACTTACTGGGTCTAATGAAAGGGGCTGCAATCCATGAAATATAATTATCACCCTCAATCTTTAAGGTGCTACAAAACTCTTTATTGTTTTTCCTGCAAGACTAACTTAACCATATGTCCCACAAGACATGGGACATGGTTAGGTGGAACAGAAAACCACCTTAAGGAAAAGACAGGGCTCCCCGTTCATTTCTTTTTGGAATAAATATCTAAGCAAAGGCATAATTGAAAAGCACCTTCTCCCCCCCCCCCCTTTTTATTGGATGGTATCTTGCTTTTTTGTGTTTCGGCACCACATTGTATTTTTAATATCTTCATATTAGGTTTCCAGTAGAGTTGTTTGGTCTTCCCTCATTCAGAATTTCACTTAAATAAATGTTGGTTTAGGAAAACACACCACAAAATTCCGACAGCAGGGGAGATTTCCATTGTGCGATTGGTGAAGTGTTCTCCTTTGAAGAAGTCACTTGGATGTTTAATGTGCTTTAGGTGAAGCCAACGAGGAGGAAATGATTCTTATATGTACTTTTGCAATACATCAGGCTGCATGATACAGATTTATAAACTTATGCACAGTGTAGAGATTTGTGTAGCACTTGTTGCTCAATGAAAGTGATTTCCTAAAGTTCAGGAGTGGCTCCAGTAACAAATTCTTCTAATGTGCAAAGTTGTCTCTCCTCCATTGACTGCCTTCACTACAACCTTGAAGGGCAGGCCACTTCGACACAGAATGAGGAGCTGAGTTCAGGAAACACAACTCACCAGACCCTTCCAAGTGACCCATGGCTCGAACAAAGATTTGAACCTATTTTCCTCAATGCCACATCTCTGTGTCCTCTAAACGGCACCTTCTCTTTGTACCACCAGAAGCCAGAGTGGGCCCTGCTGCAAAGCCCTTAAATTCAACTGCTTTTGTCCTTGTCACTGAACCTGGCGTGTGTCAACAGCAGGGTACATACTGACGGCGCATCCATTTAAGAATGCAGAACAACAAAACAACCACGCCTGCCTCTTCCGCCAAGCATATTCAGCTGATGATGCACAGTAATTTCAAAGACATTTGGACTATTTTTGACCATCTCTTGTCAACTAAAAATCTGCCTTTTGGTAACGTATTGCCATGATCACAATGAAGATTTGTAATTCTTCCAGTGAAAGTTAAGACGTTCAGATTTTTCATGCTTTAGGACAGTTGTTCTTATGCTGGTGGCCACCTGAAGTTGCGGGAAAATGCATTTACAGGTAGGTAGCCGTGTTGGTCTGCCATAGTCAAAACAAAATAAAATAAAAAATTCCTTCCAGTAGCACCTTAGAGACCAACTAAGTTTGTTCTTGGTATGAGCTTTCGTGTGCATTTTATTTTATTTTGGAAAAATGCATGATGGGGATAAGTGGGGGAAATCTAATGGAAATTTGGGGGAACAATGCTTCAATAGTCACATCAAAAACTTTTATGCACACTTTCTGCTAATACATGCATTTTTGTGCACATTATCCAGTTGGAGAACAGCACTGCAAAATTTGGAGGAGCGTGGATTTTAAAGGGACGGTGTGTTTCGAAGAGCACGTTGGTTCGAGAAGTGCAAGTAAAGGTTGTTTCTCCTTGAAACACCAAACAATAAATTTCCTGCCGCATCCCTGCAACATGCACACCATTCTCGGAACAGACCACAGCTTGGAACCTGGTCCTATTGACACCAGTAAACTCTTTCAAGAGCCTGCTAAGCGAATAGCCCGCAGCTAGAAAGTCTTTCTCAAGGCGATGGAGGCTGCCAAGCTGCAGAAGAGAGACAAGCCTCAGATCACGTGGAGCCCCCGAAGGGGTGGTCTCCAACGGGGTCATGCCCCTGTCACAGCTCCTCCAAAACAAACAATGCCCCCCCCTCTTGCAGGGAAAATACAGAAGGCTTTATTGCTCCACAAGCAAAGCCACTAAAAAGGGCTGCTGCTGCCGTTTTGCGGCTGTAACCAACCAAAAGACCTACAGCTGGGAGCACACATGGGTTTTGGGAGGAGTTCAGTACGTGCAGTTCTGGTCTCAGCCACCGAGAACACAAACGATGTAAAACTAAATAAAACACAGCAACTTCCGGAAGAACCCGACGCAGCACTTTTCCTTGGGGGCCAGCACATTTTAAAGGAGAGCACTGTTTTCTCCTGGAGAGCAAATTTCAATGCTCATTTGTTTTGGTTTCCCCCCCCCCCCAATGGCTTTCCCTTAGATTTTCACCAGTTGCCGTAAGCAATGCAGGCTACATAATCTCATTACTCTGTGCAAAGGACTTCCAGAGAGCATCAGGCAAATCCAGTGTTCTCATAAAAAACAGAACTGCAATGCATTGAGATTCTGAATAATTGTGCACCCTGGTTGCAGTTAGGATCAGGCCTCCCCACCCCTGGACACGCACACACAATGCAGCTAAAGTTAGTCAGGATTAAGTCCCGGTGCTTACAATCATCTTAAGCACTATGCAGAAACAAACAAACAAACAAAAGGGGGGGGACACCACAGGTTGTACACTCAAGAGTTATAAGCAAAAAGAGCACGACAAAGGATGGAGAAATGATACGAAGAATTTACAAAGCATGGCAAAGCGAAGGCAAGTCAGCGAGAGGCAGCTGAGTCACACAGCAATGAAGGAAATAATGTCTCGTCGTGCAAACTGTCAAAGCTGAGCTGAGTTTTTACTAAATAACGCCTGCTCGTGCCCACCTTTGCCATTCCACATTACAACAACACACACCAAATATCTCCAGCCAAATGCAAGACCGACTATTCTGAGCAGAATTAAGCAAACCAGAATTTACTTTTGATGATCTAGGACGTGCCAAGGGCGTGTCGTTTCAAGAAGGGCTCTGCTGGTTCAGACCAGTGGCCCATTCAGTCCGGCATCCTGCATTTTGGAAATGCACGAGCTGAACTGGAGCGGAATAATTCTCTCTCTTCCCATGATTCCCAGAAACGGGTGCTCAGAGGCATCTTGCCTCCAAAGGTAGGTTGGAACATAGCCATTGTGGCCTGTAGCCATCGATAGCCTTATCCTCCATAAATCTGGCACGGAGGCAAATTACATTCTTGTCTTCTTAAATGATGTAGCACAGAAAACACATCTGAAGGCTTCACTAATGCTTTTGGTTTTAAAATGAGAACGGGCCTTTTTTGCAGTGGCTCCCCGTCTGTGGAATGCTCTCCCCAGGGAGGCTCGCCTGCCGCTTCATTATACACCTCTTTAACCAGGCCTTGGGCTGATTGACATCCAATGCCTTTTTTAAAATGGGGGGGTGGTGGTATTGAGGGATTATTTGGTTGCTTTCATTTTTACTATGTATTTTGTGTTTTTATATTAGGATTTTATTTTGCATCCACCCTGAGACCTACAGGTATAGAGCATTATACAAATTTAATAAATAAAATTTTATTATTATTATTATTATTATTGCTTCCTTCAAAAATTCTGACATATGCATATATATTATTTGACCTGGGCAGGGTGCTTCGCTTTCAGCAAAATTGGACAGTGGATTACGGAGGTGTAAACCCCCATCTGAGAAACACTGCTAACTTTTTGCCAATGTTATTTTCACTTTTTCCAAATTTTGCATGGGCATTCCCCATCTAAGTTTTGCTTTATGTGTACTCCTCCTACAGTGTAGGCCAAAGAGGGGTGGGCGGGGGGGGGGAATGCACCACAGCTCACACTTATAAACAGTTTCCCCAACAGATGCAGTGTTTGGATTATGATTTCACGGCGGCCTGCCGTGGTTTCGCTAGCATCTGTGTGCAAGTACTGATAGTTCAGAAAGAGCGCTTCGCTCCTCATGACCCTGCAAGACATCGTCCTATCTACCAAACACACACCATTTGGAGGAGCAACCCCGCCTAAGTTTGCATTTACGCATTTCCGAGATCACTGTGGTTTCCACCGCAGGAAGCCAACGACGTACAACGCTCATGCAAAACCACCAGTATTAAGTCACTTTAGGTCAAGTAGCTCAGGGAAGCAACGCTGGAGGAAGTTCCACTGCTGGGCCACAGCTTGCAAGCTAAACAACTAGAAAAAGGCTCTCAAGTTCTTTAATTTATGCAATACCTTGATCTGTATACTGATGCCAACATTTGTGATCAAGTGGGTTTTATCAAGCCATGGGTATAAGCAACGGGCAAATTGGTCGGTTTTGGTTTCTCTCAATTGCTCATTTCCCCAGGTTTAAATTCAGTTCGCTACATCCGTTTGTGATTTTTTTTTAAAAAAAATCCTCACGAAAATTCATCAGCACGTTTTGAGTGAATTTCTCCTAATTGTACACATTTCTTCATGCAATTTTGCCTAACATACACACTTTTGCAAACTAATTTCTGAATGTTGTTTTCATGAATGTATACATTTTAACACACATTTTGCCCTTTTATCTGCATTTTTAAACACCTTCCTTGGCTTCAGAACTGCACTGGAAAATTGGGGGAAGTGTGAATCTTGAAGGATGGCTGCACTGCAGTCTGCATATTGTTTGAACCGTGCAAACTAGGTAAGTCCGCCTTTAAATGCAAATTAAATTGAATCTCTCCCCTCCCCCTCCCCTCCCCCCGATATTTAAAGTATCTTTACTGGCTATTTACAGTATTGAGCAGCCATGCCGACATGTTTGCACAAAATGTGCATGGAGGTTATACAGTGTGGCCTGTTTACTGAGCATTCATCCTGATACATGCACATGGAGGTTATACGACATTGCCAGCTAGCGTTTGCTATTTTGCAATGAAAATTCTCACTGCTCAGCCCAGATGCAATGCAAAATGCAAAGTAAGTGCAAATGTCAACAGCCATGCTCCTTTTTCCAATTCAGAATGTTGAATATTGGTTAATGAAACTTCAGATGAACAAGCGTCTGCTTCCTTCCGATAAGTATGAAAGGCTTTGCATGGATGGCATAGCCAGGACCTTGAAATGCATTGCTGAGGCCCTTTGCACAGTGGCAAAGCTGGAGGTTTCAGATATTGAATCTGGGACCTCTTGCATGGAAAGCAAGTTCTCTTACCACTATGCAACTTCACTCCCACCCCCGGGGCAAAATAAAATAAAAAAATACATCAACCATCTTCTCAGAAGATGAATTCGGTTTGTGGCAATCCTGGTGAGAAAATTTGGTTTCTGTTCTCCAGCAGGTGTTTCTTCACTGTCTACCACAGTGCAGGGTCTGGCACAGGACATTTGCAATGCAAAATGCGTACGGGTGTTACTAAAAAGAGATGCATTTTCTGAAAAAGAAGAATAGGAAGAAGAAACCACCCTCACGCTGCAGAATGAATACCCTCCCGACTTCGGCTTGCATTCAGTGTTAATCCTACGCAGCGTAGGCCCACAGAAGTGAAAGCGTGTGAACTCGGGATCACCAACTTCAGTAGGTCTACTCGGAAGAGAAATTAACTGGAGACAACCCAATCCACACAAAATGAAGCAAATGGTATAGCAGAGAGCGAGGGAGAGGGAGAGGGAGAAGGGAGGGAGGGAGGGGGAAGGCAGCACAGGAACATTTCTGGAGAAGAAATTCACAACTTTCCAGTATAGGCATTATTTTTCTTCCTCCGAATATCCTCTGGTGCAGAGTGGGAGAGGCAGGCGGGCAGGGAGAGAAAAAAGTCAAGAGGCATTTGCAATGTGGCAAAGGACGCCAAGGTTATGCCGAGTGCTTCTGGCTGCCGCCAATGCACCTGTGAATATATAAGCCTGAACACATCCTCTGAGCCTTTTGTGCAGGCTTGGCGCACAAGCCAGGAGCGAGGTTTTGAAGAACGGCACATCCACATTTTTCTCCTCGCTACGTCACCCGCAAGCAAACTCTCGCAGGGCAAAAGGAGGTTGAATGATGCAAGCTCAGCTCTGCAAGAGGAAGATCCTGTTTCTCTTGGAGCTTCCAAGGCCAATATTTCCAGGCCAGTAAGGAGAAAGCAGGGAAGGAGAAATGCAAGTATGAATTACAGCTGTGCTCAGCCAGCCATTCTCGCTATCCAATCATCTGGTGAACTTCCTGAGTCCTGAATGACTGGTTTGGAGGCATTACAATCAGCTTTTCATCTCCTACTTGACACCCAACAGACGTTTGAGCCCCGAGAAGGGAATCAGAAAATTTATGCTCAGGACTCACATTTCCAGGAGTGTTGGTTCTGAAGATCTTCCCATAGCTCCTTCGTCCACAGCACCAGGGACTTGGGGAGAGTTCAATCTCTTCTCCACCCTCTCCTCCTGCGTCTGTTGACGCAAATGCCTTTGAGCGAGTATGTCTTATCAGGCCACAGATACTCAAAGGGAGCTTCCTGATCAGCTCTCGACTGAGGATCCCCTTTGGCCGAAGGGCTGTGATTCAGTGATAAAGTTCAATCCCCAACATTTCCTGGGAGAAACGCCTAGAACCGTGGAGAGCTGCTGGCAGACAGTGAAGACAACATTGAGCTGGATAGATTAATGGTCTGATTCTCCGTAAAGCAGCTCTCTTGTGGTCCTACGCTTCCTATCCGTATCAGCTCCAAGACAATTTGTTTCCACCACCATTTATTTCAGTATATTTTCTGCCTGGGGCTGCTTTCTCATCTTGCCACTGGCTTATTCATTCACTTATTTACACTGAATTTCATCTGAGGGTCGCAGGGCAGTTTACAACGTAAGAACACAAAAATGCATAACGCAGTAACAGCAACAACAAACAACAACAACACACACAAACACCCACCCTAGATTTCCAATCTGCATGCATTTGTGGAGCAAGCAGTAGAACAAACAGGGTTTGCCAATCGCAAGTACTACAGAAAATTAACCCCATAGCAAATATAGGCACATGGGACTGTGGTGTCATGAGCCCCGTGGATATATATAGATGGGAGAGGTGAGATGAGGAGGGTGAATAGAAAAGAGATCAGGAGATGGAGGAGTCAGGCCCAGGGGTGGGGCCCTGCAAGATGGCAGACAGGGAGCAAGACCCCTGAGAAGAAGGGCCGAAAAAGTCTCCTCAGCCCTTCTTTCCACAACAGGTAGATAAAGGTAAAGGACCCCTGGACGATTAAGTCCAATCAAAGGAAACTATGGGGTTGCAGCACTCATCTCGCTTTCAGGCCAAGGGAGCCGGCATTTGACCAGAGAGTTTTCCAAGTCATGTAGCCAGCATGACTAAACCTGGCGCACGGAGGACTATGACAAGTGCCAGAGCGCACAGAAATGCTGTTTACCTTCCCGCCGCAGTGGTACCTATTTACCTACTTGCACTGGCATGCTTTCGAACTGCTATGTTGGCAGGAGCTGGGACAGAGCAACGGGAGCTCACCCTGTCGCGGGGATTCGAACTGCCGACCTTCTGATCAGCAAGCCCAAGAGGCTCAGTGGTTTAGACCACAGCACCACCCGTGTGCACAACACAGAATAGGTTCTCCATGTGGGATGAGAAGAGGATGAAGGAGACCTCTTTCTGTAAGAATGGGGGAAGTAGGAAACATTTACACAACTCCACTAGGAACTGCCCCAGATGCAATAAATCATTTCTCTCTAGTGCCATTTTTTTAGAAAAAGAGGTGCTGGAACTCACCATGAAGGCCTTCCTTGCTCTCTTATAATGGCAATAGTGTCCACCTGAGAGGTGCTGGAGAGAGTTCTGGTTGGAAAAAAAGCCCAGTCTCTCTCTCATATGGGTCTCTACAACCTTCCAACAGTTTGACTTCACCCACAAAGGTGCACTCCTCCACTGCCTCCCGGGACATACGGATGCTAAGAACCCCCCCCCCCACCTTTCCTCCAAGGAATACAAGATGGCATACCATGGTTCTCTTCCCCACTCCTGCTTTACCCTCAAAACAACCCTGTGAGGAGATAGGCTGTGAGACAGTCACTGACCCAAGGCCATCCAGAAAACTTCACGGCAGAGTATCTGAACCCTGAAATCCCAAGTCCTCATCCGGCACCCTAACCACTAAGCCAAACTGGATATTCCTGGGCTCACTGCCTCCTGAGAAGGTGATTCTCCTGGGAGTTGTGGCAACCGCTAAGGCACCTGCAGGAGTCGAAGTGGTTAAAGACATAACTGTGAGGTAAAACAGAAGTAGGTGCCAGGGATAGGTAGGCCCGGGGTCTTCTTCTGGATGGGAGTTCTGAGCAAAAATTCAATAATGTTGAGTCTCTGGTGCAAGGAATTCTGAACCGATAATATGGTTGTTGTTGTTGTTTAGTCATTTAGTCATGCCCGACTCTTCGTGACTCATGGACCAGAGCACACCAGGCACTCCTGTCTTCCACTGCCTCCCGCAGTTTGGTCAGACTCATGTTGGTAGCTTCGAGAACACTGTCCAACCATCTCATCCTCTGTCGTCCCTTTCTCCTTGTGCCCTCCATCTTTCCCAACATCAGGGTCTTTTCCAGGGAGTCAGCTCTTCTCATGAGGTGGCCAAAGTATTGGAGTCTCAGCTCCAAGATCTGTCCTTCCATTGAGCACTCAGGCCTGATTTCCTTAAGAATGGATAGGTTTGATCTTCTTGCAGTCCATGGGACTCTCAAGAGTCTCCTCCAGGTACAGTCCTCCAAACAAGATCGGGAGGGGACAGTGGGCTTCTTGAGTTCTGCTGGTTTTATTAACACAAAAACAGATCACCAGACAGTTTGATTCATGTATGGTTCTTCCTCAGCAGTAGCAGCTGCTGAAGGGATTTTTTTTTTTAAGTGCCCTGCGTGCCCATACTTGGCTAGCTCGTAGCCACTGCAAATGAACAGAAGAACAAACAGAAGTAAAATATAAGGGCAAAAGAGTCACGTGGCTTATGCAGAGAGCAATATAAGCACAGACGGCTTGGATCTTTTCCCACTAAAACAGAGCTCTTTCGCAAAGGTATTTATTTCAAACAGCAGTACCACATATTCTGTGTGTGTTTGCGTTTAATAAGAAACGCGACTCGCCAGTAATTGCATATCCAGAAGCTACACAGTAAAGAAACATTCAATACGGCAGGTCTCGGAAGGCTCACTTTTTCTTTTTTTCTTTTGCAAAAGCATTCAATCATGTGCCTAGTAATTAAAGTAATCCAGAATTACAGTTCTGTCACATTTTCGAAAAAGAATACTTCTCACAGAACAGAGGAACCTGCCAAAATCGCAGATGTCGCTTTTCAATTCCAGTGGCTGCCTGCAGTGATCTGAAAATCAAATGTGCTCTGATGCTTGCTGGACCTGTACTGTACTGAGAGAGGACTTGTTCACATGGTGTTTTTTTTAATAAAAAAAATGTACACACAAAAATAGTAAAATGCCATGTAGCAAACCATTGGGTTGCAGCCCTCTCCGAAATAAATTGAGAACACTTTCTTGATAATAGCATCTGCATGCATCTATTAATCCAATCAATACCATAAGGAAACCATGGTTAGCAGACACATGGCCAAATAAACCATGGTTAGCAGATACACCAACAACCCCCCCCCAAATCATGGTTAGTAGGTACATGAACAAACCACAATTTCTCTCCCCCTCCTCTTGTTTGGCATTTCTCTCAGTATCACATTTGTGCTCCCCATAGCTTGCCACAGTCGAGGGCTTGTACACTGAACCAGAATAATACAATTCTGATTTGGAGGGAAAGTGCTAAGTAAAGTCCAGCCATTTGGACACCACAGCTTTGGGACCCTTGGACTAAGTGCACTTTCTAAGATATTTGGGGTGCTCATTGCTGGGATGAAAACAGCCATTTAATTTTATGAACCTCACTAAAGCTTAATATGATGGCGAGGATTATTGCATGGCTGGAAAGACCATCAATTTAGCAATTCAGGCACCTCCCGCACCCCTCCCCATCTCTCCAGCCCCACGGGGGCAGGGAGAAAAGCCATTGTTAAAAAATTACAACATCTTGAGTCTGTACAGTAAAAGCTTGCCTTTGAAGGGTGGTTTTGCTAAGCTCACAACACATGGATGGACTCTGCAGCCGTGCACCTTTGTTCCAAATGACCCGCCACCGAGAATCAGCCAGTGGTCCCACACTGCAGAAATAATTACAAACACAGCTTTTTTTTTAATTTTCCCATGAAGATGTGCAGGCTGACGGCTCCAATTCTGGTTTTTGCTTCTCTGTCTCCTTTTTTAATTTCCCCTTTGGTCACAGTAACTAATTGCGATCTAACTTCAAAGTTAGCAGGGGTAGTTTAATAAGGTGGTTTTAGTGACCCAACAGAACTGTTTTGCACACCCAAGCGGATGTATCATGAATATATTTGTTTATTTCAACTCTCCATAGCCCACAAAACATTATGCAGCACAAGCCCCTTCCTTGCTTTTTAGCTCCAGCGGGTCCTCACAGCAAAACTTTAATAACAAGTCCAAATTCAATCGTTACTTGCCCTGACAGAGAGGAAACACCCTTTTAAAAAATCCCCTGATCTTCAAGGTCATTCATCATGATTTCATAGCTTCCAAAGGGACATGGGTGGTGCTGTGGTCTAAACCACTGAGCCTCTTGGGTTTGCTGATCAGAAGGTAGGTGGTTCCAATCCCCACGACAGGGTGAGCTCCCGTTGCTCAGTCCCAGCTCCTGCCAACCTAGCAGTTCGAAACCATGCCAGTGCAAGTAGATTGATAGGTACCACTCCGGCAGGAAGGGAAACGGCATTTCCGTGTACTGCTCTGGTTTCGGTGTTCCGTTGCGCCAGAAGCGGCTTAGTCATGCTGGCCACATGACTCGGAAAAACTCTCTGCGGACAAACGCCGGCTCCCTCGGCCTGTAAAGCGAGATGAGTCGTCTGCAACTGGACTTAAGTATCAGGGGTCCTTTACCTTTACCTTTATTAATGCAGCATGACCCACCAGACCGAATACAGCCCTCGCTGTTCAGTGATTCAACATGTGGTTCCTGAGCTCTGCATAAATCCCCTTTGCAGTCTGCCTAGGACACTCAAAGAAGAGAAGCCGAAAAGCATACGCAAGGCTCCACTTCCAGGCTTGAGGACTGCACTCAAATGAAGTGTCCAAAAATGGATCATGTGTCGCAAGTGCACCACTTTTCGCCTCCATCCTACTATCGCTTGAGAGGGACATAGGAAGCTGCCTTGTTCTCTGCCAAATCACTAGTCTATCCATCTCGGTCCTGTCTACAACAGGAGTGAGGAACCTGGAGCTCCCCAGATATTCCTGAACTGCAACTTGCACCATCCCTGGTCATGCCGGCTTGGGGTCCCCCTTCCAACTCTACAATTCTATGATTCTAACAGAGGACACTATGCAACCACAACAAGTGTCCCGTCACACTCCAGCCGCAGGGTTCGAAAAGGTGTAGTCCACAAAGACCAGGTGCATCGGGGTGAAAAAGACCTTCAAAGAATAAAACTTAGGACATCAGTAGTCCAAGGGGGGAGAGGTGGTGGCTGAGGGCATCTCCAGAGGTCACCAAAAATGCCAATAACACAAGCAAACTCTGGATTCATTGGAACTCCATAAAGAGACCTGGTAGTAGAATACTGTGCAGTATTAACAGAGTCCTGAATTGACTATCAGGCTCTTAAATTCACAGCATTTGGCTGTACACATTGATGGTCACGTCTGTAGCTGCAAACCTTCGCAGCTATTATAAAGCACTCTGCAACGATTAGCTGCTCAAGTAATTTAATACCGATTTTCTACAATGAAACATCCCCTTCAGTTATAACAGACTCCTTTGTTTTAACGGCTTCCTCATTTGTTCTAACGAGGAAACAACTTCTTCAATTGTGTGTGTGTGTTTCTTAAGCACAACACAGCCAGAATGCAAGATGAGGGGCTGGTTTTTGCACGTGCAGTTTTCACAACTTACGTGCACGAGAGACAGAATGTCTGGATCACATCAAGCATTGTTTTTGCAGGCCCTAAAGGTAAAAGTAAAGGGACCCCTGACTGTTAGGTCCAGTCGCGGACGACTCTGGGGTTGAGGTGTTCATCTTGCTTTATTGGCTGAGGGAGCCGGCATACAGCTTCCAGGTCATGTGGCCAGCATGACTAAGCCGCTTCTGGCGAACCAGAGCAGTGCATAGAAACGCCATTTACCTTCCCGCCGGAGTGGTACCTATTTATCTACCTGCACTTTGACGTGCTTTTGAACTGCTAGGTTGGCAGAAGCAGGGACCGAGCAATGGGAGCTCATCCCGTCGTGGGGATTCGAACCGCCAACCTTCTGATCTGCAAACCCTAGGCTCTGTGGTTTAACCCACTGCACCACCTGCATCCCCATTGGACAAAACGTGCCCTATCATTGGACAAAACGAGATAACTGCCTTAGGCAGCAGATGTTAGGGGTGTGGCATCAGTCCCCTGAATGCTCCTTTGAAGCTATGGGACCATTCGCCACTTATGGAGGACAGAACCATGGCCTGTTGATCCAGCGCATGTTTTGCATCAGTGGTACAGAATCTGCTTTGCACACAGAAGGTCTCAGATTCAATCCCCGGCATCTCCAGGTAGGGTTTGGAGGGAAGCCTGGTTGAAACCCTGGAAAGCTGCTGACAGTCAGTGTAGGCAATTCTGAGCTAGATGGACCAAAAGTCTGATTCTGCACAAGGCAGCTTCCTATGCTCCTGGAAACGCTGGGGTGGGATTTGGGGGGGGGGGGGATTTCAACTTGCAAGGCTTCCAGCCTGCTGAAAAGTAACAACACATACCCTCCAACATTTATCCAATGAAAATAGGGACGTCCTATTACATCATTATCATTATCATTTTATTTATACTCCACCCATCTGATTGGGTTGCCCCAGCCACTCAGGGCAGCTTCCAACCTATATAAAAGGATAACAAAATATTAAACTTTTTTTTAACTTCTCTTTACAAGGTTGCTTTCTGATGTCTTATCAAGGTTGTACAGTTACTTATCTCCTTGGCTCGGGGGCCGCATAACTCCATACCTTCCAACACTACACTGATGAAAATTGGGATGTCCCACGGAAAAGTGGGATCAAATCAGAAACCCAGATGGCTTCTGTAAATCCATGACTGTTCCTGGAAAATAGGGACACTTAGAGGGTCTGACAACAAGCCGATGCAGCCCATTTTAGGGAATAAGCTAGAAGTTTTCTTTTTTAAAAACAACAACAACAAGACTCAAGCTGGTTTTCCCAGCGGCAGAGAGATGCCCGTTCATTTGAGTTTCCAACCTGAGCCATCCCCTGAAGCTCAGGATGATTAATACAATGTCAACACACCGTAAAACCTGTAACGGGATATTTCTTTATTTATTGGCAAGGTACCTGCTCATTAAAAAATGCTCAGATGAATCACAGGCAAGTGAGTTTGCTGTCCCGGGGAAATTAAATAAATGTGGGGTTCTCCCAAATCTTACATCCTGTTTCCATCTGCCGCTAGTAGGCATTTGAAGTTCTTTTCCCTGCAGTGTCTTCTGCACTACCAGAGTGTGTTTGAATTAGGCCTAATCCAAAAGTTCTCCTAAGAGAACTTGCACTTGTTGCATCCTCGAACTATCTAAAAGTTCTCGAGAACTTTTGAATCGTTTCAACAAATGCCAGTTTGGTCCTTTCTGGCTTACCTTATTTAGTCACACCCATTCCTGTTTCTCCTGTCTCAATGCAGAAATGGGGCTCCTGGAAACATAGGAAGCTTCAGACTACTTGTCCATCTCGCCCAGTAGTGTCTGCCCTGACTGGCAGCAGCTCTCCAGGGTTTTCAGCCCTACCTGGACCTACCAGGGATGGAACCCAGGGGCTTTGGCATGCAAAGGAGATGCTCAACCACTTTCTTCTCTTCCTCCAGCCTCTAAGAAACATGGCATCATGACGCAGAACAATGGCACAGCCTGCTGCAAAATGCTCAGAAGTGGGAGGGGCCTGTGAAATAAATGGCACCCCCAGCCACCAATGGTTGGCCATTCATTCTCCTCGACAGGAAGAGCTACACAGGAGGGAGCAAGGTGGGAGATTTTGCCTCGACAATTATAAGCTTCCTTGGCAATGACTCCCGGTCCCAGCTTGCTCTGAATCCTGGGCTCTGGCTTCCCAGTTAGACCTCCAGCTCTCAGCACCCACAAAGGTTTTCTATGGCACAGATGAAAACACGCCTGGATAACTCACTTGGTTAGAGCGTGGTGCTGTTAACGGCAAGGTTGCAGGTTCAATCCCTGCATATTCCTAATGTAAAGAGAAGGAGGGTACTTTTTACCATATGTGGTGGACATGTACATTGGTAAAGGGTTTCTGGGAAATGATATATAATGAACTAAAGAAAACGTTTAAAAATACATACCAGAAGCCTTTTTACTAGGTATAATAGGTGAAGAGTTACCAAGAGAAGAGAAAATACGACGGCAGCGAGAATGCTACAAGCCCAGAGGTGGAAGGAAGGAGAAGTACCAACAAAAGAACAATGGCAGATGAAACTGGTGGAGTATGCAGAGATGGCGAAACTGAGGGGGAAGGTCAGAATCCAGGAGGATCAGGTATTTTCTAAAGACTGGAGTAAATTTGTAATTTATTTAAGAGACCACTGTAAACAGTTAAAATATTTGGCAGGGATGTAATGACTCTTGCAATGTGGAATTGTTTATGATAATTGTGGATATTTAACAGATGGATAATGGTAAAAGATGCAGCAAATTTAATCTTAAACATGGAACCCGTGAAGGGAGGGGAGGAGGTCCGATGGTTCAAAAGAAACTTGTACTTTAATGTTTGAAATGGTTATGTTAAAATGTACATTATTATTATTATTATTATTATTATTATTATTATTATTATGTTTTAAAAATCCCTGCATAGTCCTACACCGCAGGGGGTTGGACTAGATCAGGCATCAGCAAACTTTTTCAGGTCCACTGTCCCTCAGACCTTGTGGGGGGGGGAGAATTTTTTTTGGGGGGGGATGAGCAAATTCTTATGCCCCACAAATAACCCAGAGATGCATTTTAAATAAAAGCACACATTCTACTCATGTAAAAAACACCAGGCAGGCCCCACAAATAACCCAGAGATGCATTTTAAATAAAAGGACACATTCTACTCATGTAAAAACACGCTGATTCCCGGACCATCCGTGGGCTGGATTTAGAAGGCAATTGGGCCGGATCCGGTCCCTGGGCCTTAGTTTGTCTACCCACAGACTAGATAATCTGCAGGGTCCCTTCCAGCTCTCCGATTCTATGATTCAGCTCCAGCACGCAACTGTTGGGCACAGAGGGCCGGTCACATGCGCAAGCCATGGTTTTTCAGCAAGTGCTAGGATGCTTGGGAAAGTGTGGGCCTAACCAAACACCCCTTTCCCTTCCACCGCACTCCCCAACCCCTTTCAATAAACCCTGCCGCAGCCTCCCCACGACGGTTAAGCATGCAAAATATGTCACCTGAATTCACCTGTTGTTGCGGTGCATATGCAATCCGGGTTCTTTGCAATCAAAGGACTCTGGGGCGCTCCCTGCACCACCTTTGGGCACTAAAAATTTCTGCTCCCTTTGAAGAGAGGCTGTTTCTGACACAAACTCTGAAAGGGTCTTGTAAACTGTGAATGACCTGGCATAGCATCTTGCATTGTAGCTCCTAAGTATGTTGCTAGGGTGAGCTAAGGACAGGGTTTAAGCCTCCGCTCTGAATTTATTCCCTTTTGTCAGCTGACGTCAGCCCTTGATAGCTATTATTTCCACAGATGAGGGAGTCGCTCGGCAAGAAAGAGAAAGGGGAGTGGCGCTCTTATTCCTTCAAAGCCTCCACCAGTAGTTCCAAAATGGCGTGCTTGGGGGCATGCTGGTGTGCCAAGAGAGAACTAGCAGCGTTTGTTGATAAGTATATTTATTAAGTAATTTAAAGCCCAAAATACTAGCCACATTGGAGGTTCCAGCCATCTCTGTATGATTATCTGGCCCAGCCTCCTTCCAATCAGCTGCCTCTGGCAGGCGGGTAATTCTGACCAATCAGTATCAACCGACTGCTTGACTGACTGCTCCCAATCTGCCCAAAGGAGAGGTGGCATGGAATTCCCCACCCTCTGAAGAGGTTGCCTGTTGCACCCCTGAATGAGTCAGGGAAGGCTAATCAGAAAGAAACATGATTCATAGAGAAACACATACCGGTAGTGGCTGGGACAGAGCAGAGTTCTTATTGTTACACACCTAGAAGTAAGGGTTTATTGTTTTTGTTTTGATTTGATTTGTTTTGATTTTAAATGGGTCCAGTTCTAATTCAAGAGAGGGTGTGAAATGTCTCAACATACGTTTGGAGAATGCTGATTTTCTGAGTGCATGCGCTTTGTAGAGATTCTTCTTGGGAAAAATAAATGGTCAAATGAATAAATCAATAACATGCAGGTAGAAAATTGTTATTTTTTTAAAAACTTTGCTTCAATCTCAGATATGCTACGTGACTTAAGGGCCAATTTTAAAAACATTGGTGTAAGGGGGGGATCCAGTTTTCTTTAAAAAAGAAGAATAAAACCTCTGGTGTGACACAGAACTCAAAACTTCAAAGCCTCGGCTAATCACACAGTGTTTGCAGAACATACCATGTTTGCTAACTTTGGGGGGGGGGGGAGAGAGAGAGAAGGTGAAGTCACTGGAATGATTTATTGCCCCACTGATTATGTTTAGATTAGGAGAATTTACTCAAGATGGCCAAAGTAAACCTCATGGCCTTTGTTTGGGATACTTCAGTTTATGAAACTGTCATTTAGGCGAGCCATTAGAAATAAACAGATATGCAGCGATACAATCCGCTTGACAACACTATATATATATATATATATATATATACACACACACACACACACACACACACACACACAAAAAGGGTGCAATTGGATGCTCCTTACCAAATTGGAAAATGTCTCATGTAGCTTGTTCATTAAAAGATAATTAATTATGAGGGCAAACACAGGGGGAACGGGACCATTTGCTTTTAATAGGCACGTCTATTTGGAGACCTGTCCAAAAAAGGCCCTTTAAAAATACAAATGGGAGGTTGTGGGAAAACACAGCCAACACATAGTTTCGGCAAGAGATGCAAATCTGAAGCTGACTCGTTAAAACAACAGGCCGTTTAAAAAATAAAATAAAATCAGGATTAAGGGCCAAGAACGGCTGGATTTTGCATCGGCACTGAAAGAACCGATAGCAGAAGATGGGACTGCTGTTTGTGGCACACTCCACAGACACCTGCTTGTTTATCATTATTTCCGTTTATTTACTTATTTCACAAAATTTACAGGCCACTTGATTGCAGGGGAAAAACAAACCCAAAGCAGTATACAAAAAAAAAGAAAACCCACTAAAAAGTTTACAACCATAATTCAAATCACATAGAAAGCTGAAACCGCAATAGAATAGACTAAAACAAATTAAAACTCATGCAAGCTTTCTAACCATCTGGGTTGTCTTGTCTAAATAAGGACGTCTTCTGCAGGCGCCAAAAAGAATACTACTATTATTACTACTACTAATACATTTCTCTCCCACGCTTCCTCTTAGGACCGCAAGTTGCCATACATGGTTCTTCCCTCGCCCACCTTTTACATTTTGTCCTCACAACGACCCGGTGAGGTAGGCTAGGCTAGGTAGAGATGGTGAATGGCTCAGCTTCAGAGGTGAACAGGGATTCGAACCCAGGTCTCCACACTGGCTCTCCCATGAGAGCACGCAGTGGTGTGGTAGGCGCCCCTGCAGCTTTCTCGCTACCACAAGCAGACGAATATTTCAATCGCTTTCCCCCCCGTTTCATTTCACTTTCAATTTGCACGCCACCTTTCTACATTACGATACGCAAAATAAGACGTCAAAGACCACACACCCAATAACACACCTAAGAACAATTAAAGAGTCGCAATAAAAGCACAGCTTTAAAATAAACAACTTATACCGAATAAAGCAATATTCAGTCATCCGTTGGAATATAATGGTAAGCAGAAAAATTAAGTATCAGCAAATGCTACGTGAATGGTTTGCACTTAACAATTGCAACAGAAAAATGACTAAGCTATAAAACAAAAGTAATAAGATAAAAGTGACAGCAAGTCGCAATGCACAAAATATCACAACACAAAACATGTAAAAGGATCAAACTGAGAAACAAGGACACACAACTTACAACATTATTATTATTTTTAGAAAATATCCCTGAACTCATCTTTGAATACAGTGTCGTTTTCCATCTGCAAACCTTCCACAACCAGGCGCCCTTCTTAAGTTTTCAGTTACAACTGCCATAAGCCCCAGTGGTCAGGGGCTGTTTCTATGGATAGTGGGAACATTGTTCAAGAAAAGCCTTGCCTAAAGATATTACTCTGTCTGTCTGTCTGTCTGTCTGTCTGTCTCTCTCTCTCTCTCTCTCTCTCTCACACACACACACACACACACAGATTAAAGGCTATGCTATTTTCTGCGCTGTCCGAAACTTCCTAAACAAAACAAAAAATAATACATTAGAGCCCTGAAAGTTATAAATACTTGAATTGGGAAGGAGAGGGGAGAAGAATCTGGCACAAAACTCCTTTAAAAAATAATAATAACGTAACAGAACTATTGAGAAGTTATAACAGGGATATTTGCTCAATTGAAGCCCTGTATAATTTGGCCCCTTTCCATTTGACGGCCGCATCCTGAGATTTAATGAAGTCAGCAAAAGTAGTGCAGGCTTCAAACGGCTGATTTTTGTCCCAGATTATTCTGTTTTCTTCTCCCCCGCCCCCTCCCCCGTTTTGGAGCCCATCCAGAAAAAAACATATGGAGAACAGGCTGTAGACCAGGAAGTGGAGTTGTTTCTGAGAAACAGTTCGAAACATTGCTACGTAGGCCATTCAGAAATAAGTGGCGGGAGGCTGCTTAGGGAACATTTGATGATGATAATAATAATAATAATAATAATAATAATAATAATAGCAGCAGCTGTTGTTGGTTTATCATTTTCATACGGTTTAGTACTATTTTCAACAACAGTTTATTACTACTACTCATATTACAATTTTTAAAGACTTCAGTTCTGGGTCTACATTGACCTTGCAATTTTTGTTCTGGTCAGAAAGGCTCCCTTCTCTATCTGCAGCTGCCTTGCGAGTGATTTACTGTCCGGTTATCTAACGCTTGCCATTAGCAGGCGAGAGCATTTCCAGAGGGACCAGAGATCAGTAGTGAGAATCTGCTAAGCAATCCCAGATGCCACAGCCACCAGTCCAAAACAGCCATTGCGTATTCGGAATCTCTCTCTCTCTCTCTCTCTCTCTCTCTCTCTCTCTCTCTCTCTCTCTCCAACCGCACTTCTTTCAGGTTGTGGGCCAAAATAGTAAATGTGAGATGTGCTCGTTTTCGGACATGCAACCTGGGAACGGCACGGAGCAAGGAGAAGCAAATGGTAAGATTTCCCGTGCATGCCCACCCCCCTCTAGAACAGTGTTTTTCAACCTTTTTTGGGCAAAGGCACACTTGTTTCATGAAAAAAATCACGAGGCACACCACCATTAGAAAATGTTTAGAAATTTAACTCTGTGCCTATATTGACTATATATAAAGTAATTTTCCCACGGCACACCAGGCAACATCTCGCGGCACACTAGTGTGCCGCGGAACAGTGGTTGAAAAACACTGCTCTAGAAGGAAGCAGAGCGGTTCGCCATGTCGTACAGCAAAATCGCTTCTTAAAAATACATACAATGCCGTCAGGGCAGCCAAACAATTTGGATACTGCCTTAGGAACATGAGAACATAGGATGCTGTCTTATACAGAGTCAAACTATCGGTCTCTCTAGCTCAGCATAGAATTACAGGCTGGTTTTGATCCCTACTTGGCGGTGCTGAGGATTGAACCAGTAAAGTAGACGCTCTGCCACTGAGTTATAAACTTTCCAGATCTTCTGTCTCCACCACTTGGCTTTGCAACCCCAGGTAATGACAGACACAATTAGGGATGGAGTGAAAATTCAATGCAGGCGAACCTTCCTGCTTTGCAAAACAATACGCAGACTAAAACACTGCTTCTCTTTGCACACAACTGTGTTCAGAGGGTATCTGTCAAAGATGCTGATTGAAAAAAGAAATAAAAATCCAGGCTTCAAGCTTTTGAGAACAGGCATGAATGATACACAAAACAAAACCAGAGTCAGATATATGTCAGAAGTCAGCTTTTAGGTCACCAAAACTGAACAATTTATGCACCTGTATCTAACAGATACACACAACACCACCTCCCATACTGAAAATTCTCTCCAAATCTGAATTTCAAATTTCAAAATTAGATTGCATTTCCAGCTGTGTGTGTTCCAAACCCGATTCTCTTTTTAAAAGCCTCTTCCTGTGCTTGGAAGATGAATCCAGATTTTCTAAAATATGTATACATAGTTGATGTGTGCATATGTTCCTACTATTCCTGCCTTTTCCTTGAGACACTAATTCCTCCAAGGATATAAAAACGGCTATTAAATTAATGTGATACAGCACAATACACAAATGGTGGAATTTTAACACGCCATGTTCAGCATCCTGCTTTTCTAACTAATGATAACAACATCACAGTAAAAAAAAACCTGATTTCAATTAAATACACACACACGGAAAATAATTGAGTCAGGCCCTTGCACTACAGCAGTGTTCCAGTTAGCACCCAAAAATAATATTAAAACTCCCCTTGCAGAAATTTCATACTTTTCTTAGGATCAAGCACTGCAACATCTGGAAATGTACAGTCAGCTGCTTCCATCCGGTTTTACACACCATATTTCCTGCTAAGGATTGATCTTTCTCAGTTTTATTCATTACTTAGCAAACACGTGGCAGCAACTTCAAACAGGGGGAACTCCCAAGGAGCCGAGCTGCATAACCTCTCCCTTATTTCCAGTGTGTCACAACTGGAAGAGTCCCAGCTGCAACTACGGAATGTTCTGATCGGTCCCACGTCGGCAGCACCTGAGCCAAATTTAAGGACTGGAGATGTGCATGCTTACCGATAATGCTATGCTTTTCTCTCTGACAATGGTCACCTACAAGGATGAGGAAAGACACATGGCTAAGCTAAGCAGTTGGCTCCTTGCTTCTCTCGCCCTGACCTAGCCACTGTGATTCACGCGATGGTCACCTCCAGGCTTGATAATTGTAACTAACTCTACGTAGGGCTGCCCTTGAGACTGACCCAGAAGCTCCAGCGGGTGCAGAATGCTGCGGCGAGACTCCTTACGAAGTCTTCACCACGGGATCACATTCGCCCAGTGCTATACCAGCTGCACTGGCTCCCGGTGGAGGACAGGATCAGGTTTAAGGTGCTGGTTATAACCTTTAAAGCCCTATACGGCCTAGGGCCCTCGTACCTACGGGACCGCCTCTCCTGGTATGCCCCACAGAGGACCTTACGGTCCACAAATAAAAACATCTTGGAGGTCCTGGGCCACAGGGAGGTTAGGCTGGCCTCGACCAGAGCCAAGGCCTTTTCGGCTGTGGCCCCGATCTGGTGGAACGTTCTGTCACAAGAGACTAGGGCCCTGTGGGGCTTCACATCTGCAAGACGGAGCTGTTCTGCCGGGCCTTTGGCTAAGGCACAATCTGACCCCCTCTCTCCTTCTGTAATCCTCATAGAACTCTAACCCAATGGTTGCCATTAATTTGATTCTGAATTGATTTTAGAATGTATTTTAATTAATTGACTGTGCGTTTTTATGTACGCTATGCTATTTGTTAGCCGCTCTGAGCCCGGCTTTGGCGGGGGGGGGGGGGGGGCAGGATACAAATAAAATAAAAAAATATTATTATTAATCATAATAATCTGCACAAGTACGCACCCTGCCTTTTCTCATTCCAACCACCCAAATCTCACCTTCTCCCTGAAATCTTTTATGGTACTGCACATCTGGGCAATAAAGAACCCATTTAAAATAGATCCCTGCCCCAAAGCTAATTGAATGTATGCAAATCATTTCCTTACATCTGCCTGTCAGCGGACTCTCATCCATACTGATGGCCAAACCCAAATCCATAATAAATGTTGTTGTTTTTAATAAAGGTGCACTAACACTCACAAAGGTGCACCTGAACTTCTCACAACTAAGGAAACGGGGAACAATTACCACACCATAAATTTAAAGCACTTTTCTACCACTTTAAACAGCTGTGGCTTCCCACCCCCTGCAAAGAATCATGGGAAGTGTAGTTTAAGGGTGCTGAGAGTTGCTAGGAAACCCCTCACAGAGCTACAGTTCTCAGCGCCCTTAGGAAACTACAGTCCCCAGGATTATTTTGGGGGGAAGCCATGACTGTTAAATCTGTGGTATGGCAGAACATCCGATAAACCGTGGTCTCCTGCCACCAGCTCTCCAAATTTTCCTCCCCTTGGAAATACGGCCACTCGCTCCACATCCCAAGAAAAACAAACGGTCGCCATTCTGTGAGCTGAAAAGAATTTGACCATATTATAAATTTGACAGAGAGGCCTATCTTCCGTTTCACACAACGGTTAAACCCGGCACTGCAAAACAAATCCCGCTGCAACAGTTGGGATGCTTTTGTTGATGTTGGCCAGTTCATGTCGTCACTAACGTACTGAGCCTGTGTTTTATGTCCCAGTTCCTAGAAACTGATACCTTGAGAAAGGAAGAGGGGATTTTAATCTCTGCCTAATGTATTGCTATTTTGACCTTGTGGGGGCAAAGCCAAGTTGAGGAGCTGGAGCCAGGCTGCTTATTATTTAACTTAATTTATTACACTTACACTCCATGCTTCCTCCAAGCTCCTCAGAGAAGCTTACAGACAAGCTCCCTTGAATTTTCCCATCCCAACTGGCTTTTTCTTGTGTTCCTATTGGTGCTATTTTACCCATCCTTCTCACTACGGTCCCAGGGTGGGTTGCAACAAGAGACTCTTGAGAACACGACTGCTGTTGCTGCTGTGAGGTTTGCTGCTCCACCAAGGCTCAGAGATATCTGGTTTTCAACATCATGATATATCACCAGCTAAATATCATGATGTCTGGAATGAAAAGCCTTCCCATGCCCTAGCTGAGCAAGACCCCATGCTGCTCACACCAGAGGGGCAAGGGGGGGGGGCCTTCCTTAAATGGCCTATACCAGAGGTCGGCAACCTAAGGCCCATGGGCCAGAAGCGGCCCATGAGCTGCCCCCAAACCGAGCCCGCCAAGTCCACGCATGCTGCACTAAACTGGCACAGCGCGCCGCAGGGACTCTCTTTCACAGCTCCAGAAATCTCTTCTGTGCATGCCCAGACGCCGGAAATCGCTTCTGCGCAGGTGCGATTTTCGGTGTCTAGGCATGCGCAGAAGCCATTTCCAGCACCGCAGACATGTGCAGACGCAATTTCCGGTGTCGCGCTGCGCCGGTCCAGCCCACGGAGGATCTCAGTGGGAGTGATCTGGCCCATGCTCAGAAAGTCTTGCCGACCCCTGGCCTATACCCAGAAGTAAACTTTGCTGGAGGAAAAGAACCAGTTTTGGGGGGACTGCAGGAAGCAAAGCAGGAGGTGCAAAGAGGGTTCATCTCCCCTCGCCCACTTACATTTCTGCTCAGTAAACTGAACCCTCACAACTGTACTTTAGATGCAATTGCAAAACCAGCTTCCACCATCACATCTGGCCTGTGCCTAGTTCACTCAGCTCGACAATTAGCCAAAACCATCATAACATCAGATCCGCTTAATGTACACACCGATACAAAATTTCCCGCATTGGTAATGTAAACCAGTGCCACATTTCATACAGGATCTGGGGTTACCTTCGTGCATTAAAACTAAAATAAAGAAATTACAAAGCATTACGCAGGCTTAGCTGTGGCTGAACAACACGCAGCAGTTACATACACTAGGATTTTCAATGTATAGTTTAATCAGTTCCGGCACTTTCCTGCCCACAGATTTGCAGGAATTTAGCAAGGGCTATAATTTTGTTGCTCTACGCCGGTTCTTGTGTGGGAAGCCTTGCAGCCCAAACCTCAAGGCTTCTGGTTTGTGTCCCATGTGGCCATCAAACAGCATCTGCATCTCCACCCAACTACTGAGTGCAATCTGTTCTGGGATGTAAAGCGACCCCATATAGTCCAGACTTCGCCAACATCACACAGAACAGACATTTTGCACTGCAATGCACATCAGCTCCTATAGGCTGTAGAGGGTGGTCCAGTTCTGGAGCAGAGGACTGATTGCCTGATGCAGACCTAAATAATTGATCTCCTCGCAGTGTCCAGAATCTGCCTAATACACACACAAAAAGCTGAGAGCCCAATGACAAACATACTATTTATTTTTAATTTATTAAAACTTCCATTTTTAAAACATCTGCATTGCTTGTATTTGGGTTCCTGCTGTCTTCCCATTAAACCGTGAGAATCTGAGTGTGCATCGTTACTGGGAAATTTCCACTCACTAAACACACACACACACACACACCAAAAATGCTTTGGGTCATCTTGGAAAAGTTTCAAGAATGAAAATTCTCGCGAAGGGGGCAGAATAAAGGAAATACCAACTTGAATTTGTAAGATTCACCTAAGCCTGAACTTCAAATTTGTACAGCCTCCTGCTTGATTGGGCAGCTACACGTTAAATCGAAGGCCAGGGCCTTTTACGTACTTGGTCACTGACTCTGGGCATATTCCCTAAGCAGCAGAGATTTCAATACAGCCCATTTATCTTGACACAAAGGATCGACTGTACAGCGCCTAGGAAGGCAGTCCAAACCAGGTTTCCCCTCAATTAAAATTGGACAGAAAAAGAGAGAGAGAAATAGAGAAGGAGAGAGAGATCACCATCTGAAAAACTGCAGTGCAATGGTCAGGGGATTCATATTTTCTCAAGTATACCTCAAAACAGAAGGAACTGGGGACCAGAATACACATGAGGAATGGGGGATTAACAAAAAGGCAGAACAGGCACTGGCCTATGGGCCCCATGTCTTTTAGGGGCCCTGAGACAATGGATCAAAATAATATTGCGTAATAAAATTGGCTTATTAAAATTATTGGCTGCTAAAATAAAAAAGTATTAAGAGATCATTTGTGAGCCCCCAAGATTTCGACTGCCTAGAGGCCTCCACAGGGTTTAATCTAGCGCTGGTGAGTAGTCCACGAAAACACATTCCAGCCTCTCTTGGGTCTACTTCTCATTGAGGTTTTGGCTGTGCAGCTTAAGACTGATGATACAGCCCCATATGATTGAGTATTTTTCCACAGCAGGGAAGAGTTGCTGAGGAACCCTCCACATAGGATGCTATAATCCTGAATGGGACACAGGTGGCACTGTGGTCTAAACTACTGAGCCTCTTGGGCTTGCTGATCAGAAGGTCAGTGGTTCAAATCCCCAAGACGGCTATGAGCTCTCATTGGTCTGTTCCAGCTCCTGCCAACCCAGCAGTTTGAAAGCATGCCAGTGCAAGTAGATAGATAGATACCGTTGTGGAGGGAAGGTAAACAGCATTTCCGTACGCTCTGGTTTCCATCGCGGTGTTCCGTTGTGCCAGAAGCGGTTTAGTCATGCTGGTCACACAACCCAGAAAGGTGTCTGTGCACAAATGCTGGCTCCCTCGGCCTGAAAGCTAGATGAGCACCGCAACCCCATAGTTGCCTTTGTCTGGACTTAACTGTCCGGGGTCCTTTACCTTTTACCTTATAATCCTGTTGTTCACATGCCACCGTCAACTTTTTCAAGCAGGGATAGACAGGCTCAACTCAAAACAATTGGCTCTTGGTCTCTTCCTACCACATCTCCTTAACCATCTCCACTATAGCTTAGTGGCAACACCATCTACTTTGCATACAAAAGGTCCCAGGTCCAATCCCCAGTATCTCCAGGTGAGACTGGAAAAAGGCTCTTGTCTGAAACCCTGGAGAACAGTGACTATTCAATGTCAACAATACTGGGCTAGATGAACCAATGGCCTGACTTGGGGTTCCATTTCCCCAGAATATCCAGTAAGATTTAGCAGCAAAACCAACTGGGGCGCAAATATGCAACCACAAGAGTGACTGCGAAATCTTCTCATTTCTTCATTTCCCCCTTGTCTTGCTAGAAGAGCAGCAGCCAACATGGTGCACTCAAGATACTGCTGGACTCCAGCTTTCATCAGCCCCAACCAGCATGGCCAATAATGATCGGGGATGGCAGGAGCTGTAGACCAATGCCATCTTGTCGGTACCATGTTGGCTAGAAATTCAAGATCCAGATCAAGACAGGACGCACTGGATCTGAATTTCAATCCCACGTGGCGACAGTCCTGACTCACTGCATCAACATTCCTCAGCTGCCTTTCCAAAGATAAGTCCACAGATCTACACATGATCCTCTCCAACTGGCTTTTCCTCAATTGCCATCTCTGCCTTGTTTGTTTGGCAAGTTTATGTAATAGGGGTATGTTGGGGGTTATTAAAAAAAATCCTGGAAAATTTCACTAGCCTTAGCAAAATTCATTTTACTTTCAAACTGCCTGTGCAACTGACCTCAATTTTCCCTTGCAATGAAATTTGGTGGCTACTCTCTTCCTAGAGAAGATGAGGACGAGAAGGGGAGAGGTCACATGCTAGGAACAAGGGCTGAATGTCTTGTTTCTTTGTTGTTTATCTGGAGGCTTTTTAAAAAGGAAGAGAACGTGCGAGGTAAGAAACGGCATAAATCAATAATGACAACACTGAGTACATTTTAACACAACTCTTTCATCCCAAGACATGAAAGTGCTTTCAAACATTCATTTAATAAACTCCGCCACACCTCGAGAGATAGCTCTACAGCTTGATAAATGAGATAAAGACCGCGCTCAAGGTCATACAGGGTCCAGCTCTGGGGATATCCAACAGATGTCCAACATTACACACAAGTGTCTTGTATGATGTATCCAATCCAGATATAGATGCGCAAAAGGCGGAAAATGGGGGGGGGGGGAGAGAATCGGAGTTCAACACTGGTAAAAAAAAAATCGGGGGGGGGGGAAGAATGGTCTTGATGTGGGAATTGTTCAGCTAGGTTATGTATTTTTTGATGTTTTATTGTTTATTGACTGCTTTTGTCATGTTGCAGTGAAGTACAGTGGTACCTCGGGTTACAGACGCTTCAGGTTACAGACTCTGCTAACCCGGAAGTAGTACCTCAGGTTAAGAACTTTGTTTCAGGATGAGAACAGAAATCGTGCCGCGGCAGTGGGAGGCCCCATTAGCTAAAGTGGTACCTCAGGATAAGAACTGTTTCAGGTTAAGAACGGACCTCCAGAACAAATTAAGTTCTTAACCCAAGGTACCACTGTATTAATTAATTAATTAATTAATAATTTATTACTTATACCCCACCCATCTGTCTGGGTTTCCCCAGCCACTCTGGGCGACTTCCAACAAGAGATTAAAAATACATTAAAACATCAGTCATTAAAAACTTCCCTAAACAGGGCTGCCTTCAGGTGTCTTCTAAACATCAGATAGTTGTTTATTTATTTGACATCTGATGGGAGGGCGTTCCACAGGGCAGGCGCCACTACCAAGAAGGCCCTTTGCCTGGTTCCCTGTAACTTGGCTTCTCACAGGGAGGGAACCACCAGAAGGCTCTCGGGGGGGTGGAGACACTCCTTCAGGTATATTGGGCCGAGGCCGTTTAGGGCTTTAAAGGTCAGCACCAACACTTTGAATTGTGCTCGGAAACGTACTGGGAGCCAATGTAGGTCTTTCAAGATGTTTTCAAGTTGTTAGCCCCCTTGGGAAGAGTTTGAAATGTGGAAAAGCAGAATTATGCATGTACGCATGATACAGGGCACATTTATGTGTTTACAGATGACTATAAGAATGTACTGTTTCAAGATACACTAATCTTTTTTCATTTGTGCAGCCAGAAATATAGTAACACAGTATTGGAAAACAGCTACTAACTTAACTCTAGAGGCAAGGTGTGACAGACTATGGAACACAGCTCCTTTGGATAAACTAATGAAGCATCTTAGAGCACTAAGGAACACAAAGACGACCTTAAAACTATATGGTACATGCTGATTCAGAACACTTGAAAGGACAATGTTGTCCCCCTGCCATCAGATACCATAATATGCAATAATGTTAGGAAAATAATCATTAATACCCTACCTTCCACATCTCTGCTATTGCTGGAAGGAGAAAAACCCACTCCCCTATATAAAAAAAAACTCTCCCAGTTTCATGACAGAGGAGACATCAACTGCCCAGCCACAGGGGTGACCTGACTGTCAGCAAACCATCACAAGCCAGAAGCTCTCTCAAGTCACAAGCTGTGCAAATTATATGTAGTAACACTTTTTCATGGAGTCGGACTGCTAAAGAAGCTGAGACGACAGCAATAAAGGCAAACAAACCCCATATTCCATTTTAACAAGTCCATCTTCAGCACAGCAGAGATGAAAGGCGTATGCATTATTCATGTTACACAAATTCCAACTGTGCTTTTTATTGTGTGTTTGTTAACTGCATTCCAAAGCCCTGCTCCAAAGACGGAGGTCTCTTCCGGCTCAAGGGTCTCTTCTGGCCTTTCATTGCCAGTGGCAGAAGTTCGGAGCAAGGAATTGTCTTTCCTCTTGGCCACATCACGAAGGATGTAGAGCATCTTCTTTCATTTCATTTCACTTTTGAGTTGTATACAGACTTTCTATATTACTGTACAGGAGGCGGTTTATAGCAACGAAGTACACAACAAAGAGCACACACCTGATAACGATCTGATCCAATACAAGAAGTCAAAATAAAATGTAACTTTAAAAAGGAACGACTTATATCAAATAAAGTAATATCCAACTGTAAGGTCCTCAAGTGTTGCTCATGAGTAACCAGCCAAATTCTGTGGCTCTTTGCTATAAAGCATTTATTGTGCAGATATATACAGTTCTGAAGTGCTCACTGGAAGTGCTCACTGGAAGGGCAGATCCTGAATTTGAGGCTCCAATACTTTGACCACCTCATGAGACGGAAGAGCAGACTCCCTGGAAAAGACCCTGATGTTGGGAAAGATGGAGGGCACAAGGAGAAGGGGACGACAGAGAATGAGATGGTTGGACGGTGTCTTCGAAGCGACTAGCATGAGTTTGGCCAAACTGCGGGAGGCAGTGGAGGATAGGGGTGCCTGGCATGCTCTGGTCCATGGGGTCACGAAGAGTCGGACACGACTGAACGACTGAACAACAACAATACAGTTCTGAGCATCAAAGATAACATCTGACTCATCCTAGTTCAGAGTCCGGGAATGAGTCCTTCCGGTTTTTGGACCAACATAAAAGCCGCGGGAAACGAAATCCCCTCCTATCTCCCCTGCGCTGAACCCCTCTGTGCAGATGGGGCACCAGAAGAGGTGCGCCTTCCCTTGATCCTGCTTGGTGTGAGGGCTCTGCTACCCTGCTAAAGCCCCGACACTCCCTGCCTCCCCGCAGTCCCTCTTCCCCACTAGAGGGATCACTGCTGCCCCCACTGGACGATAAGGAATTGCTCAGGATGACCGGATGGGGTTCCCTATATGCCGAGTGTACTGACTCCACGCTGCTCCGCGATGAGGGCGGTTCCCTGACACCAACAATCTATTAGAATGTAATAGGGAACAATAAAATTAACTCTCAAAACATCAGCAAATAATATTTAGGCAGAAGTTCACTCTTAACAATTACAGTAAATAATTACTAAAGTATGATAAATAAAGTATCACAACACATACAAAAGCATGAAGGCAGCCCTGTTTAGGGAAGTTTTTAATGACTGGTGTTTTAATGTATTTTTAATCTTTTGTTGGAAGCCGCCCAGAGTGCATGCAGAGGTTTCAGGTTCAATCCCATGTGTCCCCTACCTGACACCCTGGAGAGCTACTGCTGTCCAGTGAAGACCAGTGAGACACACCTCTTGACTCCCAAGCTGCAACTTGGGAACCACAATTTCACCTCTGAGTCATACTTAACACTGCCTAACACAATGCACGTAATTAATCCTAAAATGGCATTTCACAGAGAAACAAGCATCGGGTCACCTCAGCATTGCTGCTAAATGAAAACTGGTCCTGCGATGTGGCAGGAGAAAGGCATGAGCTTGTGTTTGGTCAGAAATATATATATTTTTTTAAATGGCTTGTGCCTTTCTCTTGCCATATTGCAGCACTCACAGAAACTGATGGAACGAACATCTGATCAGAAGAGCATGTCATAGTCCGGACACATAGTTGTACTTATTTGGTATGGTCAGCTTAAGCTGGAATCCAACATGGCGGTACCAGCTTTGCTGAGAGCCACCTGGTGTGATGTTGCGACCCACTTGTGGATCCCGATCCACTAACTGAAGGCCTATGGCCCAGACAATACTGAGTGAGATGGACTAACGGTGTGACTCAGGACAAGCCAGCTTCTTACATTCCTTTGGAGAACTCCAGAAAAAGGAAAACATCATAGCAGATTATATACAATAAAAAGAAATTCACAGCTAGGCCACCATTACAGTATGTTTGTTTGTTTGTTTGTTTTCTGTAAGCTAAATAATATAGACAACTGGTTTATTTTTTTACTTTGTTGGTTTTCATTCTGGGAGGCAGTAGCCAAAGAGGGCTGTCCTCTATGCGCAGGGCCCAGACATACAATATCATAGACTCCCCAAACACGGAGAAATCAGAGCCAAATCTGGCCAAATGGGAGTATACATCTTCTCCAGTAACGCTGGCAAGAATTGTAGTGTTTTTTTAAACTACCCAATCTCCACAAGCCACCCTGGGAACCTTTCCCCTCGTCTTCTACAAATATTTCAGATAAATAAATATTCATTTATATAATGTTTACAGAACCATATTGTCAGGGCGGGCGACTTCCTCTCTTCACACAATCACCACGAGAGCCTTCTGATAGTTTTATGGCTTTTATTTACAATATGTACGGCAGTCATTATCACCCAACGATCATTCATCCGATTCGCTCAAGTCAGATCCCTGCTGAGATCTGCTTTCCCCCTGCCAACAAGTTAGGAAATGGCGAACTCGTGCGCCCCGCCTTTCACCCCTACTTTTGCTTACACATCTCACGACAGCCTCCTTGAACCGGCCCCCTGAATCGGAACTGGAACTTAACCCTTGCTGTTCCCGTGAACCTCCTGGCTCGGCGTCCTGCCCAGTCTGCTCTCCCAGACTAGCCTCTGTAACTCTCTCCTCCTCGCCCCCTTCAGGCACGCCTCCTCCTTCCCCCAGCCCTAGGTCTCCCTCCCCCTGGAGAACTAGAAACCTCTGGCTCGTCCCTGACACATATGCAGTAGCAAGTTTAGAGTGGCTTCTGTCGTGTCACTAGCATCCATGGCAAGGATCACCAAGCCTTACCTCTGGGTGCAGGATTACAGATGCAAACATTTCAGTGGCAGAAGTTAGGGCCGAAACCCAGGCCAACAACGGAACCGTCTCACAACTAGGTTGTTTGCCTAGAAGTTCCTGGCCGTTACGGCAACATGGGAACCCTTGATACTGGCCAGCAACAGAGCTTTATAGCTTAAATCCATCGTCTTCCCCCAGCCCTATTCTCTTTAGTCTTTGCATTTTATGACAATGGTTATTTGAATTATGGTGCTGGAGGAGACTCTTGAGAGTCCCATGGACTGCAAAAAGATCAAACTTATCCATCCTTAAAGAAATCAGCCCTGAGTGCTCACTGGAAGGACAGATCCTGAAGTTGAGGCTCCAGTACTTTGGCCACCTCATGAGAAGAGAAGACTCCCTAGAAAAGACCCTGATGTTGGGAAAGATGGAGGGCACAAGGAGAAGGGGACGACAGAGGATGAGATGGTTGGACAGTGTTCTCGAAGCGACTAGCATGAGTTTGGCCAAACTGCGGGAGGCAGTGGAAGACAGGAGTGCCTGGCGTGCTCTGGTCCATGGGGTCACGAAGAGTCGGACACAACTGAACGACTGAACAACAACAACAACAATGGTTATTATTATTGTTATTTAAAGAAGACTGCAGTCATTGTGAACAGGAGGGGAAACAGGCAGTCAGCAAAATCAGCCTTCACTAATTATCTGGTATATGTGTGTGTGTTGATATACTCTTCCTGGTTGGTGGATGGAATAAAAATACAGTCCCAGTATTTATCCTGGCCTAGTCAAAAAGATAGTGCCTTTTGGATGAGGAACTAGCTGGGATGGTTAGCACTGTAAGTTCTGGGATGGTTTCATTCTGGCAATATTTTGATCCACGGGATTCTTAATTGCCTAGGGTATGATCACAGTTAAGCAAAAAATATCTATGGGTCATTTCTAAAGGGAAATCATAGATCACCCCACTGCAAGGATAATCCTGCCTCAGGTAGTGGCTACTTTCCCAAATGATTTCCCCACTGAAAATAACATTGATTCCTTAATTTGCTCTAGTGCTGTTTATCTCCAATGACTTACAACGACTTATAAGTTTCCCATAAGAAATGCATAAAGGTAAAGGTAAAGGGACCCCTGACCATCAGGTCCAGTCGTGTCCGACTCTGGGGTTGCGACGCTAATCTCGCTCTATAGGCTGAGGGAGCCGGCATTTGTTTGCAGACAGCTTCTGGGTCATGTGGCCAGCATGACTAAGCCGCTTCTGGCGAACCAGAGCAGCGCACGGAAACGCCATTTACCTTCCCGCTGGAGCGGTCCCTATTTATCTACTTGCACTTTGACGTGCTTTCGAACTGCTAGGTGGGCAGGAGCTGGACCGAGCAACGGGAGCTCACCCCATCACAGGGATTCGAACAGCCAACCTTCTGATCAGCAAGCCCTAGACTCTGTGGTTTAACCCACAGCACCACCTGAGTCCCATATGCAAAAAATGCATAGGGGGTAGCTATTGTACAAAAGCTCACATACCATAGATGCCACCCGATATTTCTCATTACAAAGCGAGTGTTCGCAGATGCAAGTCACTTGTGCAATTTCAGGGTCTGGTGGAACATGAGACCACCAACTTTTTGAAGCTAAGTAGGCCTGGGTATGGTCAATATCTGCACGGGTGACTGCCTGGGAACCACAGGTACCCTACCTTGGATTCCATGAAAGAAGAAAAAAAACCTGTGGACCTCTTTTCCTCAGGCGCTGTTCTAGCCTGATGGCTTAATTCCTGGGCTGTGCTATCTGCCTGTACGTATGATTTGCAGTCACTGGCACCTACTAGCATAACTCATCGCTGTTGTGCTGCCCTCCTGCTGCAGAAATACTTTAAGAATGCAACAGATCTACAATGAAATCATTCGGAATGATTTGACTAGGACTGCATAGATCATGGGCAGGAATCCTTTTGCTATATTACTTGGTTGGATGGAGGCTGGGGACAGAGATGAACGAGGATTTACAACATTGATTTGTACATGAAATTTGGCGGTTCAGACCTGATTGAACTTGGACTGCCTTGGGCCACTACTTGTACCCATCCATCGTTTGCACGTCCCAGCCGCCTACACATTTGGGGGGGGGGGCAGGGTTTGCTGAAAAATGTAATTATATGCAAAAGAATTACTATATGTGTGTGTGCATGTATGTGCAACATATTAAAGAGTCAAGTCCCATGTTAAACTATATTCGTGCAACAATTTAATGCATACAAACTTTTATATAGCCATATGCATTCTTGTACGTTCTATGCGTTGGATATTTTAGGAAACCTGGGGTGTGGGGTGTGTATATTATTATAAATGTACTAATGTGCATAATAATCCACATAAAATAATATCCTAATGCATATAAAATGCATTTTTTATTTTTAGCAGAATGGGGGTAAGAATCACAAATGTTACCCTTACATGCCCACTTTTGCCTCAGGCCACACTTGCCTCTTATCCATGGCCCCGTCCACCACTGACATGCCCCCCCCCCGCCAACTGGACAGTGTATGGGCTGCATTATGTTGATTCCTACACTGCTACAACAAGGTGGTCAAGTCAAAAGCACTTTCTGATATGGATGTGTGGGCACAACCCCTGGAAAGTGGGGCAAAGAAGAAGGCAAGTGAATGTCCTGTGGGGTCCATGGTAGAAACATCCCTCAAACACACACACACACACACACACACAGGATCAAGTCTAGACCAGACCTGATCTGGATCCAACCCACACCGGGCCACAAGCTTCTGAAGGAAACTGACGCAAGAAATAAGCCACATGGTCCCGGCTGTTCTCCTTGATAAGATGAAAATGCACAACTGTTGTCATCATGTGACGTGAGTCACTGGAGGCCACTTATCTGTTCCCACTCCTTCAGGAAGTTACCCATCATGTGTGCTGGTGTGGGGAGATGTCAACAAAACTACTGCCCATTTCGCAAGCCCTTAAACTGAGACACATAAAGTGCCTCCTCCAACAAAGAAAAGGTCTTTGGATCTTAGAAAGGAACTAGTATCTCGCTGCGAACATTAGATCTGTAGGCAAATAAACCAAACTTTTAGTTTATGAGTTGCTGTCAGTGAAATTTTAATTGGTGAGGGCACATTCATTTGTTGGAGATTTTTTGTTTCAAATGAAAAGGCAAGGCAGCCATTCCTCTTAATAATGAACGGTTATATGAAACTGGACACGGGTGGCGCTGTGGGTTAAACCACAGAGCCTAAGGCTTGTCGATCAGAAGGTCGGCGGTTCGAATCCCCGCGACGGGGTGAGCTCCCGTTGCTCGGTCCTAGCTCCTGCCCACCTAGCAGTTTGAAAGCACGTCAAAAGTGCAAGTAGATAAATAGGTATCGCTCCGGTGGGAAAGTAAATGGCGTTTCCGTGCACTGCTCTGGTTCGCCAGAAGCGACTTTGTCATGCTAACCGCATGACCCAGAAGCTGTACACCGGCTCCCTCGGCCATTAAAGCGAGATGAGCGCCGCAACCCCAGAGTCATCCACGACTGGACCTAATGGTCAGGGGTCCCTTTACCTTTACCTATATGAAACTGGAAGCTATCTTACACTTCCTTCCCATACCTTAAACAGGCACTCATACTGAAGATTCAATAAGATGCATGTTTGTTTACATTTCTCAGCCAGATAACTAAAATTCACCAGCTCTCCTACCCCACTCTTAGGGGTACTTTGCCCCCAAGTTGCTACTCTAGCATCTAAAAAACACTGTGTGAGTGAAGAACGCAGCCATAAAATGAAGCAAAACAAAACAAAACAAACAAAAACCTCAACATTTAAAGGCAGCATAAAACCACAAATAGAATCAACATGCTTTGCCAGAGACTTCTGGAAATCAAGGAAGGTTTTTAATGTTCTTCTTAGAAAGGACTAATTGTGTGGTCAAATGTGAGGCTTTTCCCACAGCGAAAGTCAGCGATGCAGACTGCACACCCCGAAGCTCGATAGCTTCAGCTCCTCTCAGCCTGCTGATGTCACGTAAGTGCAAACATGGTTTTCTCTGCACACGCACAGAACACACTCCCTCGTGGGTTCATGACCCACATTCTGACACAGTAAAAATATTTTTTTGTGCTCAAGTGCATGACTGTACTGTTTACTTAAAACAACACCCACTTATGCACCCGTGCACATCCCAGACACTTAAAAAGATAATCCACTGCCTATCGTGCTGGAAGTCTCAACAGCTGCAGGCTTAGCCTTAACAGCAGGCATAGGCAAACTCGGCCCTCCAGATTTTTTGGGACTACAATTCCCATCATCCCTGACCACTGGTCCTGTTAGCTAGGGATCATGGGAGCTGTAGTCCTAAAACATCTGGAGGGCCGAGTTTGCCTATGCCTGCCTTACAGCATTGCTGTTGCAGCGCCATGGAACCAAATCAGATTTTGAATCATTTACAAAGGTGTCGGCGCTTTAAACTGTCTTAGCATAAAAAACCATCCAAGCAAAGTTAGAAAAAATATACTACCCAATTTACAAAGAATAAAAAATGTCAACATCATCCAAGAGACCATGGGCCCAGGGGCCAGATCTGGCCCAATCGCCTTCTAAATCCAGCCCGCAGACAGTCCAGGAATCAGCGTGTTTTTACATGAGTTGAATGTGTGCTTTTATTTAAAATGCATCTCTGGGTTATTTGCGGGGCATAGGAATTTGTTCATTTAATTTTTTTGTTTTTTTCAAAATATAGTCTAGCCCCCCACAAGGTCTGAGGGACAGTGGACTGGCCCCCTGCTGAAAAGGTTTGCTGACCCCTGCAAAAGACGGTCCTGTCCCCCCCCCCAACACTCAGTTTTCTAATTATGGCAGCAGAGAGAGTGGTGACATGTATCAGATTTGCACAAGTCCCAATCTGAACCAGAGTGTCGCAGAAGTGCTTTGGGCTTGTCAGAGGTGATGTGAGGTGTGTTTGAGGTGTCACAAGTCAAAACGAAGACCCCCTTCGGTAGTCGAAACAACTGCAAGATGCTGGAAACAAACATCTTCTAAAAGTAATGTTGCTAAACTTACCATAAATGGAATAATGCCAGGGTAGGGAGATGGACGAACAGGCAGCAAAAACCAGAGTGGGAGTAAAATTGAATGAGAGCTCCCTTGCGACCGAAAGATCAGGCTTGTAATCAGAGGGAACAATTTTACATGGAAAACAAATTTAGTTTAGTGTTTGCCCACTCCCCCGAAAAGCCAAACTTTAAAGAGGTGCCTATCAAAAGTCCCAAAACCAGTTTGTCTGACATTTCTCAGGTTTCTTACCTAGGTGTGTGGCTCTCATTCCTGCAGTTTTTAGAGCAATTGCCCATAAAACACAATTGCCCAGGAAAGATGATGTGATTTTTTTTACCCACCTGTAAACTGGCTGCCCCTTTTTGAGGAAACCACTGCAGCTGTTCTTCTGAAATCTGACAGGACGCCTGACTGCAGAAAGGGTAAGCTTCCCTGCAAATTTCACCCAATTCTGTTCAAAACTTTAAAAAGCTGTGATGTTTCCTTCATTCTCACCTTATTCTGCTCCACTCTGCCAGCTCAGAGCAACTGAAAATATGTTTCCTGAACATGAACGTGAGTCATTTCTCACGCCAGAGGTTGGGAACCTATGGATCTCCAGGTGTTCTTGTCCATTGTTTCCAACCATCGGCCATACCGGCTGTGGTTGATGGGAGTTGGACTTGAACCACAAGTGGAGAAAGCCACAACAGCCACCTGCGAGGTGGGTCAAAATGAATCCCCCAATTTTATTATGTATTGCATGCTCTCCTTTCTTTGTTTGTCCTACACCAATCTGCTTCAGTGGAAGACCCTGATGTTTAGCTAATTACAAAACATTCCATAAATATTTTTGCAATTTTTTTAATGCAACTTTAAGAGTAGACAAAGAGTAGTAGTGGAAATCTCTGATTCCCAAAGAAACACACACACACACACACACACACACACAAGGCTTCTGCTTGCCTGTTTACCTCCTACATGGGCCATTTTAAAACTCAAATGCAAAAAGTAGTCAATAAGCAAGTTTAGACACTTTGCACGTGTCTAATTCAACTAGCATGCATAAAACAATCAATGGCTTTTCACCCCTCTGGGGAAAATGGATAGCTATAGTTTATGGAAGTTTGAAAATAAATCCAAGTCATATTTCATTGCGTAAGTGGTTCAATCTCTGGGCTCAAATTACCTTGTCCAAAACATCCAGCCGCTGCTGCTGAAGGCAACAGCCACGTGTCTTATTCTTCTTCCTCTGTAATTTTTACTGCAATTCATATTGTGTTTGGATTAGACAGGTCACCAAACTTTCCCCAACTTGCTACGTAAACCCCAGTGGCTTGGAGTGCTCAACTTTTTCCAAACAATAAAACAAGGTGAGCATTACGACCCTCAAGTTCTTCTCCGACTTGGATTTTAAACAGGGCCAGAGAAAACTTCACCCTTACTCCCAACAACATGTTGCATTACTTGTTCCAAGCAAATAATTTGATTGCTCTTGGCACATTTTTTGCAGGCTACTAAATTAAGGGGGGGGGGCTTAGTAACAAGGCTGCTGCTGTTCCACTGCATCTTCCATCCTTGAACCTCTTTCTACTAGATAAGCCAGCTTCCCATATCAGGCTTTGTCATCTTAACTCTGAATATATATCATGCATTGGCAGGCCTGTGTGTATTCATATATGTGTTTGTGTGCTAAAAAAAATCCTCCACAAGGGCCAGGGCTTTTTCAGTGTTGGCTCCGACCTGGTGGAATACTCTGTCCCACGAGACTAGGGCCCTGCGGGACCTGACCTCTTTCCGCCGGGCCTATAAGACAGAGTTATTCTGCCTGACCTTTAATCTAGCCTGATCCCCTATTCCTTTTTCCCCTTCCCTTTTTTTCTGAAGAAACCCTTCTGGGTCCCTACATTAAAATTCCTCCCTGGTCTCCCTACTGGCCTAGCATGACTAACCTGGCCAGTTAGCCCTGGGGATCAAACTGAAGTTTGTTTTTATGCTGTTTTTTAAAGTTGTTATAATGATTGTCTTATATTTGTTGTTAGCCACCCTGAGCCCAGTCTTTGGATTGGGAAGGGCGGGGTAGAAATAATAATAATAATAATAATAATAATTATTATTATTATTATTATTATTATTATCATCATCATACAGGTGTGCCTGAACCTCTTATTCTACATAACACATTATGAGAAGAAGCAAGGAGATCCTTCTGGTCCATGTAAATTCAAATATATTTTTGCAATCATTAAAGTCAGGAGCTTGCTTTGAAAGATCAAATGAAAGCTCACATTCTCTGAAAGCTGAACTTTGCACCCAGACTTGAAACCCTGCCCTTTTCCTGTACACCTGTGAAATCGAAAAACACACGTAGCACCTTTCATCGTTTCCATGTCCACAAACAGCTTGCACTGATATTCTTTCCAGGTCAAGGGAGTACCCAGGTGGGATGGAGGTTTGAGATTCTGCTACAAGAATTGTGATTTTGATGCTTGTTAAACCACCCTCCCTCGGTGTCCCACTTTTCTCCTAAATCTACCAATAAGAAAGAGAGAGAAAGAGAAGAGTTCAACATTGATTCCTTAAGCTTCCCCAAGTCAATTACTACACTGGGACTTAGCCCAATTTGATGCTGTTTGCTTCTATTTTAAAGCAGAGCCCAGTCTTTCCCTTGCAAACCTGCCCTCCCCCCCCCACAATGCATTTTGAGGGAAGATCGGTCAGCGGAAACTCAAAAAAGCTGCTTACTAAAAAGTACAAAAGGGTATTTTTAGCTCCCGAGTCCAAAAGGTGGGAACCTCGGTCCACGCTGCAGCGACGGTGACCCTTCCCAGGGAATGTCAGCTTAAACAGGACTTTTCCAAGATTCCTTCGGTCCCAAATGGCAGTCTGGAGAGATCGCTGCCAAGACAAGAAGGAGAAGCAGCTGTGCTCCTCCAGCACTGGGTCACTGCTCTGCCAGCCACCACCATCTCCGAAGCGCGTCCCTGCAGATTTCCCTATGACCTCGCTCCTCCGCAGGCACTGAGAGAGTTCACCCAGTGGGAAACGGCAGCCTTCCCTGCTCTCTTTTGCACAGTGAGTGAGGCAACTGAGCCACGAACTAGGGAAGGGCTTCATCTCTCATGTCTCCAGGTGAGCTAGGGGAAAACTCCTACCTGAAACCCCAGAGAGCATTACTGAGCTAGAGGGACTAATGGTCTGACCTGGTACAGAGCAGCTGCCTATGTTCCTCTCTTCGAGGGAAGGAAGCTTAGTAATGAAGGATGCTCAAAGAGGCTCCTGTGATTTTTACCATCACTGAATCCAACTGCTATCAAGCCAACTGCCTCTTCAGAAAAACTGTGGGGTGTGTGTATAGATTATTTGCAATATCCAGACTCTTTATATTCAAAATAACTTTACTTGCATAAACATGTAACGGAGAAGAACATATCTACAGTCATACCCTGTGTTTGTGCATGCTCCGTGTTGCGTACGTTTGGGTTAAGAACGCCCACAACCTGGAAGCGTTTCCGGAGCGCGCACAACCCACGCATGACCCCCGGATGCGCAGAAGCACTTAAATCGCGCTACTTCCAGGTTTTCAGGGTTTTTTTGTGCGTTCGGGATACACACACCCACGCTACGCATGGCGACCCATAACGGATCGCGTGTGTAACCCGGGGTTCCACTATACGATCTCATACTTAATTCATTTTGTTCCAAATAGAGGGCACAGGTTTCTCCCTATTAACATTTAGGGATCTTCCTCTGTCTGCTTCACCCCAGACAGACCACATTGACAAACACCATCCTCAACAGAGTCCAGAGAAACCTCTCTCAGCAGCCGCTCTCCCTCGGGGGGGGGGGAGAGAGAGAGAGAGAGAGAGATTGAGAGAAGACAAAAACAGCTAAAAACGACAGTTACTGGAATAACAGTCACAACAGAGTGGAATGCCTCTCTCATGTGACTCACAGCCAATCACATGAAAGAGCTACTGTCGAAGAGGAAATCCCTTGCTAAAAATACACACCAATTCAAAATAAGCAACATTCCCATTTCAAGAAATTAAGCCATTATCCTTGACAAACTGCACCAACACCATCAGCCTTGTCCTCCAGGCTGGATGTTGTTTCTGCTCTGTTCCTGGATATAGTAGGGGCCACAGGCTGTTCTGGAGAGGACTCCCTGTTTTCCCACCACAACCAACATCAAGAACCTTGAGTAGACACCCGTGGAGGGTGGGAAAGCCAGAAGATCTTACACCAGGGAAGATGAACTTTTCCCAGCTCACAGGCAACATTCCCTTCACAAGTAAAACCTTCCAGGGGTGGGTCACATTCCAGAGATGAAGCAAGGAATGGGATTCTTAAGAACATAAAAGAGCCCTTCTGGATCAGGCCAAAAGTGCAGCTAGATCCAACATCCTCTTCTCAACTGCGCTCCAACAGATGCCTATGGGGAGCTTGAAAGCAGGACATGAGGGGAACAGCGCTGTCCTGATGTGCAATTCCCAACAACTGTTTCTCGGAGGAACGCACCCATGATGGTTGAGGTAAAACATAACCATTGCAGCTACTAGCCATTAGTAGATCGTATACCAGCTGCACAGAAGCCAAGTAGTTTCCACAGACATACACACGCCACCAAAGAGGCAGGCAAAAGGCATCACTGCAGCTCGAGACATACCGCAGCCATGCAAAACATTAGAAGGGCCCAGTTCCTTTTTTTTACTTTTCACCTTGGAAGCAGTGGCGGACCTTGGCATCTCAAATTCCAGTGCCTGCCCCTGCCTCCCACCTTCCATTCTACATCACACCTGCAGCACCCTTGAGGCTCTGCATTCAGTGCAACGGAACAGCTCATACACCATTAAATCCACCTCTGATGAAATGTGGTGGACTTCCCTTGATTGCAGGTTCTTAAACAGAGGTTGGGTGGCCCTCTGCTATGATTCCTGCATTGCAGGACTGGATTCCCCTTGGGACCCCTCCCGACTCACCAAGTCTACAAATCCCCAGCAGCGAACTCATGGAGAGGCTCTCTCGCATTAGGAAATCTTCCTGTGTATGTGTGCGGCAGTTGCTCTGGGATCCCAGATGATTTCGCGTCTCAAAGCATTCATTTGTTGTTGCACCCCAATAGCAATGTGGGGAGCTGCCTCATAGGCCATTGGTCCATCTAGCTCAGGGTCTCTGGCTGTTTTTGGACTACAACTCCCATCTTCCCTGACCACTGGTCCTGCTAGCTAGGGCTGATGGGAGTTGTACTAAAAAAACAACTGGAGACCCAAGTTTGGGAAACACTGGTTTAGAGAAAAGGTGAGGAAGAAGAGGTGATAGAGGCGTCTTTCATAACACTAGAACTTGAGGACATGCAATGAAGCTGAATGTTGGAAGATTCAGGAATTCTCTCCAGAAGAGGCTAGTGATGGCCAACAACTTCATTGACTTTGAAAGACAATTAGACAAATTCATGGAGGATAAGGTCATCAATGACTGCTAGCCACAATGAGTATATTCTACCTCCACTGCAGAAGTGTGCATGCACACGAAAGCTCGTACCAAGAACAAACTCAGCTGGTCTCTAAGGTGCTACTGGAAAGAATTTTCTATTTTGTTTCAACTATGGCAGACCAGCACGGCTACCCACCTGTAACTCCACTGCAGAGGCAGAGTATTATATATATATATAATAGGATATATATATATATATATATATATATATATATATATATATATATATATATCCTATATAATAAAGTCCAAATGTCTCTGCGTCCAGTCCCTGTGTCTGTGGGTTTGCGATACTGCGCATGTGGCCCACGGACAGCCGTTGGGACTTGGAACGCAGAGACCCTTCGGGAAAGGTCGCCGCGAGGAGAAGTTGGGAGGGAGGAAGGGAGGGAGGGGCCAGCTGGCTGTCAGTAAGCGAGGAGGCGGCAAGCCAGCCAGGGAATGCCTGGACATGAGAACGGGAAGGGGCGGGGACGAGAGCGAGGGGGCGTGTCTGCGAGGCTGGGCGCGCGCGCGGAAAAGACCGGGCTGAGAGTGTCGACGTCGCCTCCCCCTCCCCAGCAATAGTGCTGCTCGCTTCTCGCAGCCCCGCCCGCGGCTCGAGATCGTGCAGCCGAGCGTGACGCGGTGTCCTAGCGCCCGTTAATTTAACGGGCATATACCCACTAGTATGTGTGTGTATATATGTGTGTGTGTGTGTGTGCGCGCGCGCGCCAGTTGTTGGGAATCACAAGGAGGGAGAATGCTGTTAACCTCAGGTTTAACTTGTGCGCTTCCCATGGATAACTCATTGCCCACTGTGAGAACAGAATACTGAATTAAACGGGTATCTCCCAAGTTTGGGAAACCCTGATCTGGCTCCACACTGTGGGTGCTGCCTGGCAGTGGCCCTCCAAGGTTTTCGGCAGGGCTTTCTCCCAGCCCTACCTGCAGATGCTGGAGGTCAGACCTTCTGAACACAAACCGAGGTACAAACCCAATGACCCCCAAATGAGCTCTGTTCGGGACTTACTGCTCTAAGGTACCTAGCAGCAGTTTTGCACGTGCACCGTCCTCCAGTTCGCTAAGAAGCGGGAAGACTCTTAAATGCCTTCAGAGTCTCGTGGCGGCGGCTGCTTTACTTAGTATCTTCAAAGCTTTGTGACCTAGAAAGGAGATGTACTGCATGAATGAGACTCACAGAGTCTGGGGAGCGCAAAGCGTCACTGTGCTATTTATACCTATAGGCTGAGGGGGAAAGTGGAGAGGGTAATATCTTTACACTCCATTTAACAGAAGCCTCATAGTTGTGTGTGTGTGTGTGTGTGTGAGAGAGAGAGAGAGAGAGAGAGAGAGAGAGAGAGAGACAGAGACTGTGTGTGTCAGAAAGAAGCCACAGATGATGGCCACAGCTCTATTTCCTCACTTGTGGCAAAGGTCACCGACCTGTTCAGTTCCCAGGAAAGGGCCTCAGCGCAGTGGCAGAGAACATGCCTTGCCTACAAATGTCCCAGCTGCAAATTCTGGCATCTCTGCGTGAGCCAGGGAGGGACTTCTGCCTGGAACCCTGGAGAGACGCTGACAGTAAGTGCAGACAATGCTCAGTTTGATGGCCCGGTGGTCTGATTCAGTAGAAGGCAACTTCCCACACTCCAGCAATTAGACAGGTGCCAAAATCAGTAGAGACTACTGTTGCCTGAACCAGAAGCCTTGATCGGCCTTCCTATTGGTGACAGCCAATGGTCAGCCTGGGCGGGAAGAGCCACTCCGACACTGGCTCCAACCTGCAGGCATCTGGGCATTGAGCTGTGGGATGCCTGCTCTAGCCCTGGCACTACCTGAAAATAAGGCTGGCCACCAATGTGAGATCATAACAAGAGCCATTTTGAGATCAGAGCAGATGCTCATTGAGTTCAGCATCCTTTTCTCATGATAGCCAACAAGAAGCTAAATGCAACAGTGCTCTCCTCACCTGCGATTCCCAGCAACTGATATCATCCGTGTTCACCCCTCCTTGGTGACACGGTGTTTCTGGCCCAGAGCTGCCTCCACTGCCATCTTCTGGTCCGCAGCATGTTCTCGAGCTCCAGCGGCCGATAGGGGAGGTTCCTACCGCTCCAGCCAGCTGCAGGATTCAAACATGCCCGCCTGCAATTTGGACCAATCGCAGGCAGGCTTGGAGGCATGGCCACTGGAGTGGGCATGCAGGCCTGAGGCAGGTTCCTGGGGAGTCTTCACTCAGGTCTTCTCGGGAATAAAAGCTGGCCCAGCCCTCATCCGAGACTGCGGTCAGCTTCAGATCTCCCTCCCCCATTCCCATAAACCATTTATGATGTTTATAATGTTCTGCTCTGCAATTATGCTGTATCTTGGTGCACGTTGCTATGGTTCTTACGGTCACCATATTCAGGCCAGGGGGAATTTTTCCCCCATCAGATGAATTGGGCCTGTCTGAAGGTTTCACCTACCTCGTATCAATCATGACAACTTTGGCGGATGTGGCATTGGGTGAAATCTTAGTCTTTGGTGAAAGGGAAAGCCTTCGGTTTCCCTCTCCTTGGTGGTGGGGGAACCAATTAAAGGGATCCATGGGGAGGTGCTTCTGTCCACATGGGGGCTGAGGGCCATAGCACCCCCTTGACATGGCAAGTCTGTGGGGGTTGCATTTATCTGATGTACATCATAAGTCCGTTATCCCTCCAGCACATGGGCTGGAGGAGAGGGTGGCTTGTTGTTGTTGTTCAGTCGTTTCCGACTCTTCGTGACCCCATGCACCAGAGCACGCCTGGCACCCCTATCCTCCACTGCCTCCCGCAGTTTGGCCAAACTCATACCAGTCGCTTCGAGAACAATGTCCAGCCATCTCATGCTCTGTCGTCCCCTTCTCCTTGTGCCCTCCATTTTCCCCAACATCACAGTTGGCTACCCCAATGCTAAGCCAAACTCACTTACATCTGTAATCAATAAAGTTCTGGCCTGATTTCAACCCTGCTAAATGTTGCCTGTGGTCCTCAGTATCACCAATGTGGCCCAATAAGGGTGGGTCCACAGTGTCTGGGCATTTAAGCAGAGGCACATCAGCTCCGAGAGTGGAGGCAAAACATTGCCATCGTGACTAGATTTCCTGAGCAACCTTGTGGAATACTGCACTCAAGTATGATTCCTGCTACTGAAGGAAGAGAAGATGTTACTAAGTTTGAGGAAGAAAACAGATTATGGCGGGGGGGGGGGAGAGAGAGAGAATAAAACCCCAGAAGTCAAGACTCAAAACACGAAGCCCAAATAGCAAGATAATTCACTTATTTATCGGAACATTAGTTCACACAGCTGTGACTCTGCTCTCCGGATCTTCTGCAGAAAACATGGGCAGGAAGAAGCCAGTCAAGGGACCCCAACGCACAAACACACAGCCTACAACATGTAAGGAGCCAAGGGAGCTGTTTTGGCCCCACTCCCCAGGAAAAACAGGGCCACATGCAAAACCAATTATCAGCATTGCCTTTCTGAGCCTCTGAAACTGCGTGGACACGGCCTCCAGCTCCCCTTGTGTCGCGACTGTTTGCATGAGAACTCTTAAAACGCACCAGCACTTTGTCATCGTGAAAATAAAAAATAAAAAGATGGGGGAGAGTGGAAAACATTTGTTTTCTGTATCAGTTGTCATCAGGAAAGCTTTTCTCCTGGTTTGTTGAACTGAAAATCTCATTGCTTGGTTTGGCTCCAAATATCTTTCCCCTTGTACTTGCTACTGGCTTTCAAGCAGCAATTGCTTTTAATGGGCCAGACTATCACTTCTTTAAAAATTAAAAAAAAACCAGAATGGAGAAACAGAGGTATCTTTAAGCTTGCAACCCTTGCTTTCAAGTGAAAGCTTCCCTAGGTTAACAGCTCTTTTCTGGGCTGAATTTATTAATATTATTATTACTCTGTGTATTTAATTTTTGTGTTATTATAAGGTGTGGCTGTATTTGGAATTTTAAATGGCATTTTATTACCCTTCAGTGTTCGAAATCAGCCAGGCGCCAGGCACATTTTGCGACTGGTGGGGGTCCAATTGCGACCATGTGGAGATGCCGGGTTGGCAACTGGGGAAAGCAAAATGTCACTTAAGAGAAGGATCTGAAATATTCTTCCTTGAAGCTTGAATTAGTTTTATTCTGGATTGTTTTATTTTAATGCTTTAATGTGTTGTAAAGTGGTTTGAGATTTGTTCTTTAAAACATAAGAGTGGTGTAGAAATGAAAATACAGTCATACCTTGGTTGTCAAACAGAATCCATTCCGGAAGTCTGTCCGACTTCCAAAAACGTTCGACAACCAAGGCGCGGCTTCCGATTGGCTGCAGGAGCTTCCAAAAATGGTTTGCAAACCAGAACATTCACTTATGGCACAGCCAAAAGGTTCAAGTAGCAAGGCGTTTGGGATCCAAGGTACGACTGTAATAATAATAGTAATAATAATACAGTGGTGCCCCGCTAGACAAAAATAATTCGTTCTGTGAATCTTTTCGTCTAGTGGTTTTTTCGTCTAGCGAAGCGGCAATGCAAACCGCGGTTTTCGGCAGACAAAAAAAAAAAAAATTCGTCTTGCGAGGCAGCCCCATAGACAATTTCGCTAGACGAATGCCTTTGTCTAGCGAGTTTTTCATCTAGCGAGGCATTCGTCTAGCAGGGCACCACTGTAATAATAATAATAAGAATAAGAATAAGAATAATAATAATATCCCATGGGGGAGCGACAGCGTGCATGACTTAGCATGGACTACTTTATTTACAAACTGGTTGGACTTAACCTAACTAACGGAGCAGTTGTGAGGAAAATACTATGAAGGTAGAGAGCCACATACATACGTTGAGCTCCTTAGAGAACCACACATGCCACCTTGGGAATGCCTGCAGCTCAGTGATAAGAGCATGTGGTTTGCATGCAGAAGGTCCCATGTTGAATCCCAACATCTCTAGGAAGCACTTCCTGTCTGAAACCCTGGAGAGTCACTGCCAGTCAGTGTAGACAATATTGAGCTAGATCAGGGGTCAGGAAACTTTTTCAGCAGGGGGGCAGTCCACTGTCCCTCAGACCTTGTGGGGGGCCAGACTATATTTTGGGGGGGGAAATAATGCAAGAGCACCACAAGCCCCCTTACCTGTGTCTTGCAAGCAGCAGGGGCTAGTGGTGGCAGTGGGTCGATGAGCGGAGCGCGAAAGGGCTGCTTAAAATGGTGGCCGCTCAAGCGCTGCTGCTGGCACCAACAAAGCCCAGCCCCCTTCCTCCTCTAGGCAGGTCAGGGAGAAGCCCAGGAGGAGGGAGGGAGGGAGGAGGCGCCGCCGCTGCCGTGTGAGGGAAAGGGAAAGAACGTGCGTGCTGGAGATCCACATAGCGATTCCCGGACTGTCCGCGGGCCGGATCCATCAGGCAATTGGGCCTGATCCAGCCGTGGTACTTAAGTTTGCCTACCCATGAGCTAGATGCTCTGACTCAGCGCAAGTCAACCTCCTATGTGGGATCTCAGTGTAGTAATTAATTCAATAAGCACCATGACTGCAGGGTCCTGCTTCTTTTGGCATGTCTCTCTACTTTTGTGGGATTTTACAACACTAGAACAACAACACTGGGAACAAATGACCTTCTGTCCAGAAAGAAGTCTCACAATTAAAACCTTATTTCATTGTTTTGCCCAACAGTAACTTTCATCAATAAGTGCCAGCTCTGACACATCCACTCACAAATTGCATTCCCAATCGAAAGAACTGCACCAAGCAGCTACCCCCATCCAAAAAAGAGGGGAGGAACACTACTTAACAATATACTTCAGCACAGCTAAAATACTCCATAAAAAATATCTAAACACCAATTAAAATAGGAATGCAAGAAGCTCAGCTCTGCTATTCATTCAGAAAACTAATATAGCTTCACATGAGCACCAGGTAACAAACCTGAGTCCAGGATCTAGCTCAGGGGTCAGCAAACTTTTTCAGCAGGGGGCCAGTCCACTGTCCCTCAGACCTTGTGGGGGGGCTGGACTATATTTTTGGGGGGAGGGGGGAATTGAACAAATTCCTATGCCCCACAAATAACCCAGAGATGCATTTTAAATAAAAGGACACATTCTACTCATGTCAAAACATGCTGATTCCCGGACCATCTGTTGGCCAGATTGAGAAGGTGATTGGGCCAGATCCGGCCTCCAGGCTTTAGTTTGCCTACCCATGATCTAGCTCTATACAGACTATACCTGAGAAAGCTAACACAGTGTCCTATAGCTTTGTTGAACTCCAGCTCCTATCATCTCTGGCCATGCTGGGACTAATGGGAGTTGGGGTCCGACAATGTCTAAAGGGTACCTTTGGTCTACCCCAGCTTACCCCAACCTGGTGCCCCCTCCAGATTTTTGGGGGGAGGTGATTGCAACTCTTATCAGCCCCAGCCAACGTGTCAGGGAAGATGGGATCTGTAGGTCAACAACATCTGGATGCTATCAGGCTGTGGTCTATACAGTGCTGTCAGAGGTGATCTATGGTTTCCAGTAATTTCTTTCCTGAATTGGATGGGGTTTAATCCAGGATCTTGCAAGTTCCCCATATCCCCGCCAGCATGATACAAAGCTGTCTCACTGAAGTGCAGCAATACTCTATTAAGACAGTGGGGCTTCCTCTGTGATTTCTAGTACAGTAGGGGGAAACACAAAACACTACATGCTCAGACTATGGAAGAGGGGGAATTGGTTCAGTTTGCCTTTAAAGGTGAATATAAAATCCACACTTTCCCCCCAAAAAACTTGAGAATCAGGACATGGCCGTCTTTCAAAACTCAGACTTACCCGAATCTTGTGATGGAGTTCTCCAAACAATAAATGTTTACAGAAGTGCATATATTAGAGGGAAAGTGCACATAAAAATGAGCATAACTAGTGAAAATAACATACAGAATACATCGTGTTAGGAAAAATGCACTGCAAAACATGTGCACATTTGTGAAAACTATGTTAAAAATTGGATAATTTTGCACTCAAATGCTGATGAATTTTCATGAAGATATTTTTTAAGAAAAAAGAACAAGTAACTTTCTTGGGCTCCATGATCACTGCAGATGGTGACAGCAGTCACGAAATTAAAAGACGCCTGCTTCTTGGGAGGAAAGCAATGACAAACCTAGACAGCATCTTAAAAAGCAGAGACATCACCTTGCCGACAAAGGTCCGTATAGTTAAAGCTATGGTTTTCCCAGTAATGATGTATGGAAGTGAGAGCTGGACCATAAAGAAGGCTGGTCGCCAAAGAATTGATGCTTTTGAATTATGGTGCTGGAGGAGACTCTTGAGAGTCCCATGGACTGCAAAAAGATCAAACCTATCCATCCTTAAAGAAATCAGTCCTGAGTGCTTACTGGAAGGGCAGATCCTGAAGTTGAGGCTCCAGTACTTTGGCCACCTCATGAGAAGAGAAGACTCCCTGGAAAAGACCCTGATGTTGGGAAAGATGGAGGGCACAAGGAGAAGGGGACAACAGCGGATGAGATGGTTGGACAGTGTTCTCGAAGCGACTAGCATGAGTTTGGCCAAACTGCGGGAGGCAGTGGAGGATAGGGGTGCCTGGCGTGCTCTGGTCCATGGGGTCATGAAGAGTCAGACACGACTGAACGACTGAACAACAACAACAACAATTCATAAAATGTATCAGGAATCTGGAGAATAGAATAAAAGGGTGGAAGGAAGAAATAGCCGGCAAAGCCAAATTTAACAGATCCTTCCATCTCTAGAGTCTGGACATATCCTGGCTTACTCTGCTGTTCATATTATTATTATTATTATTATTATTATTATTATTATTATTATTATTATTATTATTCCCATGGCATGCCCAGATAGTTCATTTTTAACAAATGGCAACCATAGCTTTTGAATGCAAGGCTAGAAGGTCTGGTACCATGGGTACAGTGAATCTGCAGTTCTTCCTACCATGAAAGCCCATGGTCCTCTGGGACACTGTTTGCAAGCCAGGTACTCTAGGAAGCAGGCCTAGCCTGGCTGGCTTTCCGTGCCGTCATTTGCACCTCCAAGCAGAGCAGCATTAAACAAAAAGAAATCAGAGTGGCACTCATCTTATGAAACGGAAACAGCGGAACATGGCAATCCTGCTCTGTTACGAAGAGAGTTTATGAGGAACACTGAAAAGTTCTCAAGGAACTTACTGAGCCCCATGTAATAATTAACCAAGCAGTATCTTTATTGCTCAGAAAGAAACAAGGCTTCAAAACTGAGTTTATTTTAAAAATATTAACAGCCCCAACCTTAAGCCAAACACACAGTTTTCCAATCCAGCTCGTTATGTTTTATTCTCGGTTTCCATTACGTAGTAAATGCCATTCTCCCCAGCTCCACTTTCCATCTACCTTCAACATTTGTTTGTCCCGATCTAGCAGGAATACGTAGCTCCTGTGCTTTCCAGAAGAAATGTTTCTGGGAGAAAGTAAGGAAGGCCTCGTCCTCTTTTCTTTTTTTAAAAAACCAAAAACCCTACATCACAGAGGGAGAACTGGGACTCTGCATCATGAATAGCACATGAAGCCCTCAGAGATTACCAACTGTTTCTGGAGACAAGCAGTAAAACCATGGCCATCACAATAATGTCCATTCTAGGGCTGCCTGGCTGGTCTCTGCCAAAGAAAATATGCTATACAAGAAACATACGTGATTTGATTCTGCGATGTAAGTCTTACGCCCTTACACTCTAAATGTCCGAACCTGAATAATCACCAACAGATCTAAAAACTAGAACATGAGAAACACAGACCCTCCGAGTATCCATATTTTCCAGAGACAGTCCCTGATTTACAGAAGCCATCCCAGTTTATGATTTGATCCCGGAATGTCCCACTTTTCCTTAGGACACCCCTGTTTTCATTGGAGAAATGTTGGAGGGTACAGTTATGCAACCACTGAGCCAAGGAGATAGGTAACTATACAACTTTTAGTCTGCCAAGAAGGGGATCTGGAGACTCTGGCCTTACCAGTACAGATGTAATGTGATTAAGGCAGATGTTTAAGAGTGCTAGCTAACCTCTTTTCCCATATGGACATGGGCTCAGTCCGTATTTTCCACAAGTCTATGTATTAGTCCCATGCCCCTCACGCAAAGCTTTGCAACTAACACCAAAAAATACAAAAGAGAAGGCAAAGATCCACATAAGGTCTAGAACCCGGAAGTGCTGGGCTTCAGATAAGAAAAAAATAAATATACACTCCTTGTTGAGGTTAAAAGGTAAGATAAAAAATTCAAAGTACATAAATAAATCAGAATCGCCACCTTCCCTTTAAGGAAAAGCACTTCTTGCCAAAGCAGCTGTATGTCATTTGCCAGTGAGTGAATGATGGAGGGAGGGGTAGGGAAGTCCTCCACAAGCCTCACCCCATACTGTACTATCCAAGTTTTGATCCAAAATATGTCCCCTGTAACCTTCCAACAAGCAGCAGCTAACAGGGCTCTCAGTGATCTCCCAGTGATCTTCATCAAGATCTTCCTAAGCAGCAGCTAATTCTCCGTACTGGAAACCACCAGGTTGAGACCCCGCTCCAGAGTGGAAGAACGTTAGGCAAGTTTGCACCTGTAAAAATCTCGGTACTTAAAATCCCCATGCAAAGATGACTGCTATTACGATTACTAATGTTTACACTGCTGTCAGACTACAGTGGATGGACGCCGGAGGCAAGGAAGAGAGCTGAGTCAGGGCTCTCTGCATGCAGAAATTCAACAGGGGAAGGTTTTGCTGCTGTTTTTTAAGGGCGAGAGGTGCACTTACAAGGAAGTCTTCCCTTGTTAAATTGCTGTCATCCAGCAACAGGAACACTGCCAGAAGAGAAATGTGTCAACCTTAGAGATAAGCCCTTATCTCCAAGGGGAAGGAAGGGCAGCAATTCAGCAATTCAGTGGGAGTACATGCACTCTGCATGCATTGGGTCCCAGGTCCAACCCCTGACATCTCCAACTGGGGGCTCGGAAAGACCCCTGGCTAAAACACCACAGGGCCTTAGCCAATCAATGCAGACACTGATGTGAGACAGTAGGTGAGCCAATGGTCCAACTCGGAATAGAGGCTGCTTCCAATGTTGAGAGTGGCAAGTCCCTCCTCCCCACCTGAACTTTGCCACTCACTCGCCTCTCAGTATCTAATCCTTCTATATCCCTACTTCCTCACAGAGACAATTCCTACAGCACCCACGTTCTTCCTAGAGGCAATTCACCTACACCAAAGTTGCCGTTTGCGCAAGCTTTTATGGCCAGTATTGTTACCATGCTCTGAAAACCTGACCTGGCTCAGGTCTCCCACTGGGAGAGATTCAGTTGGTGCATTTGCACCTCCAGGTCTGTCATGGACCATGGGCAGGAGGAAGAGGATCCCTGCGAGGGGGTGTAGCCGGGACTGGGACACACAGGGGCACGCTGGGGATGGGGAAGGAGAGGTTGGTGTAGGAGTACTCACGGGGTGGTGAAGGATGATGGGTGGATGGGGGTCAGTGCACAGGAACCAGAATAGCAGGGCCCATCGCCAGAGGGGTCCTTGTCTCCATGGTCACGGTGGGCTGTGAGGCATAGGGAGCAGCAGACGAGGTGCTCCAGGAGGCTGAGGCAGGCAAGGGCCCACAGCCCAGCTCCGTAGCTGGCCAGGTGGGGCTCGCTAGCTCTGGGAGGAGGCGATTGATTCCTCAGCTGGAGTAGGCTTGGAACAGGTGAGGGTCACATGCCTCATCAAGCCCAGATGCTGCAATCGGCAGACAAAGTCTAATAGGACAGCAGAGCCCAGGTGCTGTGTCTACTCAACTGCCCATGTTGATGGACCTCGGTTTGGATGCTCCAGGAACTCTGCAGGACTGTGCTTTGGTTTTGACATTGGACACGTGGATTGACCCTGGACTGGGGACTTGACATATTGACTTGCCACCAGCTAGGTCAGGGGTTCAGGGCAAGGTCGCTGCTGTACTCACCTGCAGGATATGGCCCTTCACAAAGCAGAGCAGCTCTCCCAACCACTCCCTGATTGGAAAAGCCCGGATGACCTCACAGAAGTGCAGCCTGCTCAGCAGATCACCAGAAGTCACATTCCTGGTGTTGCCACCCACTTCAGGTGGGAAACTACTTCCCTTTGACTCTTGCATGCTTTTCTCTCTCAAACCTTCCTCAGTGCTTGTCTCCCAGCCTGCCTTGTTTCAATATTATTTCCAATGGCTCACATCCATTGTCCCAAAGTACAATTTCCCTCAATCCACAGCAAGGTATGCCTTTCTTGGGAGCAGCTTTCTCTCTATTGTGCTGTGAGCCCAGGAAAGGGCTTTTTCTCGGGCAAGATCACTAAACTCCTGTCTATGTGCTTCAGCTGTGAGAATGGCAGGAGACACCTGAGGTGAAAACCTTAAAGGCCCTGGCCTTTGGAGCACCTGAAAACATACGCACCGCCACTCCCACCACCGATTCGGAACTATTCACCCAATCCGAGTCAGAAGACGTTCGCCCGGGACAACTGTGGCAACGCAAGAAGTGGGAGGGTATTTATACAGATAGGACTTTTTATCAGCAAAATGGTCGGCCTTGGGGAGATATTTCACAGGCTCAATCCGTAAATCACAACCGCCTGGGATTGCTTCCCACAGCAGGTTATAAAGGTGTTTCAGCGACCTGCCTCCCTTCCACAGTAACATTTGTTGACCTACCTTCCAACAGAAAAAAAAGAGAGAGGGAGAGGGAGAGATCGGTCACCCCACAATCTCTCCTGCAGTTGACATAACTTCAATAGGAAGGCCATAAAATAGGCCCACGGAGAGATAAGATAAGGCTCCCATGCAGACCAGGATGTTTTAAAACATATTGTTCTCTCCTCTTAAGCCAGGGCACTAAATAAATGAAGTGTCTGTTGATATTCTGCTATCAGCCGCTGATTTCCCCCCCGCCATATAAACATTCCTCCGGGTGTTGTGTAAGCTCCCAAGCTTCTTCTCGGGCAAGGGCTCTCCTTCATTTGCACTTGAAAGGGAACCAGCCTCTCGAGTTTAATCCCATCTCTGTGGGTTGGCTCCGTTTAAATAAATAAATAAATAAATAAACTGAGCGGCAAAGGATGTGGTGTGCGTTTCTTTGTTCAGTGGTCCAGAAAGATCCTTTGGCTTCTGAGCCAGGCAGGCAACAAGAACGGAATGTCGATGGCAGTGGTTCAAGGCCAAGTATCCCAACTATTTATCGGTGCCACCACAGACTCTCATCTCAGGGAACAAATGTCATCAAAAAAAAATGTCTCCAGCACTTTCTGCAGGCCACACACCCTTCACCAGTTCTGCTTCATGCCTTCCTTGAGTGCTTTCTGCCTGGCTGGATGTGTCGTTGAAATTTTGCCACTGGCCCTACCCAACAATGCCAGGCAATCCCCAGAAGGTTGCGCTGGGAAGTGAGATGGCTGGAAGAAGGTTCCTCAATCCTGCATTGCACCCAAGGCTGCTAAAACACAAGCTTCTGCTAGTGCAACTGATGAGTTGGCTTTCATATAGCTCAACCAGTGTCCATATTTTCCAGGGACAGCCCCGGATTTGATCCTGCTTCTCCTTAGGATGTCCCTGTTTTCATCTGCGTAATGTTGGAAGGTATGGAGTTGTGGAACCCCCAAGCCAAAGATATAAGTAACTATACACCCTTTAGAAGACATCTGAAAGCAACCCTGTATTAAGTTTTTTAATGTTTAATGTTTTATTATGTTTATATATATATTGGAAGCCGTCCAGAGTGTCTGGGGCAACCCAGTCAGATGGCCAGGGTATTATTATTATTATTATTATTATTATTATTATTATTATCATCATCATCATCCCTATTTTCATTGGAGAATTGTTGGAGGGCATGCAACCATAATTCCCACTCTACACTAGCACAACAGCTCTTTTGCTGGTAGTCAGGGAATGTTAAATCTGGGCCTGGGATTTGAATTCCTGCTCATCTGTGAACCACAGCTGTCAACTTTCCCCCCTTTTTAAGGGAAATTCCCTTGTTCCAAATAGGATTCCTCACAAGAAAAGGGAAAAGTTGACAGCTATGCTGTGAACCTCACTGGGTGACAGCTTCTCAGGCTAACCTACACCACAGGGTTGTCGCGAGGATAAAAGTGGGAGAGGGATAAGCATAGGACAACTCACGTTGACTCAGTCGACCCATTGAAATGACTGGCCATTCATTTTAGTGCGGGGTCCACTCTGAGTAAACATTGCTTTCAATACATCCTCCACAGATACCACCTTGAGCTCCTTCATTATTTAATGAAATAAATAACCAAATGTTAAGAACGTAGCATTTTGCCCATCTCGTCCATCATCCTGTTCTCACAGTGGCCAACCACTTTGGGAAACCTGCAAGCAGGATTCAAACACAAGAGCACTCACCCCGCTTGTAGTTTCCAGAAACTGGCATTCAGAAGCATTGCAGACTCTTAACTTTTGAGGGCAGAGCCTAGCACCATGGCCAGTAGCCATCAATGGCCTTCTCCTCCATGAAGGCCTTGTCTCAGAATAGGCAAGACACATCAAATCAATTTTATAGGGTGGCAACTGGTTTTTTCATGGCGTTGTTGTTGTTGTTATTGTTATTGTTGTTTAGTCGTGTCTGGCTCTTCGTGACCCCATGCACCAGAGCACACCAGGCACTCCTGTCTTCCACTGCCTCCTGCAGTTTGGTCAGACTCATATTGGTAGCTTCAAGAACACTGTCCAACCATCTCGTCCTCTGTCGTCCACTTCTCCTTCTGCCCTCAGTCTTTCCCAACATCAGGGTCTTTTCCAGGGAGTCTTCTCTTCTCATGAGGTGGCCACAGTACTGGAGCCTCAGCTTCAGGATCAGTCCTTCCAGTGAGCACTCAGGCCTAATTTCCTTCAGAATGGGTAGGTTTGATCTTCTTGTAGTCCATGGGACTCTCAAGAGTCTCTTCCAGCACCATAATTCAAAAGCATCAATTCTTCGGCAATTAGCCTTCTTTCATGGCTTAGCTGGAGTTTAAACTGGAAGGAACACAGAGATCCTGGAGGAGCGAGGAAACCCATTAATGGCATCAAGTGACTTGACACCATGTGCAACTTTGATCTCAGGGTTTTTTGGTTCGAGCCCCATGTTGGGCAAAAAGGATTCCTGCATTGCAAGGGGACTAGATGATGCTTGTGGTCCCTTCCAACTCTACAACTCTATGTTTCTGCAGAGAAAGCCACTGTTAAGGCAGCTGCCCCATTCCCATTTTTTATTGTAAGCACACACCAAAAAAAAAGAAACAGCCATGAAAACTTCAGCTTTTCCTTAAAAACAACAACAAACAAACAGAGAATTAGGAGCTGTGATGGAAAAAGAAGAGACACTCTCACAGCAAAAGGTCAGAACAGGCATTTAGAAACCCCCCCCCTTCTGCTTTTCATGGAAGAAATGCAACAAGGGATGAAACCTGAATCTCTCAGTTTTGTCAGCGAGGCTACAATCCCAGGCCTGCTTACCTCGCAGCAAGTCTCACAGGAGTAAATGGGGCTTACTTCTGAGTAAACATGCTGCACTGCAATGATATAAACTGGTTGCGCATTACCGTTTCCTCTGGCTCCTGTGTGCTTCCTCAGACGGCTTCTGAATCAGCGTACACACAGCATGACCTATCATGCAGAGCTAACCCTTTATGCTGTTTCAATGTGTTTTCCCTCTCAATCTGAAAGGAAAACTTGAGCCACATTTGTGTCGCAGTTAAGCTGAGGTGTGGAAATTTCATACATCTACAGCACATGCATGGATGACAACGCACGCACGGGTAACAGCTTCGTGAATCTCTTCTTCTTTTTCTCGGCACACATTTTGGGAGTAAACTAGAATACACCTGTTTGTAAACAAAATCTGCCCTTATTCCCTTATGGGGTACACAAGAGCCCTTATAGAGTCCTTTGTAGGTTCTCCATCAGCGGGAGAAAATAACAGAGGCCAACCAGAGAATATTGAGAAGCAAAGCAGCTAGTAAGCCTGATCTTTATTAAAGGGTGCTCCCTTCACACGCAGGAGAGAAAAGGAGGACCTAGAACAAAGGCGTGCCTGCCCTTATATAGACATTTTGAAATTCCCTGCCCTGGAGCTCAAGACCACCCCCCAGAAACATCATGCATACATCACAGAAGGGGTGTAGCCCAAAACTACCCCCCAGATACATCATACCTACATCATAGAAAAGGCGGTCTACAACAGAAATCTGAGTGCGTTGTTTATCTCCTGTCTGCCAGGTTATCTGATAATGCCTTATCTGATTGCCTTTCCTGTTAGTCTGGTCATTCCTTTGAGATGGTAATTACTTAATTCCTGAGACAATGGGGAGGTTTTTTCACCTCTTCCCTCCTTGCAGAGAAACACTTAGTCAGCTTGGGAGTCAAAATGGTTTCAGAACTGTCTTCCTGTGCTGCCTCAGACATGTGGCCTATACATTCATGTACGTGTTTGCTTGGTACACTTATGAACATTTATTATATATCTAAGACCTTAAAATTCTTATAGCACACCTGATCTGGACTTTTATAATGAAGAGCGGTTACGGTATACCAGCATGGTTTTACTTTAATTTTTATTGAAAGACAAGTTACAAAACGTGGCTCTAGGACATGAGGATTAGGAAAAAGAGAGAGGGAAGGAGTAAAAAAGCAAAAACCAAGAGGATAAAACAGCTTAGGCGAGACTTTACTGTACTAAAAGCAAAAGGCAATAAAAAATGTCTCTTTTATTCAATTATCCATCCTTACAAAGGCATCCACTAAGCATCGCGTGTCGCCAGCATACCAAATAAATGAAAAGCCATTTATCCTAGACAGCTGCAAAGCAAGGAAACCGTATACTTAAAGCCACCATCTTTGCAATGATTATTCTTCACTTCTCGGTGAAGTGAAGGTGGGAGGTAAGATGGCCAAGTGCATACCTGATTTAAAGGATGCACTATCTACCTCCTGCTCTGACACCAGATAGCTTGATTTCGGCCTGCGCTCCAAGTCCAACTGAGCTTGCACCGCAGCTGAGTTCCTCGGCAGCAGATGAGCAGTGGTGCAAAGCGCAGACTAAGTTGCAAATAGATCAGCTCCCTTCCCCCTTTCCCGTTTTTTTCTGATTTTCAAAAGTGGGCAGGTACACTTGAGGCACCACATGGCCAGTTGAGGTGAGCAGACTTCTGGGATGCTGTTATAGCCAGATGCTTTGTTTATAGAGAACAAGGTCTTTGCCCGCCTATCAAACTGGCTGCCTCTTTTAGGAATCAGAGAGACGAGCACAGAAGGATGCCCAGTGTTGCCTAGACAATACCTTTACTTGGTGCTGTGATGATTTTTGAGATAGGAAGTCCAGGAATGGACTGCTCCAAAGGGAAAACTGGAAAAATCAGGGGACCCAGTCAAGGCTTGGTGTGTGTGTGTGTGTGTGTGTGTGTGTGTGCCCATTTTCAGCCAATTTGCCACCAAGGACTGGTGCCTCTTTGCTTATAGATAACACAGTTGATATATGAAGATTGCATCTCTAAGTGTCAAGACACTCCAGCTCAACATTGTAGAAGCCAGAAAGGTGTAGTGCCACACTATTTTTGTTGCAGTTGTATGTTTTCAATAGATGATATACATATATAGGATATAGTTTTAATTCTATTGATGCTTAATTTTTTGTTTAACGATCGTTTCCACACACACCCAATGTTTTTAGCTGTTCTTATTTTTATTGTGTTTTTTATTAAAGATTTTCTTGATTTACAAAAGTATGTGCAATGTCTCTCTCTCTCTCTCTCGTATTTTTTCCATGTAGCATTTTTACATATCCGTTTCATTTGTTGAGACATTAGAAAGAAAAGGGGGGAGAGAGAGATGGACAGGGGGAGAGATATGTGGGGAGGGGTCTGTAAGCTGCCTTGAGACCCTGTCAGGGGAAAAGGTGGGGAATGAATTAATGAATAAATAAATAAATCCCCTTTACAAATATTTATACTTTATATATTTATATAAAAACGTATGCTTATTCTGCTGCTTGTTTTGTAAATCAGCTTGACCTGAAAATTGACCTTCCTTTTTAAAAAGTGATATATGTATGTGTGTTTGTACACACACACACACACACACACACACACACACACAATATTTTAAAAGGGAAAGCAATGGCATTTCAAAACTGCTCTGCATTTTTAACCCACTCGACAATTAGGCTGGCCCTGTTACTGTTTATCTCGGAGCCGGGCATGGAAATTTCCTGGAACGTGATGTCTGCCGTGCCCGTTAGAGGGGAATGGCTGGGAACATTTGTTTGGTGACATATGGTATTCAGATGAACCACTGACAGAGAACAGAAAGGCCCTCTGGGGCCTCCAGAGGAGCACACGGCTCACACAGCTTTCCTGGCATCCCTGTCCACTCGATTTTCCTTCTCGCATGGTCCCATGCCGACATGCACAAGGGCCTGCTCACCACTTTGCCAGACGCAAGCCCAAGGGGGGGGGGGCGAAGTCGGTGGGATGACCGAAGGCGAGTGGGTACAGCAGCAGAGCCCGCCCGAACCACCACCACCACCCCTATCCCTCTGCGTGCCGTTTACTTCGCCGTACTCTGTGTCCTCTGATCTGATGCAAATTGCCGCTGGAGGAATACTCCTCGCACAGCAGTTGCCTTTCCAAATAAAGCAGCAATTAAAAAAAATGATAACATCAAAGCAATGCCAGGAGGCAGGCTAATGCTCCAAAGTTGCAGTTATTTAACAGTTCCAGTTGCAACCGCCGCATTGTTCTCTTACAAAGAGACGTCATAGGGCCCAGACCTTCTTGCTCTCTGGTGCATTTTGCTTCCAACTACAATACAGATCTGGGACACGGGTGGCGCTGTAGGTTAAACCAAAGAGCCTAGGGCTTGCTGATGAGAAGGACGGATGGGGTGAGCTCCCGTTGTTCCCCGTCCCAGCTCTTGCCCACCTAGAAGTTTGAAAGCACGTCAAAGTGCAAGTAGATAAATAGGTACCGCTCCAGCGGGAAGGTAAACGGCGTTTCCGTGTGCTGCTCTGGTTCGCCAGAAGCGGATTAGTCATGCTGGCCACATGACCCAGAAGCTGTACGCTGGCTCCCTCGGTCAATAAAGCGAGATGAGCGCCGCAACCCCAGAGTCGTCCGCGACTGGACCTAATGGTCAGGGGTCCCTTTACCTTTATCTTTACAATACAGATAATCCCAGGCATGAGTGGAAGGTCCCAAGCAATAGCACAATTGCTCTCCCACACGCTGAAGTGTATACTTAGGCAAACTTTTATTTAAAATGCATTTCTGAGTTATTTGTGGAGCACAGGAATTTGTTCATTTTTTATTTGCTTGTTTCAAAATATAGTCCGCCCCCCCTTAAGGTCTGAGGGACAGTGGACCAGCCCCCTGCTGAAAAGATTTGCTGACCCCTGGTATACAGTATCATGCAAAACAGCTTAGAAAAAACGGGATCATCCAGAAATCCACCTTGTCCGAATTTATTTGCAAGAGTTAACGTTTTGCCCCCGGCACAAGAGGTGGACTTCCTCACAGCTGAAGCACTGTTTTTCCGCAATCAGCTGGGATTCAAAGGGAGCTTCTTTGTGACGTGCTGCTATATTATTATCCAGAGATGCTCTTCCCCAAGGCCAACTTCCTCCTATCATATATAACCACCAATAAGATGCATGCAACAAAAGGGCCCTTTTTAATGCTAATTGAAAGCCTCCGATTTGCAGCGTTCTTGTTTCTGCAGCTCACTTTCTGTTGATGCAGGATGGGTGGCGAGTGATGAACACCCTCCACAAACTGCCCCTCGGAACAAGCACTCTGAATTGCAAACTGCTTGGGGGGGGTTACAATTGGGCTGTAAATAATCCTTCCCCCCTCCCATGCATATGCATATGCATATGCATGCATACATACACACACACCACAAACACATGTATTTTAAACAATGCACTGTTTTAAGCAATACACAGACAACAAAGGAAGGCATTCACCAACATGCTCAACTTGTCATTACTTGGTTACTACTATGGCGGGGCGGGGGGGGGGTCTGATTTAGATGGATTCAAGCAAAAATCTCCTTACATTCTCTAAATGTATTGTTACACGCAACCCCTATTTCCATGAGCGGTGCTAAGTTTCCAGGAGTTGTAGACACACTTCCTAGAGCCTGTGTTCGCTTTGAAGGCAATGAGGCACAACAGAGACTGCAGTGCTTTTATGATGTATGGTTTTACGCATATATACAAACTGTACCTAGATGGAGGGACTGCAGAGCATTCGCATCCAAGAAGGTCTGGCTCACCCCATGAGGGCAGCATCGAATTCAAAGGACAGCAGAAAGCCATCTTCTGTGTCTCTTGGTTCCAGTTTGTTACTCCCGGCTCATGTGGAGCTCTGCCCATCCTTTTCACAGCTAACAGACTCCAAGGACCTCCTCCCAGCCTATGTCACCCAAAGTTGAATCCCTAAACCATGGCCTTTGCCTCTGCCCAATAGGGCCCCCGCTTCCCCTTGCCTGGTGGTCTTGCCCTCCGATGGTTTCCTTGATGTGCCATTACTGGCCTTTGTCCCCTGCTAATGGCCTGTCCAGCTAGCTCTGCCTAAATCCAGGGGGTTTCTGTGTTTCTATCTATTTATTTTTACACACACGCACAAAACTCCACACAATGGGGAGCAAAATCACTTCTCCAGAGCAACCTCCTACTGGTCCAAGTGGGAACAGGTGCAAGTGTAAGCAGGGAGGATATTGAGCAATTGATTGTCTGCCATTGTCTCTGCAGACACTGGAGCTGCTTGACATAATTGCAAAGAACAGTGAATAGAGCAACTCCCTCTTTTATCAATGATTTAAAATTAACACAGCCATTGTGGAAAAGAGAAGCTCCCCCCCCCCCGCGCCCCACTCTCAGCCGCCCCACTCAGCTTCAAATCCGGCTGTGCTAAAGAGCAGGCGGAACTGCTATTGCCACACTATGTAAAGTTACAACAGAAAACCAGGAGAAATAAGTAAATGTATGTGGTTAGTTGGTTAGTTTTGCCATTTTCAAGTGTTGTCAGCGAAGTTTTCAAGCTCTTAGGGTGGGAGGGGAAAGGCAATGGCAAGTTACCTCCTACCTTTGCTTGTTGCCTCCGATAGTTCGGCAGCCCGTTTTTGGAGGGGTCTTAGCACAGCAGAGACAACACCTTGCCAACAAAGATCCGTATAGTTAAAGCTATGGTTTTCCCAGTAGTAATGTATGGAAGTGAGAGCTGGACCACAAAGAAGGCTGATCGCTGAAGAATTGATGCTTTTGAATTATGGTGCTGGAGGAGACTCTTGAGAGTCCCATGGACTGAAAGAAGATCAAACTTATCCATCCTTAAAGAAATCAGCCTTGAGTGCTCACTGGAAGGGCAGATCCTGAAGTTGAGGCTCCAATACTTTGGCCACCTCATGAGAAGAGAAGACTCCCTGAAAAAGACCCTGATGTTGGGAAAGATGGAGGGCACAAGGAGAAGGGGACAAAAGAGGATGAGATGGTTGGACAGATGGTTGGATAGGAGTGCCTGGCGTGCTCTGGTCCATGGGGTCACGAAGAGTCAGACACGACTGAACGACTGAACAACAACAATAGCATAGTGGTTAGAGCATCTGCTTTGCATGGAGAAGGACACAGGTTCTAACCCCGGCACCTCAAGGTAGGACTAGGAGAGATTCCCCGTGTGAAACCCTGCAGTCGCTGCCAGTCAGTGTAGACAATACTGAGCTAAATGGACCAAGGATCTGATTTAATATAAAGCGGCTTCCGATGTTCCTACCAGCAGCTTTTTTAAAAGAAAAAGAAAGAAATACTGTAAAGACATAGGTTTTGGTTAATCTTCTTGTTCCACGAAGGAAAAAGATGGAGATTCCGGCGGGGGGGGGGGAGTATTTTTTTCACCGCATGTTTACAGCATTCCGAGGAATCTGTTTCAAGAACGGAGAATGTGTGTTAAAACACACACGCTCTTCCATCACAGTCGGAATGTCTACCCGTCTTCTAAAACTTCTTTTAATTTGGGTCATACTTCTTAAAATCAGTAAAAGATGCAACTCCCCCCCCCCCCGTTTCCAAGCTTTCAAAAAGATATTTTGAGACTTGCCGACGGCTTCATCACTCAGCCTCAGTTCCATCCTATTTTTCCTTTTGAAAAAAAAATGGGGGGGGCAGGAAACATCAACAACACCCTACCCCTAAGGGGGTGAATGAGATAAGAATTGCAAAGTACTTTGAGCATTAAACATACCCTGTGAAAAATGATAAACAACAACACTGCTGCTATGAGACCGCCACTCACTGGCCAGTTTTTCGCATTCGGCGCTCAACTGGTCCAACATCTTTAAAAGATTATTCCCACCGTTGCTTTGGGGCAGTGTGCAAAGAGAAGCCCTACCATGCAGTAGGGTTTAAAACAACAACTACTAGTAGTAGTGTGTGGTTTTCGCTACAATTTCTGGTGTATCATCTCACAGGGATCCACTTCTCAGCCAAGCAGCGACCTTCTCCTCCTGTCTCTCTAAGTAAGGTAGCAAAACTACGACTCAGAGACTCGGACTTTAAATGCACAGAAGGTGCACCCGCTCCAACCCTGGTATTTTTGTCCAGGTATGGTACACCTGAACCCCTGCTCCCTACAACACCAGTGAAAGCAGACAGGGGCATACAAAAAGTGTTCGGTGCAAGGCAGGAGAGCTGTTCCATCACCTGCTCCATCCGTAGAGTTCATCTCCAGCTAGATCCCCTGGCCTCAGCTTTGCTGGGCGGTGTGTGCTGCCTCGCAGTGAGCTCTTACTGAGCCAGACTCTCTTTCCCTAGCATGCAAGCAGAACTCAACTTGACAGCAACAAGCAAGAGGGAGAAATGAGTGAAGGGAGAAGCAGGAACTAACTCAAGCCCGGGAACGGCAACATCAAAGGCTGTCAAGGAGGATGAGAGCCAGAGGGGAAAGCTGGAGGAGGTTGGGAGAACCAGAGGCAATGGCTCTTGTTCATACAGAGATCTCATCGCTTTTATTTTATTCCTTCTTATTCAGGCGGTTTCTATACCAGAACTGGGTAGGTGTTTCATCCCTATAGGGAGCCAAAGTAGAAGGGCCGGGGAAGAGGGATGAGGGTTGAAAAGGCCCAACCCTCGACCAGCGTATAGCTCACCCTAAAAGCATGAAGAAGCAAATTAAGAAAGAAGCAGAATTATCCAAAAGGAGTTGCCTCCGGTCGTCTTCAGGAAACAGATAGCAGCAAATAGTTAAATACCAAAGGATGCAAAAAGTCACCGGGGGAGGGGAGGAGGAGTTTAACTGCAGTTCACATAAAAACAGAAAAATTCAATGACGAACTGTTTTGAATACGCACACTAACGTATTTTGAAAACAGGGCAATTTCTCATTCTGAAGCTCTCCTCTCAGTAATTAAGACATGCCTGTTCAAAGGTCTGGTGCATAATGGGTGTCTCAATGTGGATGCAGATTATCTCGTTGGAAACTCAACAAATGTGCAGAGCCCTCCTCCTTTTGATGGTCAATCCATCTGTATGTTGAAACAGCTCTGATGGTGCTCTCCATTAAGAGAGAGGGTGGATTCGGACATGTCAGTTCAACCAATTCATAGGGCAATGGGGAGATTTCCCACCCTTTGGCACCTAGTGATTGAAAGACTATTTCATGCGAGTCATCATCTGAAGAAACATTCTGGTGATCAGATAATCTTCCTGCAAAAAATGGGTGCCTTTGGAACAATATGGTTCTCCAACTCCACCCAAAGAGAAAATGTGATATGGGTCTCAAATGACTGGGCGATTCTATGATAATTCCATCCTGTGTGGGAGAGGCGTATAACACACAGGTCCATTCACACAGAGAAAAATGAACGGGATATTTTAGAAATGAAGGGATATTCGTGCATCTAAGAAATGCACACAACCATTTTCAACACATGTAAAGGATATTTTTGCAGCACAGTGGACAATGTTGGGTTCGGATGGACACCTTCCTTGATGCTCAGCCAACAGAAAGTTGTTTAGAATGGTGAACCTTTTAGGGCTGAAGCAGAAGGCACTCCTTTCTCTAGCAGACAGTTATACTCTATAGAAACTTTTACTTAAAAAAAAGAAGAAGAGGTGTTAATCATTAGCAGTCAAGAGCTCCTGCAGCTTTGCAGTCACAGGTTCAGTCACTGGACTCCTCCAGATCATGACCATCCATTCATCTTGATTTGCTTGGACAAAATGTATACAGAATCAATTTTATTGATCACCACCATCTGCTGATTTGTTTGCAGGGAGTTTATACAATGACGAGCATTCCACCTGCATTCTTCCTGATTTGCTTGTCAGATGCTTAGCCCATTAACCATTTGCTCATTCCACACTTTTCAATGCATTTCCCCATCACTTTCCTAACAGCAAAAAGCCTGTTTCTTTTTCAAAGTGGATCTGTTGTGCTAGGGCGACAAAGAGCTTTGAGCCACTTCAAGCGCAAAAACCTGCGTTTCCTGGTATGCACTTGAATCTCTCCCACAAAACTAGGGTAGACCGGAGGCACCCTCTGGCATCCCCAGCTAGCAGAAGTGGAAAAGATATCCACTTGAGACCTTTAAAAAGCAAAACATTGGTAATACTAGACTAGATGGACCAATGGTTTGACTTTGTATAGTCATTGTTCCCACATGCACCATAAAGGCAGTCTTCGGGGTACTAATCCTTCCCATTCACAGTTCATGTTTAAAAAAAACACACACCCAGGAATGAAATGTAACAGAACACATTCACAGCTTTAACAGCAGCCATTAAATGAATGCTTTTGGCATGGCATTATGGGAACAACAATGGGGTTTGGATACAATCCCTAACTGTCCCAGTGCAAAAAGGTAAAGAATGATAAAAAAGAAAGGTGGGGGTATCATCCTAACTCCTGCTGGGCAATCTTATTCTCCCCGACATCCCTACAAATAGAACCAAGTTCTTCTGGCATTAAATAGTTGTGTATTCTCCGTAGCTAGGAGCCTCTCTCCAAAGGGAGATTAGCAACAGGAAGAAGTATAAAGGAGAAAAGGAAGCATCAGACTCAGTGGAAAGCCTTTAACACCCAATTAAGTTCTCCAGCTACACCCAGCAGAAAGGCGGCGGAAGGGGGGGGAGCCTTTCACTGTGTTCCAATCTGCCTCCCCAAGTTCAATTCTGAGAAATTTTCTGGAACATCAAGCAGCCCAGAGGAATCTTTTAAAACAGGCTTCCTCAAACTCAGCCTTCCAGATGTTTTGAGACTACAATCCCCATCATCCCAGACCACTGGTCCTGCTAGCTAGGGATCATGAGAGTTGTAGGCCAAAAACATCTGGAGGGCCGAGTTAGAGGAAGCCTATCCTGAAGTTGAGGCTCCAGTACTTTGGCCACCTCATGAGAAGAGAAGACTCCCTAGAAAAGACCCTGATGTTGGGAAAGATGGAGGGCACAAGGAGAAGGGGACGGCAGAGGATGAGATGGTTGGACAGTGTTCTCGAAGCTACTAACATGAGTTTGGCCAAACTGCGAGAGGCAGTGAAGGATAGGCGTGCCTGGCGTGCTCTGGTCCATGGGGTCACGAAGAGCTGGACACGACTGAACAACAAATTTTAAAATGAGATTGTACCATCATTCTACTGCCCTGACATTTCAAAGAGGGGAGGGGAAGGTTGCATTGGAAGACAGAGGGGAGATCACAATTCCTATAAACAATTCGCCAGCGTTTTAACTTTATTTCTGCTGTGTAAAGGGCTTGGCCCTTTCGGCTAAGGGGTAGGGGAGAAATTTGATTCAGTTTGTATTTAACGTTGAAGTTGCCTGTTTTGCCATTTCCAAAACAACGCGCAAACTTAAACACAGTCCTCCTATGAAACCCGCACTTCTCTGAATTTTGCAATTCAGTTCTCCAGCCAAGTAATACATATAAAAATGCGGGTGCTAGGATGATGTATGTCTAGAAATGCAAGTATTAGTGTAAACCACAGGAAGAAATGCATTATATTCAGGAATACTGCTTACCAAAAGAATGTGACTATTATTCAAAACTGCATGTTTCTTCAAGTGTGAAGAAACGGACTGATCCACGCGTGAGGTGAAGATTTCAGCAGGCTTAGGGAAAACAGCAACAAAATTACGAAAGAGGGGACCTCAAAACAGCACACAGAGGACTGAGTTTACTCAAGTTGTCACAGAATGATGGCTGACTGCTGAGAGGTGGGGACAGGGAAATTGGGTGTTATTATCCTGGAAAGGGTCCTGGCTAGCTGGCTGACTCCCTGAAGAGGAGCACTCCACACTGCAACATTTTGTTGCACTATAATGTATAACCAGGATAGCATGATTGACACTGGTGGGTAGGACTTCTATTTGAGATGGGCCAGTATTGCCTCACGCCTTGTGTTCTATGTGTTCATGCTTTGTGTGTATGTACCAAAAAGTGTCAACACCTCTCTCTCAGCTCCTGCCAAGCCATTTTTTGTTTCCAGTGAAATACGGTGGTACCTCGGGTTAAGAACTTAATTCGTTCTGGAGGTCTGTTCTTAACCTGAAACTGTTCTTAACCTGAGGTACCACTTTAGCTAATGGGGCCTCCCGCTGTCGCCATGCCGCCGCCTTGCAATTTCTGTGTTCACCCTGAAGCAAAGTTCTTAACCTGAGGTACTATTTCTGGGTTAGTGGAGTCTGTAACCTGAAGCGTCTGTAACCCGAGGTACCACTGTATTGCTGGGAAGACAGCGATACAAGCGTCCCTCGCTATTTGCTTATCTTAACCAAGAGTTGTATAAAAGTAAGATGGGTTGTTGCTGTGGACTCATTCAGATTATCAGAGCTGTTAAATAAAGCCATAAACTCAGATCTAAAGTGCACGTTCTTACAAGCTGAGCCTTGTAAAATAAATAAAGGGATGCTTTCTAATCAGTGACTTTCTAATTTCCCAACCTACGTCAAAGCAGAAGTTAGTTGAAAGGACAACATATTGTCTTTTGACGCAGAATTCCTCAGGACCGGGAAGACTGGGGAATACCCCATTCCCTTGTTGCAAGTATCCAGCTGAGAAGTGCCCTTCCTGTAACCTACACATGTGTAGCACTGCCACCATCATTAGGGATCCTACATTTGGACGCATAGAAATCCATCTTAAAGGGGGAAGAGCAGGGATGTAAGCAGGCGTCATTTTCCATTTCACTCCATATTCGTTGAACGCAGCACGGTTTTCCTTCCACTGCAGTTCCATCTCTTTCCACGAACTACATCACTTGTATTGCTGTCCACTGGTACGAAATTAGGTAATTTATGTTATTCCAGCCCATTCATTTCAGTGCAAAGGAAACACAAGGCAAATGGAAAGAGGAGGCAGGATGGATAAAAATCAATGAGTTAGGAAGAGAGCAGAGAGAATTGTAGCAGATCCTTTACATCCCGGTCATCATCTGCTTGATTTACTTCCATCTGGACGTCGCTACAGGACTATTATTCCTATTATTCCTAAAATAATATTATTCCTATTATTCCTTTTAAAAAATCTGATTTTTTTAATTTAAATCCGATTTTTTAAATTTAAATTGGGTTTTTAAAATAAAGTGTTTTTGGAGGAAAAATCGTTCTAAAGATAGTTTTCTATTTAAGTTACATTATAGTCCAAAGGCTATTCATCAGGAAATAAGGAATTGTTTTAAGTTTTTCAAGTGTGCTAAAACTCAGTCTAAGTTTTTTTTAAAAATCGTTTAACCATATCAGTTAACAAACATGGATACATATGCTATAATGTTATTGTTTCAGTTAAATTAATTGTTTAAATTGTTATTAAGTAAATGATTATTTTTCTCCTCCCAATAAAGTAAAACAGAAAAGTTGTCCAAATATAAACAGTTAACTTATTAAACCTCACAATAATTTCATAATTATCTGTCAATGTATTTCTAATCTAATAATAATAATAATAATGTTCAGAAATTGCATGAAAAGAAACTAAACTGTCCATTTTCTAACTATTACTTTCCATAAACGGTTTAGCTCTGTGACTGACTTGAAGCATCATGTTGCACTGGGACCCACTGAGTCTGTGTTAACCATCACAGCTGCTCAAGCCAGCCACTTTTATGGTGTATTCCAGAAGAGCTGCACTTTTCAATAGAGAAGCCAGCACCCAGCATGGAAGCAAACTGAGAATATCTTAATAATAATAATAATAATAATAATAATAATAATAATTTATTTGTATCCTGCCCAGCCGAGGCCGGCTCAGAGCAGCTAACATCATAAAAACAACACAATATGCATAAAAACAGACATCAAATAATTTAAATACATCTTAAAATTAATTCAGACAAGTTAAAATCTGGGCAGGTGGCAATTATCAGGATGGAATTGAGAGTGGGTAATACTTGCCAGGACACTTCTGTTTCAGTGTATCTGAAGAAGTGTGCATGCACACGAAAGCTCATACCAAGAACAAACTTAGTTGGTCTCTAAGGTGTTACTGGAAGGAATTTTATTATTATTATTATTTTATTTTGAACATACACTGATCATACAAGGACCTGTGAGCGGGTTGGGGGCCTCCTTTGCACTTGTTTTATACAAAAGAAAGTACCGTATATACGCGAGTATAAGCCGACGCAAATATAAGCCGAGGCACCTAATTTGACCACAAAAAACTGGGAAAACTTATTGACTTAAGTATAAGCCGAGGGTGGGAAATGCAGCAGCTACTGGTAAATTTCAAAAATAAAAATAAATACCAATAAAAGGCTTGGAAAGAAAGGGTCTCTTACAGGGAGGGCTCAGGGGGTAAGGGGGCATATTGTGGGTACATTTCAGGGGGCAAGGGGAATATTCTGGAATGGATTAAGGGGGAAGGGGGCAGATTCTGGGAAGGTTTCAGGGTGGGTGGGGCATATTTAGGGAGGGCATGAGAGGCAAGGGGGCATATTCTGGGAAAGTTTCAGGGTGGGCAGTTTCTAGGGTGGGCAGAGCTGGGATGGGGGCAGTTTCTAGGGTGGGCAGAGCTGGGATGGGCAGGGGTTAAGAGGGAAGGCTTGGAAAGAAAGGGTCTCTTTACAGGGAGGGCTCAGGGGGAGGGGGCATATTCATGGAGGAATTAAGGGGGGAGATTCTGGAATGGATTAAGGGGGAAGGGGGTTGATTCTGGGAAGGTTTCAGGGGTGGTTGGGGCATATTTAGGGAGGGCATCAAGGGCAAGGGGGCATATTCTGGGAAAGTTTCAGGGTGGGTAGTTTCTAGGGTGGGCAGAGCTGGGATGGGGGAAGGGGTTAAGAGGGAAGGCTTGGAAAGAAAGGGTCTCTTTACAGGGAGGGCTCAGGGGGAGGGGGCATATTCAGGGAGGAATTAAGGGAGCAGATTCTGGGAAGGTTTCAGGGGTTGATAGTTTCAGGGTGGGCAGTTTCTATGGCGGACTGAGCTGGGATGGGATGGGGGCAAAAGCAACAGGCTCTCTGGGGCTGAGCCGGCTCGCGCGCCTGCTCGATACTTGTCCTCCTCCTGCTCCCGCTGCCCCTTCGCTACCTCTGTTCCCCTTCGGGGAGAAGGGACGGGAGGAGGAGGAGGAGGCGATCCTCGCACAGAGCAGTGACTGCTCTGTGCAAGGCATAGGAGAGGAAAAGCATCGAGGAGCACTTTCTCCCCACTTTTCCCTCCCCGATGCCTTGCGCAGAGCAGGCACAGGATCATAGAGTCTCAGCGCAGTTTCTACAGTGGGCAGAGCTGGGATGGGCAGGGGTAGAGCAGGCACAGGATCATAGAGTCTCAGCGCAGTTTCTACAGTGGTCAGAGCTGGGATGGGCAGGGGTAGAGCAGGCACAGGATCAGAGTCTCAGTGCAGTTTCTACAGTGGGCAGAGCTGGGATGGGCAGGGGTAGAGCAGGCACAGGATCATAGAGTCTCAGCGCAGTTTCTACAGTGGGCAGAGCTGGGATGGGCAGGGGTAGAGCAGGCACAGGATCATAGAGTCTCAGCGCAGTTTCTACAGTGGGCAGAGCTGGGATGGGCAGGGGTTAAGAGGGAAGGCTTGGAAAGAAAGGGTCTCTTTACAGGGAGGGCTCAGGGGGAGGGGGCATATTCAGGGAGGAATTAAGGGAGCAGATTCTGGGAAGGTTTCAGGGGTGGGTAGTTTCAGGGTGGGCAGTTTCTAGGGTGGACTGAGCTGGGATGGGATGGGGGCAAAAGCAACAGGCTCTCTGGGGCTGAGCCGGCTCGCACGCCTGCTCGATACTTGTCCTCCTCCTGCTCCCGCTGCCCCTTCGCTACCTCTGTTCCCCTTCGGGGAGAAGGGACGGGAGGAGGAGGAGGAGGCGATCCTCGCACAGAGCAGGCACAGGACGAGGGATCAGAGAGCAGGCACAGATGGGGGATCGGCAGGGCAGGGGAGACAAGCAGCAAGAAAGGATCCCTTTCTTGCCGCTTGTCCCTTTGCAGCCGCCCGCTTCACCTGTGTATAAGCCGAGGGCGGCTTTTTCAGCCCAAAAAATGGGCTGAAAAAGTCGGCTTATACTCACGTATATACGGTAAGTCAAACTGCATCCTGCCCAAAGGCCTGGCGGAACAGCTCCATCTTGCAGGCCCTGAGGAAAGATGTCAAATCCTGCAGGGCCCTGGTCTCTTGTGGGAGAGCGTTCCACCAGGTTGGGGCCACGGCCGAAAAGGAGCCTATGGAGACAGCTTTAAGAGGTGTAGATTTGAAAGGACCACCCTTTTGTTTCAGGCAGACAAAACATCCTTGGTGTGCATTCAAGCACAATGGAGTGCCCATAGAACCCAGTTAGTTATTATTATTAGCTGCTGGTGACAGGGGGGGGGGGGGCATTCCACGTCCTGCTTTAATTCCTGTTTTGTTTTAATGGGATTGTTTTACTGTGACCAGCAGTCACTGGTAGCTTGATCCTTCATGAATTTCATCTCCCTTTTAAAGGCATCGAGGTTTTGTGACTGACATAAACGCTTTGTGTCAGGGAACTCCCTAGTTTTTGCACTGTGCGTCTGTTCTGAATCTCCTACCATTCGGTTTCACTCACTGACCCTGGACTGTATTATTAGGAGACAGGGAGGAAAGAATCCTCTGTGATCTTATACCGCTCACTACATGATCCCTGACTGAGTCGGGCTCATTCATGGGATAAATCTAGGAAGCAGGAAGAAACAGCTGGAGGCCAGGCAGGGTGAACATTCAGACAATTAAGGGAGGGTTCAGGGCAAGTTTCCAATTTTACCATAATGCAAGTTGTTAACCCCCCCCCCCAAAAAAAAATCCAAAGTGCAGGCTATCTGATGCACTCTTGATTTTTAACCCACGGGCGTCCTCTGAGTAACTGCAAACACACACTCACTAAGGAAACTTGGCAGCAGAGTCATTGAAACACCTGAAGAAAGCCCGTAAAAATAAATTGAGCATCTGTAGAAGGACATCATGTTCATTTACAACAGCAATGAAATTTTATTTGCGCTATTATGCATTATTTAGCATATGCTTGCTGCAAGCCTAACAGAGACATTTGCTTTTCGGACAAGAGAAATATGTATCTGAGCTTCCTCTCCTTCGCCCCAGACAGCACTATAGGCTGTATTGTAAATTATATGAAACTCCAAGGGCAAAATATTGCAAAGGAATTCTTAAAGCCAATTGCCACTTTTAGTGGCATCGACAAAACTAAGCATATGTTGTCTTAGCGTGGTTCTAAGCCTGTTATGTCCGACAAGGCTGAGTTCACCATGAAAACTTCCCAACTCGGGAAAGACTATGCCTTATGTATTATCATGTGTGTTTGATTATGTTCTATCTATTATCTTGGCTTGGTTGCTAAGATTGGGTTCCTGGCTACAACCTGCATTTGGTTGACCAATGAAATTCCTGACTTGATTTTAGTAACATGCTCCAAAATGCTCCAAGGTGGATTGCCCTCGCTCTAAAGGTGCTTGCAATGGGACAGGTAAACACAGGGCACTCTTTTGCTTTCTCTGACTGAAGCGAGGGAACCCTCAGATGCAGCTCACTTCAAATCCTCCACAATTCTGAACTCTGCAGAGTCGCTTGACTGTCCCAGTTTCGTGTCCCTGCTCTGATTAGTTATCAGCACGGGGATGGAAGCGAGCGAGGGAGAGAGAGGGAGAGAGCTCAGAGCCCCTGCCCTCCGGCAAGGCGGATGCTGCCTGGATTTGCGTCACAGAGAGCAGGGGAGGGAGAGAGAGAGAAAAGTAGAACAGCTGGGAAGCTACAGTATTTCTCTGGGGTTTTTTTGTTTTTGGTGTGTTTTTTGCAGAGAGGGGGTGCAGTGTGTGTGTGTGTGTGTGTGTGTGTGTGTGATTCTATTCCATCTTGGGTGAATTATTTAGTTTCAGCTGTGCTTTGCTTTGAAGATACCATTTGCAGAACACTGAATTTACACTCTTGGGGTCTTTCATTACCACGTAACAAATGGGCAGGCAGGCAGGCAGGATGGGGGCGGAATGAATTTAAATACATAAATTTGCCTGTCATTTTTTTAAAAAAAGCAAATGTGGGCTGAAATCCCGCACGTGTCTCCGCAAGTGGCTTCAAGAGTTGGGCTGGTGTTGCTCAAGAGTACTTTCAACGGGCGGGGCAGGTTGGGGGGAGACGGCCGATATCGGTGAAACTAGCATCTGCCCCCAGAATAAATTTAAATTTGTCACTGTTAGCATTTCTCCTGTGCCGCCCTACTTCCCCTTAAATGTGTGCTGAGGGGTTTCAAGACCAAGTTGAGAGACTAGTAGACAGTGCAAAATTAGAACTGGGGGACGTCCCAGTCAACACGCTCGCCACTATGCAACACCACCTCACGGCAGTCATGTCAAAGATGTCCGCCTATCCAGTATTCTAGTACTTAAGAAGTAAAGGTAATAACCAGCACTTTGCATTATGCTCAGAACAGAACTGTTCTTTGGAATAGCCAATGCACCTCGAAAAATACTGAAGGCATCCGCCGCACAAAGCAGTCTCCCAATAAGCCCTGGCTCCCTCATTTTGCACCAGATGGAATGCAGAAATGGCTGCGTGCAGCATCTGCATTGCATCTAGCTTGGCCCAATGATATGCTGGACCTCAGTCATCTCGCTAAGGATCTTCCCGTCAGTTAACAGGAACCGCCCACTTGCCCTAGCCAGAGTTTCAGTCCGCTAATGATGCTCGAGAAAGTTTTAGGCCTTGTTCCATCCATGACTAGAGTTACTGGAATTAACTTCTGCATATTTCCATTTTTCGTATTGTTCTAAAATCTCTCTCCCTCACATGCACCCTTTTAATCATGGCGACAAATCGTTTTAACTTTTTGGTTTGGTTCTAGCAGAAGTTCAGCTACCATTATGCTTGGTTCTCGTTGAGTTCTGGTCCAAGGATACCTCTGGAAATGCTTTGCATCTGGTTCACACTGGAAAACTATGCGGTCGATTAACAAAGTGCAATGGAATAAGTCAACGGGTCTGATTTATTACAATTAAGTGTCAGCCTCCGCTATTAAGCATTACGAGAAACGCTTGGAGGGAGAGTCCAGAACACTTAATACTCAATTTGTAATGTGTTTTTAATTTGTACAATTTAGTTGCAGTGGATTTCCTTCTTTAACCCTTGCATGCTGCTGCTTAGCCCTTAAAGTGAATAGAACAGAAATTCAGACAATACCAAGGTACTACTAGTTTGACCTGCACAACTATGGTTTATCACAGAAGGGGGCAGTGAATGTAGCGCTACTTCATTTTTTCATGATAGCTTGAGGGGGAAATCCTATGGCAAAGTCCACCAGGATGAGCAGATAAGGATTCAGTGGACCTCTGGTTGAGTCAGCTGATCCCTGGCTCAGCCAACTTTAAGTCCTGAAAACCATCTCAGCCAAAGATATGTTGGCGTAATGTGTTCATCCCAGCTTCCAAAGTTGGCTGAGTCAAAGCTGGTCATAAGTCTAAAAAAAAAGGGTGTATTCTAGGGGCATTGCAGGAGTAGGACCAGAGGGCTGGACCTAGGCTGCATCCTGAGCTCAGTTATGTGACCTGGCAATCCACCTGTTTTCCCTCTGCCAGGCTTAATCAGAACAGCAGGCCCACTGGATGCCCAGGGTGTGGATCTGGTGCAACTTTATGCCATCAGATGGGCCCGCGAGGGTCATCTAGTCCAACCCCCTGCAATGGAGGATTCTTTCACCCAAAGTGGGGCTCAAACCCACAACCCTGAGATTAAGAGTCTCATGCTCTGCCAACTGAGCTAACCAGCCTCATCTTTGTCTCAAGAAAGAGTAAAAAGAAAGGAAAAGCAAAAAAAAAGATGATTAGGGTTAAAAGCTCAGCCTTCTTAGACTTTCCAGAGTTCACATACTCTTTGAATCGTTTTTAAAGGAAAAAACAGTCCACATTAAGATAAGGAAGAGAGAATGCTTATAAATTTAAAACATATCAAAACCATACACTGAACTTTGGGGAGGCAATATTTTTTTCAATTATTTTTTTTGCAACACTGAATAAACGGAAATATGTTTCGTCCATATCCTGTTCCTTTTGATCTTAAATAACACGTTCAATTTGACAATGTAGCAGCTCTTCAAAGGGGGTTAACGAAACCCATATTTTGAAATGGAAACATGAACTTTATTTTTAGGGGGGTAGGCAGGGAAGAGTCTGTTCTGATGCTTAGTTTTAACAATTGAGAGAGAGAGAGAGAGAGAGAGAGAGAGAGAGAGAAAGAGAGAGAGAGAGAGAGAGAGAGAGAGAGAGAGAAAGAGAGAGAGAAGCTTGGTTTGGCTCCTTAATTTGTCAATTCTTCTGAACATCATCATCATCATCATCATTATTATGATTATTATTATAGAGAGACCAGACATGATAAAAGCAAGTTGTAACAGGTAACTGAAAGCCATAGCCAAGTCAATTATGTGAATATCGTGAAAATCTTGTGCATATTTTGGCACCCAATAATGTAAAGGCACGTTGATGATGGCCCATCTTCAAATGACAGCAGGTTATCAAACACACACACACACACACACACACACACACACACACAAATGATCCTGCTAACAACATTTAGGAGACTCAACAAATGATATCAACAACTTTAGCTACTTAGCAACCAACAGTTAAAAGTAAAACACAGAAAACTGAGAAACCCAACACCAAAATTATCAAACGGCAGGGTGGGAAGACAGTAGGTCAGGATCTACAGGTAGATTTCAGGTGATTTGCCGTAGATTGTTAAGGATTTCTGGTTCCCAATAGCTTAGCACAGTGTTTTTCAACCTTTTTTGGGCAAAGGCACACTTGTTTCATGAAAAAAATCACGAGGCACACCACCATTAGAAAATGTAAAAAAATGTAACTCTGTGCCTATATTGACTATATATAAAGTAATTTTTCAATTTTTCCCACGGCACACCAGGCAACATCTCGCGGCACACTAGTGTGCCGTGGAACAGTGGTTGAAAAACACTGGCTTAGCAGTAGGAGCAACAAAGCGACTCTCTGCTCGCTTCCCATGTCAATTTTTTACTGCTGAAATGAAAAACAAAAACTTTGCAGTATATTTCCGTGTGGAAAGGACTCCGAACAAATCCCAGGCTCAGAATTATTTTTAAGTAAATGTATAAATACTTAGCTAGCATTCGAAATCATGCATTCTTTACCTTTCAAAAATTGTTAATGTAGCTTTTTCTTAAACTTTAAACTCAGTATGCCGTTAGCACCAGGCTCTGACTGAGGGATCTTGGAACACGAGTTAAAAGGCAAAGTAGGTCCTGCGAGACAGCAGTTCAGCCACGTGTTCGGGGGGGGGGGGTAGCATTTGCAAAGAAATTCAGGCCTCCTGTGCACAGAGTGGATTTCAGGCAGGTTCGATTTGTTAAGCAGTGAGGAGGAAAGCCAACACAGCTAAAAATGTGTACCCTACTTTGAAGAGGTGAAAACTGAGGCCAGTCCTCTGTCTGAAGGCAACCTTTGGGTAAAGCAAGTGTAACCTCAAAGGAAGAGGCAAAGGAGTTGACCCAACTCACTGAGTGAAGCAGGCAGTTTCTGTTCACCTATTGAAATACGCAAAACATAATCCATATTTTTTTTTTAAAAAAAACCACCCCTCCAGTGTTAAAAACCAGAAGCCTCTATCCCCGCTCTCTTACCCTAACCAACTGATTTACCTCCAAGACCGGGAGAAGGAATACAGCACCATGCAGGCCATTTCTAAAAGAAACGAAATGCAGAAGCACAAGCCTGCTTTGAAGCTGTGCCATCTGAGCCGATCCCAAGTGTCCCAATGGTTTCAGAAAGCATATTGCACACACTCAGGACTAGAAACTTGCTTTAGAAAAAAAAAGAAAGTTGAGGTTCCCAGCAAACCAGGCAAATCCGTACACCCTGTGCCAAACGCAAAGCCAAGGGCTGAATGTGTTGCATGTGTGATCACTGAATGGTCCTGAGGTTACCTTTTTCAAAGTCACCATCTCTTACGCTGGGTGTTGCTGGCAGACGCTAACAGGTTTGGGAGCCTAACAATGTCTGGAGGGCACCAGGTTGGGGAAAACTGTCCTAGAGCAGGCATGTTGATTGCGATCTACTGGTCGATCGTGTTATCCTGATTGCCCCCCCCCCAAAAAAAAGGGGGGAGGGGGGAAAAACCTCAGCAGCTTTGGGTCTTCCTCCCCCCAAAAAGCTCAATAACTTTGGTCAAGCCAATGGGTAGATCACTGCCAGATTTTTTTATAGTGGGAGTAGATCACATTCTCTTGAGTGTTGGACATGCCTGTCCTAGAGGATCTGAAAACCATGTGCCTACCGCCCCGTCCAAAGATCCGAAACTACAAAAACAAGGGGGTGGAGAAAAAGAGGAAGGGTCTGCTAAAGCCATAAGCAACATGTTAGCGAAGCCTGCTAGTCAGGGACATTTACAAGCCACGGAGCCTTTGAGGCTGTGGCCAGTCTCAGGTAGAAAACCATAAGTGCTTTAGGCTGAGGACAGGGCAGGGGACTCACGCCAGCTTTGGTCACAAGCTTCACACCAGCGGAGGACCTTCTGTGGAAGTTTGCCAAAGCACTTCAGCCCGTAACTTCACAGTTTATTTTAGAAGTCTGCCGTGGCTGTTACAGAACTAAAAACAGGCACACTAAATGCTTCGCGGCACTATCGCATCAGATGCCCAAAGCCACTTTATTACCACTGATTAAATCAGAAAAGGCCTGATCTTTCTCCTTTTTTTTTACGTGATCCGCCAAAGGCACAGAGAGAAGGTACTGCTCCCCTCCCTGCCCAAACTTGAAGGTCATTTCCAAGTTGTGTTTACCCCAGCCCAGAGGTCTTGTTTTTGCGTCATATAATCTCCGGTTCTGAGCACAGCAGACCCTGGAATGGAAGAAGAGCCCTACTGGATCAGGCCAAAGACCCACCGAGTCCAGCATCCTGTTCTCACAGTGGCCAAACAGATCCTGTAGGAAGCCAGCAAGCAGGATTCAAGCCCAGGAGCTCTCTCCTCTCCTGTGGTTTCCAGCAACTGGTATTCAGTAGCGTTATATCAAACTGTAGAGGCAGAGACAAGCCATCATCGCTAGTAGCCATTGATAGCCCTCTCCTCCATTAATTGGGTCTAATCCTGTTTTAAAGGCATCTGTGTTGGTTCCTTCACTGCCTCTTCTGGGAGAGAATTCCATAGTTTAACTAAAGTGCTGTGCAAAGTAGTGCATCCTGTCTTTGACTGCCGTGAATCTTCCAACGTTTGCCTTCATTGTTGTTGTTGTTCAGTCGTGTCCGACTCTTCGTGACCCCATGGACCAGAGCACGCCAGGCACGCCTATCCTTCACTGCCTCCCGCAGTTTGGCCAAACTCATGCCAGTCGCTTCGAGAACACTGTCCAACCATCTCATCCTCTGTCGTCCCCTTCTCCTTGTGCCCTCCATCTTTCCCAACATCAGGGTCTTTTCCAGGGAGTCTTCTCTTCTCATGAGGTGGCCAAAGTACTGGAGCCTCAACTTCAGGATCTGTCCTTCTAGTGAGCACTCAGGGCCGATTTCCTTGAGAATGGATAGGTTTGATCTTCTTGCAGTCCATGGGACTCTCAAGAGTCTCCTCCAGCATGCCTTCATTGGAAGTCCTCAATTTCTAGTGTCTTTCTTTCTTTCTTGGGGACATTTCTCCATGCACTTTCTCCATACCTTGCAAAACTTAATAGTAAACAGTTAAGGATTGGGAACAAAAGATAGATACACCAAATCTAAACTTCCATTTCATGGAAATGTAGAAATGCAGAGTTGGAAGGGACCACAAGGGTCTTCTAGTCCAAGCCCCCGCAATGCACTGCAGGGATCTTTTTTGTCCAACGTGGGGCTCAAACCCACGAACCCTGAGATTAGGAATCTCAATGCAAGGAGAGCCCTGCTGGATCAGGCCAAGAGCCCATCTAGTCCAGCATCTGCTTCTCACAGCAGCCATCCAGATGACCATGAGAGGCCCAGAACCAGAACATGAGAGCAACAGCACTGTCCTCGCTGGTGATTCCCGGAAACTGGTGCTCAAAGGCATGTTGTCTCCAACAGTGAAATCTGCTGTAGTTGTCCTGCTACTTTGGTGTTTTAAGGGAACTCTTTGGACTGGACAGGCCACAGAAGGCACAAGCAAGAATGTCTTATTTTCTTCTTTGACAGAGACGGACTATTGATTGCATTGTCTGTGTGTTGCAAGATGGTTATGCATTTAGCTCTTTTCAATCTGTATAATTATGATACCTATTGAAGATAATTAAGCCGTTTCAAGCTTTATTACACCTAAGCCCTGCAAGAGGTTACAGAAACACGATATACTCATGTACAACACATTTGAAAAAAATTGCAGCCAACTTTACAATTCAAATGACCCGACTGGTTTTGAAAGTCTCATTTTATAGCATTTTTTAAAAATCCTGCAATCAAGACAAGTCATGCAAAATTAGGGAAGGAGAGATCAGTCTATTTCAAGTCTGTGACAAGTTTGCATACGTTTATTAAATGTCTGTATTTTAATTAATACATCGGCTATTTTACTTTGGATTTAACTGTAAATGTTTATTATTGTTATTGTTGCTATTATTGGGTTGGTTTGTTGCTTGTATAGGATATTTAGTTTTTTAATGTTTGATGTTTTATTGTGTTTTTATATATGTTTTAAGCTGCCCAGAGTGGCTGTGGAAATAAAAAAATACATATTATTAATTTAAAAAATATTATTATTATTATTTTGTACCAAAGAGGCAGAAATGGCATTTTCCATAGGAAAAAAATGAGATTTTTAAATGCACTATTGGAATGATATGCTTAATGATGCAGTTGAACCCCACTCCATATAGGGAATTATATAACCACAGATGTTAGTTTTTGGGACAGTACGCAAATTGTAGTGATATTTTACTGGACTTGTTACTTTTTATTTATCAAGTTCTAATTTAAACTCATATAGTATTCTGTGTAATATTATCTCTCAACATACTGATCTTTTGTTATTATTTCTTTACGATTTTATTGGTTTTCGTTATTATTAATATTATAAATTAAGACCGTAGAATACAGAATTGTGAACAGATTTATTGTATTTATGCTATACAATAAAGTTTTACGCAGAACAGACCCACTGAAATTAACGAATGACTAAGACCCATTAATTTCAACGGGTTTACTCTGAGTAAAACTTCACTGAATATCACCGATTATGCTACTCCATATTTTTCAAAGCCCATTTAGTCCCATTTACACATTAATCCGCAATTTCTTTATTTAAAAAAAATCATAAACCACAAATGCATACTTAAAATGCATTTCATCCCCAAGCAGCAATTTAAAATGCACGTTTCATTTCAACCAATTCATTTGATCCTAAAGTATGCACATGCAAATTTAAGCATTTTGGTACTACCATATAATGATTTTAGAAAAACCCATAGGATAATTATGTTTCGAGCAGCATTCTGATTTAGGAGGCACAAATTAGGTCAGCTTCTTTAAATACGCAGACCAAACTAAAGGCTCCTCCATCCTTCTGCAAAATGCAGTAAGCAGACCAGAGTAATGCAAAACACAAAAATCTGCAGTAAAATACGGTCATTCAGGGTGCAGCAATACACAGTAAAACACATTACAGTAAGAACACCTTCAGCTACTGTGCAATAGTGGGACTAAGGTTCAAATTCCCAGCCAGCCACAATCACATCTCACAGGGATGCTGCAAATATAAAACCATCCCCCCCCCCCCCATCCTGAGCTCTTTGGAGAACTGCTAAAGCAAAAAAAAAAAAAAAAGACGATAAAAACACAAGGTAAGGTGGATGCCTGTTTTTTGTTTTTAAATTAAGCTCAACAATGTGTCCTTGAACTCTGTAATATTATTATTATTATTATTATTATTATTATTATTATACCCCACCCATCTGGCTGGGCTTCCCCAGCCACTCTGGGCAGCTTCCAACAAAATATTAAAATACAATAATCACCAAACATTAAAAGCTTCCCGTAAACAAGACTGCCTTCAGATGTCTTTCTAAAAGTCTGGTAGTTGTTTTTTCTCTTTGACATCTGGTGGGAGGGCATTCCACAAGGCGGGCACCACCACCGAGAAGGCCCTCTGCTTGGTTCCCTGTAACTTGGCTTCTCGCAGTGAGGGAACCGCCAGAAGGCCCTCGGCACTGGACCTCAGTGTCCGGGTAGAACGATGGGGGTGGAGACGCAATGCCTCTTCCTTGCCAGGAGGGAAGAGGTTCTTGTGAACGTGTGCAGAAATTGCCAAAGGGTCGTGTCAGCGTGTCTAGAAAGTAGCCTGTTATAGAAAGGGGAAACTGACATTGCTTGCCCTGCTCCTTTTTGCCTCTGACCCTGTCCACCCTCCACATGTGGTCCTCAGAAGATTGTCCTTGGGCAGGAAAAGGTGTCCGGCCCTGCTGTTAGGCAAGAGCGACAAAGCAGGTGGGGCACTTCTTGTTTGCTTGATTCCCCAGCAGTCCTTGTCACCCTTCCTTAACCTGGTCCCACAACAAGGCAACACTTTGGTTTTGGGAAGTTATCACAGGGAAGGTAATCTAAAACAAGGAAAGGTCATCCTGATGCTGTGAGGCTTCCATAAGCCTCAGGCAACCTGTTTAATGGTTAAAGGTGATGGGAGTTGTAGTCTAGCACCATATGGAGGGCACCCCAATGGATGACTCTGACTTGAGCAGTTCTCTGGAGTCTGAGAACATCTAGAGGGCCACAACATCTGGAAGTCCAAAGGTCCTTATGCAAAGGGATGCAAGTTGGCAAGTCAAAAACATGGATCTCTTTTGAAAAGTCATATACAGGTGAAACTCGAAAAATTAGAATATCATGGAAAAGTCCATTTATGTTAGCAATTGTTTAAATTAGCTACTGGAGTTTAATATATGAGATAGACTCGTGACATGCAAAGCGAGACATGTCAAGCCTTTATTTGTTATTGAAATTGTAAATTTGGGGTCCTCATCAGCTGTACGCCATAATCATCACAATTATAACAAATAAAGGCTTGACATATCTTGCTTTGCGTGTCATGAGTCTATCTCATATATTAGTTTCACCTTTTAAGTTGAATTACTGAAAGAAATAAAATAGAAAATTCTTTCCAGTAGCACCTTAGAGACCAACTGAGTTTGTTCTAGGTATGAGCTTTCGTGTGCATGCACACTTCTTCAGATCCTGCATATATGATCTGAAGAAGTGTGCATGCACACGAAAGCTCATACCTAGAACAAACTCAGTTGGTCTCTAAGGTGCTACTGGAAAGAATTTTCTATTTTGTTTCGACTATGGCAGACCAACACGGCTACCCACCTGTTACTGAAAGAAATGAACCTTTCCACGATATTCTAATTTTTTGAGTTTCACCTGTACAAATGTAAACCACACCTTTTAACTACAGTGGTACCTCGGGTTACATACGCTTCAGGTTACATACGCTTCAGGTTACAGACTCCGCTAACCCAGAAATAACGCTTCAGGTTAAGAACTTTGCTTCAGGATAAGAATAGAAATTGTGCTCTGGCGACGCAGCGGCAGCGGGAGGCCCCATTAGCTAAAGTGGTGCTTCAGGTTAAGAACAGTTTCAGGTTAAGAACGGACCTCCAGAATGAATTAAGTACGTAACCACAGGTACCACTGTATTGAGTTGCAAGCATGAACAAATCCGGCGTAGAGATGGGAGGGAACCAATTAGCTTTTACAACCAAAGAAAATTATTATTATTATCCATACTGTGTTATTTTTATTCCACTTGTAAACCTGTAACATCTTCTTTTTCTCATGGATTGAGACCACATTTTTTAAATAAAAAACAAACAAACATCATTTTTAGTGAATCGTTTCCATTGACCATTATTTGCACTTTTCACACAAAAAATAAAAATAAACCCACGGACAAAAGTCCAAGAACTCTAGATTATTATTGCCAACGTGTGAGCTGATTGTTAAGGGCGCCTAATTACACTTTTCCTTTATGATTTAACACAGGTTGTGCCTACGAGGAGGAAAACGTTATCAGAACACAGCAGGAGAACCCAAGTTTCCTGACTGCACAAAGAGAAAACCAAACTCTGTGTCTGGTAAACAGCCACCTCACATGCATGGATCATGTTGGTCTGGGGTTTCCTTCATGGATCTGGCCATAGACTGTCTTGAGCCTAGATTTCACCCCAGCCTCTCACTTGCACCTTGAGCCTAAGACTAAGTTGGTTATGCAAAGCATATTGGTCTTGAAAGCACAGAGAATAATCTTCTATGTGCAGAACCCATTTTTTTTTTCATTAGAGGAGGAGGGGAGAGAAAAATCCAAATTTGCAGATACTACCAGCGATTGTGAGGTGGAAAACTTTCCATGGCATATGTTCCCAAACAGGGATATTTTTTTCCCCCATGGAAAAGCTTCCACTTCAAGTAGTTCATAAGCAATAGCGAATCGATGCCAAATGCAAAATTCAGTATTAGGCAAGGAGAAGGGGACGACAGAGGATGAGATGGTTGGACAGTGTTCTCGAAGCTACTAACATGAGTTTGGCCAAACTGCGAGAGGCAGTGGAAGACAGGAGTGCCTGGCGTGCTCTGGTCCATGGGGTCACGAAGAGTCGGACACGACTGAACGACTGAACAACAACAACAAAGTATTAGGCAAAAGCATTGCAGCTTCAAGGCTATTATCATTTTGTCGCTAAATACAAACATGATAAATTAGGTCACTTTCTAGGGCAGGAGGGGGGGAACCTCAGGGCCAGTGATTTGATGTGGCCCTCCAGACCTCTCTCTGTGGCCCTCAAAAGTCTTGCCGAGCCACACCCCTCACCAGTCCCTGTAAACTGCTTTGGTGTTTTTCTTTTTTCTTTTTTTTAATGATAAATACTGTATGAGAAAACTTCCCAATGCAAACCAGAAATTTCCAATGAAAATGAGCGGGGGGCTACCATCTCTCCCCTTAGCTGAGTATCCCCTCTGCCCTTCCAGCCCCACTGTAGGAGATACTTCATTCTCTTCCGACATCCCAGATTATCAGGATACTTTAATATTAGAATATTCAGAACGTGGCGGTCAAACATAAGGGGCCTTCTTCCATATGCATCAGAGAAGGGTTTTCCAAACACATGAATGGGTTAAATCTTTCGGAGGTGTTACAGGAAGGTCATACCTTCCCTCCCTCCCTCTCACCCACCACACAAAAAAGAGGGTACTCACTGTACTTCTGCGTTTGTATAAACCCAGCATGGTACTTAGAAAAAGGTGCCCGGATCGCACAGCTTCCAAGTGGTAGGTCATCGCCTTCCTGCCTGCCCCCCAGAACAATAGAGCATTCATCAAAAGTTAAACATTCACCCAAAATAAAATAAAAGGTAAAAAAAAATAAAAAATCTGCATATTGTCTGCCGCAGCAGATGGCTAACGCTCGACAACAAGAAAGGCGACCCAAAAGGCAATTATCGAACGAAGAGTCCTAACACTTATTACCTTGTTCCTGCCCTGACGGGAGCAAGGCTGAGATCAAAGAGATTGTAGATCAGACAAGCATCCTCTATTCCTTCTTTGAGATCACATTCCCTTGTCCAAAAGGAGGGCAGGAGGGTGCAAAGACACCAAAATCAAGGCTGCTACGCCCTCGTGGATTTCGCAGCAGGATCAAAAATCTGCACAGGGTTTCAGGCAAAGGTTGCACACACGCTTTCCCTCAAAGAATTCTGGGCTCTGTAGTTTGTCAAAGGTTGCTGAGAGTTGTAATTCTGTGATGGGTCAACTACAGAGTCCCCAGAGTTCCCTGGGGGAGAAAATGCACTTCAGATGAAAAAGCCCAAGGGGAAAAGTGAGTTTGGAATATCCAAGAGGCATTAAAAAGATGTCTGCAAACGTGGCATGAACGTGGCTGGCGACATGAACTCTGGCATGTGGGAATCCCTTGCAGATGACCGCAGTGCCTGGAGACAGACAATCAGGTTGTGCATCCATAGCAGAGACCAATGAACGCTGGGAGAACCGCCATGGTTGATCTGCGGGAGCACAACTGGATGCCTTCATCTGCCCCAACTGCAACAAAACATGTCCCTCCCATATCGGTCTCTACAGCCACAGCAGGTGCTGTAACCTTCCAACAGTTCACCCCCAAAGGCGCCTTCCTCCATTGTCTCCCAAGACAGGCAGATGCCAACATCCAAGAACCACTGACTTGGATAGAAATATGCTGTCTGGTCTTATAAGGAAAGAGCCTCGCTTGCCAAACGTGACAAGAAGCTAGTAGTTATTTAAAAGCCCCGAGAGAAGAATGGTTGAATCTTAGGCATGAAATAGAGCTGGAATGATAGTATTTGGGGCTTTTAAGCTGGGTGGGGAGGAAGGGAAGGGAAGGCATGAAATACAGCCTTATGCGTGGGGTGGACCAGGTGGATATAAGATTTTCTCCGTCTCTTACAACACTGGAATTTGAGGGCTTCCAATGAACTGAACGTTGGGAGATTCAGGGCAGACCAAAGCAAGTATTTCTTTACGCAACTACGGAATTCACTGCCACAGGATGGATTGATTGTCTGAAGCAAGAGGCATCTGAATGCTGGTTGCTGGCAGTCGTAAGTGAGGAGAATTCCTGTTGTGCATGCTTCCCAGAGAAAAGTGCTTGGCCACTGTGTAAACAGGATACTGGACTAGATGGGCTGCTGGCATGATCCAGAAACACACTTTCTATGTTCTTATGAGGGTGGGTGGGTGGGTGGGGGGCATGTAGAGGGTCGTCCAGAAGGGCCTTCCGAAACCTGAAGCCGGCACTGGTCTCGAAGCAAAATAAAGCAACCCCCCCCTCCTCCTTCCCTCCCCACAAGAACACAATCTGCTTGTAAAGAGCCAGTGAGACAGGAAACCCTACGAAAAGAAACCCAAAGAGAGGATGTGGTTGCCTATCTGCGACGAGAAGATGTTCCTGATGCAGAACCAAAAGATTACAATGACGAAGATGCAAGGGTTCGTGACGCAGCAAGACCCACCCTCCCTGCTATAGGATGTGCTTTTAACCTCACCTTTTCTTTTTAATCAACACGGACACAGCTTTCAAAAGCAGGGCTCTGTGCTTGAGGGAGGAAGAGAGACAGAAGCCACATCCACACTACACATTTAAAGCAGTCTTATGCGACTTTAACAGCCTAGGAATCCTGGGAACCGTAGTTTGTTAAAGATGCTGAAGAGTAGTTAAGAGACTCATGTTCCCTGCACAGAACTACAGCTCCCAGAGTTCCTTTGGAAGGGGGATTGATTGCTAAACCACTCTGGGAACTGGGGTCTCCTAACACCTCTCAGCATCCTTACCAAACTACATTTCCCAGGATTCTTTGCAGGAAGCCATGATTATTTAAAGAGCTATGACGCTGCTTTAAATGTCTGGTGTGGATACGGCCAGAGAGACATAACTTCGGCGCTTGGACAGGTAAAGAAACAGCTTCTTTTCTCCTTTTCAAGAAGTAAATGCTGACTGCCTAAAGCTCAACCACCCCGACGCCCCATATGTTACTGCATTACAACTGCATCATCGCCAGCCATTGTGCTAGACAATACCACTTCATATTGCTTTTTGGGGGGGGGGGGTGCCACATGACTGAATACACTCACATAAACATACACACACAAGCTGCAAGAATACTTCATATGCCAGTTTTGCAGGAGTGGTGAAATGATTTACACAGGGGGCCATTCAGTCACAGTGACACCTCCCCCTACACCCACAGTCAGGTGGTACAGTCCAAGAACAATTTTACCACTTCTGCTGTCTATAGAAACTAAGGCTCAGAAACCCAACAACCCCCGTTTCAGTTATTTTAGATGCCGTTGCTTTCTGGCTCTTTCCATTATGCAATTGAAAGTTTCAAACTAAATGCATCATCATCATCATCCCAAAAAAATCCCCCTACAAACCCTACATTATCCCTGCAATGGGATGCACTTTGGCATCTGCAATGGTGAATATGCTCAAATAAAAAATGTGTTTTATGGAAGAGTTTAAAGGAAGGAGGTTAGCTGCTGCTAGTGGTTGTTTTTGAAGAATGTTCTCACTTTCTAGTATTCCAAAAGCTTTTTTTCGCCCCCTGACAGGTACCTAAAATTGCCAGCTATTCACAGCCCGTTCACATTTAGGGAGCTCAAATGATAATCAGTAGGCAACTTATTAAGGGCAGAGGTTGTTCATGACTGACTGTGAAAGCAGACGTGTGCGTCACAAGCAGCTCAATTCAAGTGCTGCCTTCTGATTCCAACGTTTGCGTTTGTGAAACATGGGCTTCTGAGGGCAGCAAAGAGCTGCAAGGAGTATACTTAAATATGAATGAAATTGGTTTGGTTTTTTTTTTTTTTTAAGGGGGAAAAAAGACCAAGGCTGCCAAGCTAATGCACACTTCATCTGGGAGAAAGATCCATAGCCTGGTGAAATTTACTTCTGAGGAAATCTGCATAGGATCATGCAGTAAGCTGTTTTGAAATCACCTCTTGATCTATCTGAACAGAGGAATGTGAATTTAAAAAGCAAATGTCATTCAGGACCATAGAAAGCTGCCCAACAGGCAATGAGGCCTCTGGCAAGTCCAAGGCAGTGGTAAACTGTATCTAGGGATGGGGGAGAAATTTGAGTCAGTTCACACATACAAGCACAAACTTACTTAAGTGACACTTGCAGAAAGAATTCGCAAACCGAAACACACCAGTCCGTTGAAATTCGCACTTCTCTGAATTTTGCAGTGCAGTTCACCAGCCAAGGAATATACACAAAAATGCATGTACTGGGGTAGCGTGTGCACTCAGATGTGCATTATATTGCAGAAAAATATATCCTTGCAAAAAATGTGTATATTGGGGGGGGGGAACTGCATACAAATACTGTATGTGTTAGTAGAAATTTATACTAAAATGGTGATGAATTTTCATTAGGATTTTTCTTTTAAAAAAAAAACTGACATGGAAATGTGAAGGACTGACTTCCGGCGGCGACGCAATGGCGGAGCGGTCGTGGGTTGCCTCGGCTGCGAGGTGACCCAGCCCGTCCCGGGGGTTGGAGCCCCGCTACCGCTAAGCTCTTCCCGCACCCTGGGCTCCCCGGCTATGCCCACTATGGCTCCGAACCCTTCCCTCGCTCCCCCTGTAAAGGGGGAGTGGGGGTGAAGGGAAAACGGAGCCGGGCTTCAGGGGACAAGCCCCAACCGGGACGCGAAGCGGCGGTTGCCCCCGCGATGAGCGTTAACGTTCTACCTGTCAAAGTTGGAGTTTAAGAATCCCGGTGTCGTGAGTATTGGATTGGATCTGTTTTTGTGCTGTGTTGACGACCTGGGGGACATTTGGAAAGGGAGCCTGCCTCTTTCCCTTCGGGAGATAGAAAATAACCAGCTTAAGAGACTGCTGTTACAGCGATGGCAACAAAGTATTTAAAATTGGATAAGTGAGACTTATGGTTTTCCCCTTTGGGGATTAAACTGGTGGACAGTATCTCTTTTTAAAATTTTTGGTTCTTGCGCCCTGGATTCGGGGAAAATGGCCGTGAAAGACTTTGATTGAATGGAAAGTTACTGGCAAGATGGAGAAGTCTGAGAACCGAAACTGCAATTTGACACCTATGCCCACTTCTGCCATGCTCGGCTTTGTTTTTGACTTGGTTACGAACTGTGAAATGACCCATGAAGAAAGGACTATTTTATTGAGACTGGAACTGCTCAACCGAAAAATGGAGATATTGAACTGTCATATGTCAAAAAAGTTATATCCCACAGAGGAGACGGTACAGGAAATGGCTGCATTGGAGGAGAGCCTTGGCACAGAACTGAAGGGGCTGATTGAACAACAGGATGAAAAGGTATGGCTACTCCGGAGTAATGGATCGTCCCTTGGGGGTGGCAGACCCAGGACGGAGAAAATTGTTATAACTAACTCCCGAGGTGAGAGCTTGGGAGCGAAGGTGAGAACTCTATGTTTATATTTACAAATAAAAGAAGAATGTGATGATGAACCGGAGAGGCTCGGGGAAAAGGCGTGCACCCCGATGTTCTATGCAAGAACTACTTTGGACTTAGTCTGGATCTGTGGTTATGTAAAGAAAAAGGATACTTCGAGGAGCAGCTCTGGAGCAAGACGACCAAAGAAAATGGACAGAAGGGGGATAGGGTGAATGATATTAAGGTATAAAGGAAAAGAATGTATTATGGTAACCTGAAACCGGTGTGTCAAGACTTTAAGTTTTTAGAGAAAGAAAAGAGGTACTCTAAATTTTTGTTACTAACAGCAGTTATAGTGAATGAAGATATTTGTTATGATTTATTTTGAAAATAAGGGGATAAGAACCAGAATCTTGTGTGGAATTAATATTAAGTTATAACATGATCTGATCTATGTTAAGTTAAGAATGGGAAAATATTGTTTATTATGAAACAAGATTTGTTAAAAAGAAGCTTTTGATTTTAATTTTTAGATATTTGGATTTTTTAAGATCAAGATGGTATAAGATGTTATTAAAGTAATATTTGGGATTGGAACCGAAGGTGAAAAGGCAGGGGAAGTCTGTACCAAGATTCGACCAAGAATTTTTTTTTTACAGCATAAGAAGAAGAATTATTGGTATTTGTGTATCTGTTTATTTCTAGTTGGGGGAGGGTTAATGTGGGTGTTATATTTGTATGTTGTTTGTTGTAAAACCAATAAATTCTTATAAAAAAAAAAAAGGAAATGTGAAGGACTGAACTTAAGAGTGGAAAAAGGAGAAACTGACCCAAACCAAAAGTGGCAACTTTATCCATCCCTACCTAGGATAAAGGAGCCTTCCATCATTGCCCTATAGGACATCTGAAAGATAAAGGCCTTGCAGAGCGTTACGCCTGGGAATCTTTAGGCAGAGTGCTTTCACAATCAATTCCTCTTCTCAGGAAACTCTGAGCACTGTAGCTCCATGCAGGGAACAGGGTTTCTTAACAACTCTCAGTGCCCTTTGCAAACGACACTTTCCACAATTCTTTGGGGGAAGCAGTGATTATTATTAAAGGGGCATTACAGTACTTTTAATATCCAGGGTGAGGCCCGTGCCAGAGCAGAACCTTGCTGAGCATCCCCCCACAGCACCCTTCCAGGGGGGCAAGAGGGAGGAGAGATTTGTCGCTCCAGCGATGCACGAGCCTGTGTTTCTCTTGCGAAAGTTTGACATCAGGGAAGGTGGGGGAGGAGAGCTCACAGCAGTAAGGCCTGCCCTGAAGGCGGGCAGGGACGAGGGCCAGGCGGCCGCCACGCCAGACATCATTAGTCAGAGCTCTGCTGCTGCCTTCTGCAAGGGGTGCCAAGCCAAAGAGGTATTACGCTTCAGCGCATTATCCTGTTCCTGAAATTCTAGGCCTCCTACTGCTCCCATCCCTGCTCCTTGGATGAGTAGGCCAGAGGCTTCTCTCATTACTGTCCTCTCTCTCCGTTCCTTTAACACATCCTATGCCTGTCACCGTCTGCAAATGCATGGGTGTTAAAACCGCCGAGGCGTAATGCCCTCTGCTCTGTCTCTTGCTGCAACCCTCTGATCCTGGCCATCTGTTGCCAAGCAAACGAGATTGATGGCCAAAGTCTTTGGGCACATGGCTAAGTGCCACTTATTGGCATAAAGTGGTGTGTCGTGGTTACTACTATTATTATCGTTTTTAATTCTTCCAATCCAGAGAATGGCAACGAGGTTTAACAAGATTTGCTAATCAGTGTGCCCTCTGATTAACCTGCAATCCCAAGGCACCTCGCTATTCGGAGGAAATTGACATCAACTGTAATCATTTAATGTTTCCTGCGTACAAACATGTAGCCGCTCCCCCCCCCCGCCTTCCCCTCCCTTCGCCGGAGTTGAATTAAGACAGGAAGACAGATACGTAGCAAATCTCGGGCAGCTGAAATATTCGCCCCATTGCCACCTGGGATGCAAAGGAGCCCCGATCTACACCGCTGCAGAGAACAAAGTGTTCGGGTGAGAGCACAGGAGTGCAGCTGGGCTGGGAGGGCAGTATTGGTATTTCTGGTCAAAACTTCCAGGATCCCAGCACCGCATGTGTGTGCAATTAGAGGAGTTGCATGTAGGAAGGAAAACCACAAAGGCCTACCTAGCAGGTGCGCTGCAAGGATTGTTGAGGCTAAACTTGCGCAGTGCTTTGAAGACTGCTAAATTTCAATATTAATAATGTAGCAGCAAAACACTCCACTGATTCTCTCTCGCACATACGCACAACCTTTGTATTTTTTAAAGAAGCTAATTCCATTAAAGCCTTTCAAAGGTGATTGGTTTTTTTTTTTTTTTAAGAAAAAAATGCTCAGCTCAATGTGAAATACAGGGCAGGGTTTTATCAGGCTGTAAGAGCCTCCTTTGGAGCACAGCAATGATTCAATGATGCAGTACATCAACGGGCCTCAGGACCGAATTATGAAATAAACACACCAACAGCACCACAGGGCACTGAAGCACACAAAAACACACTCCTATTCTCCTCCAGTGGTATGGCCGAGCCAAAGTTAAATGGTATATTCTTCCGGGCTGTAACAAAAGGAGTTGGGGCATTTACTATGTTCGGCTGGAAACTGTTTACGATTTCATTAAGGTAGCAGAGGTAGGAGTGCAATGTAATTATGAGTGTGTGTGTTATTGGGGGAGGGGGGGTTAAAGCAGGCTCCAGTTTTACCAGCACAGCATTCCCAAGCTATGACTGTTAAGCAGCAGCGTCGCAGCCGGTGGCAGGCACCGCATGCACGCCTCTGATTATTGTCCAAAGCCATGCGCAAACACACAGTTTGCAGGAAAAATTAATTTTTCAATTAAAATCCAATTAGAGAAACGGAGACTGATCCGTTAATTAAAAGGGGGGAAACGGAAAAGGGCATCATGACAATTGCCGCATGAAATGGAATGCAGACGTCGCTGTGGCGGGTGTCGAGAAGTCGGCGGATTGAGCAGGGTGCAAGGATGCATACCCCAGCCCTTACGCGATGCTTTGCATGTAACGCATAGATGGGAGAAGATAACTGGCTGGGAGGGACACAGGAAGCTATCTTATTCAAAGCCAGCCCATTGGTCCATCTAATTAGGATCATAGACACTGACTTGCAGTGGTTTTCAAGGGTTTGAGAGGCAGGTCTCTACCAGCTGGGGGATCCTCCGAATGCAAAGCAGACGCACAGACCATTGAGTTACAGCCCTTCGCCCATGGGACATGTTTGTCCCGGCTTGGACAGCAGATGGCTCTGTGCATGAGCTACTGTGATATGGGGAAGCCATGGTTCAGATCTCACCTATGAACTTGTCAGGCTGCCATAGGCGAGCTGCCATTTCCACCCCCCACCCCATACACCCACACACACACCTGCAATTGTCGTTGTTGTTTAGTCATTTAGTCGTGTCCGACTCTTTGTAACCCCATGGACCAGGGCACGCCAGGCACTCCTGTCTTCCACTGCCTCCCACAGTTTGGTCAAACTCATGTTAGTAGCTTCGAGAACACTGTCCAACCATCTCGTCCTCTGTCGTCCCCTTCTCCTTGTGCCCTCAATCTTTCCCAACATCAGGGTCTTTTCCAGGAAGTCTTCTCTTCTCATGAGGTGGCCAAAGTATTGGAGCCTCAGCTTCAGAATCCATCCTTCCAGTGAGCACTCAGGGCTGATTTCCTTCAGCTTGGGTAGGTTTGATCTTCTTGCAGTCCATGGGACTCTCAAGAGTCTCCTCCAGCACCATAATTCAAAAGCATCAATTCTTCGGCAATCAGTCTTCTTTATGGTCCAGCTCTCACTTCCATACATCACTACTGGGAAAACCATAGCTTTAAGTATACGGACCTTTGTCGGCAAGGTCCTGCAATACGAGGGTGCAAATGAACACCTCTGTATGTCGCCGTACAGGTGACTCAGATAATTAATGCAAAATGCTTTGGACATGCAAAAAGGGCAATGTCAACACTGATGTTCATGGAGGCTGCGCAGCTCAAGACAAAGGAAACGCTAGCAGTGTTGTAAGACAGATAGAATACACACAAACAAGAGATGGGCTTCTTTTTCTGCCTTCGCTCCACCAGGCGCCAATTCGGCCTCCCATCATCTGTTCCAAATCCAAGTCTCCTCAGTCTGTGACGCTCTTACCCAAGTCACTTGAGATCCTTGGCATCTCTGGCTCCAAACAAAACCCTTTGCACCATGGCTCCCCCTTCCAAGGAGAGCCCCCAAACCTTCCAGCAGAAAAGCTGGATGAGAAATCAACAGATCTGTTGGAGCCAAAACCTGAAAACACACAATTCCCCTTTGCCCTGGAAGGACAAGAATGCCTTACAAAGTTATGCAGAAATAGATCGCACACCCCCACCCCCCCGCTTAAAAAACAAAAACCTAAATTTGCCACATTTCCCATTGCGAGTCATACCAACATGCATATTAACATTGAGCCACTTCCTGGCCTGTCCTTGACTGATAGGTGAAGACAATTTTGTTTACAACCATTTTTCCAAACTACACCTCGGGTTAAGAACTTAATTCGTTCTGGAGGTCCGTTCTTAACCTGAAACTGTTCTTAACCTGAGGTACCACTTTAGCTAATGGGGCCTCCTGCTGCCGCCATGCGATTTCTGTTCTCATCCTGAAGCAAAGTTCTTAACCCGAGGTACTATTTCTGGGTTAGCGGAGTCTGTAGCCTGAAGCCTCTGTAACCTGAAGCGTCTGTAACCTGAAGCGTCTGTAACCAGAGATACCACTGTACAAATTATGCTGCTAAGTCATTCTTAGGCATTTTAAATTATGTTATTATTTTGCAAGTCACTCCATCTTCTTTTTAAACAGGTAGAGGACTAAAATAAGTTGCATACATGCAGATGTGTATACTGTATATAGGGCTGGGTGCAGACCTAATCATAATGAAGATTAAATGAACCTGAACCACGTTGCGATGGCTATGACTAACGTAAGCCCCGGAACTTGTCTTACCTTCCTAATCTCATAAGTCCTCTTCATCCTCCCCCCCCCCTTTATAGCACATACTATTTTAGACACTCCTTAAAATATAGCCACTGTTCTTCTTGCTGTAACTGGTATAATTGTCCCACAGCCCACACCCCCTCACGTATGCAGTGACACACATTTGCATGCCCAACTCTATCCATTTCTGATTAAAATTTATTGATTGATATATTGATTGATTGATTGATTGATTGTCAGGGAGCTGCACTCCCCTGCCATACAGAGTCTGGGTGGGTACAGGCAGCCCCAGTCACTCCTAGCCAGTGATACGTCTTCCAGCGGGTCTTCCCCAGCACCTCCCCTGGGGAGGAGGAGTTATCCTCAGGCAGCCAGGTGGAGCGAGGGCTCCGGGATGTTGCTCAAGGACCCAGCACTGCCTGGCAGACCCGCTCTGAGGGGGACCTGCCACTTCCGTCGCCCGAACTGCGCAGAGGGGTCAAAAGACCGGGAAGGTGGCACTTCAGGATGCCAGAATTCTTATGCTGGGGTCACAGCCGTAGAACGGCACTTCCGAATTCGTCTAGCGACTAGGTAGTCATGTTTCTCAGTAGCTCTGCACTGTAAATAGCCTTGCATGATAAAATGGTTTAAAGACAAGACGGACTTAGTCTTTACTTGTGAGCAACCCCTTGAGGATCCTGACATTCATTCATTCATTCATTCATTTGCAAGTGATTTACAGGGTAGGGGTTGTTAATTTCAACATCTTGCATGACGGTGCACAAGGCTGCAAATGAGCAGCAAAACAACTTTTAAACAAGGCCATCAGATTAAGTTCATGAAACTTATTTTTTAAAAAATTACAAAAAATAAAAAAGTTCAAAGTTTACGTGTAATCTTGTGAGTGCAGTGAAGAGTCACTGAAAATGCTGGGGGCAAGGAGAGAAGAAAAGAAGGCTTTTTATTAGCCGGTGGGAAGTCCATTGAGGTGACAGTGGACGAGCATCAGTAGGGAGACGGCATTGCGCCTTAACAGATAAGGTCCTGCCAAAAGCAAAGGGAGAAATGCAGCAACTTAAAGCAGCAACCGTTGTGGGGATGGGGAAAAGAAAAATCCATGTTTAGTCAAGCGAACCTAAGGAAAACGGACAGGGCAGAACATGCTGCTGCAGAGTGGAGTGCTTGCTACAACGCAGTCACAGGACTGCTCAAGCTAAGTCACGTAGCCCAATTTTCCACTAAGCCCTGCGATTCGACACACACACACAGATAGAGCAATAGGCGACAATCAAGGCCACGACAACACACAGAGTGGCAAGTTAGCCTTTGGGCAGACTGTTAAATGGACAAGGCTTCGCTCACTGTTGTCTCCAGCAACACATCGAATGAGGAAGACCTGATGGCATCGTGTGATCCAGCTCCATTGCATAGCGCCAGCTTGCAGCATGAAACACACTTAAAGCAATGGCGTTTTCCTCTGCATCACACATCCTACATTAAAGAGTGAAAGGATTTTGGGAGCTCCCAGGCACCTGGTCAGCAACTGCTTTTCCTGGAAGCCTGAGAAGGGAGTATAAGGCCAAGGGGAGCATAAGGCCGAGGGGAGAATCTAACTCAGTTCTTGCTTAAAAGGCGAATCTTAAAAAGCAGAGACATCACCTTGCCAACAAAGGTCCATATAGTTAAAGCTATATTTATTCAGGACAGATCCTGAAGTTGAGGCTCCAGTACTTTGGCCACCTCATGAAAAGAGAAGACTCCCTAGAAAAGATGGATGTTGGGAAAGATGGAGGGCACAAGGAGAAGGGGACGACAGAGGACGAGATGGTTGGACAGTCTTCTCAAAGCGACTAGCATGAGTTTGGCCAAACTGCGGGAGGCAGTGAAGGATAGGCGTGCCTGGCGTGCTCTGGTCCATGGGGTCACGAAGAGGCAGACACAACTGAATGACTGAACAACAACAACAACAACACCTAATTCACACTTTCTGGAACAATATGAGAACAGAGACATAGCTATCTTTGGAAATTTGCACTTCTTCAAATCTTGCAGTGCAGTTCTCAAGCGAAGTAATGTGCGTTTAAAAAATGTGCATACTGGGGTAAAGTCTGCATGAAAATGCATATATTTGTGAAAATGGCTTACAAAATTGCATTGCATTAGGGGAAATTCCTTTGCAAAAATGCATTGCGCATATTGGGCACAACGGCATGCAAAGATTAGGCAAAATTTGCACTACTAAAGTACCGGTGAATTTTCAGGAGGGATTTGCTTTCACAAATTCGCAAACCGACGTGAAATCATGGAGAACTGAACGCAAGGCTGGGAAAACGACAAAATGAGAGGGACTGAAATTGACTAATTCGCCCGCCACCTTAACAACCACCCACCTAAGTAGCAGTAGACACTTTCCAAACACATTTCCCCTCTTAGTTTTGACAACTGAAAGGCCACAGAGACCTTGGGGGGGGGGCAGGGGAAAAAACACACTTCCTGTGAAGACATCCCCAGGTTAGACCCTTGGCATCTGGATGTAAAGAAAGGGGTAGACTCACCAAAGTCTGAAGAGATAATTGTCAGTGAGCTATATGGCAGAGTGGGGGATATTTACAAAAAGAAAACATTCCTTCATTCATGCTATATGTATAATATTGAAAGTAATATTTATCCAAATAGGCATCACGCATTGCATAGATATGCCAGCTCCAGGAATTAGCTCCTTATTACCACTGTATGGACTGCATCTGCTTTCAAGGCAGTCCCTTGACAAATTTTCCAGGGCCTTCCTCCAAGAAATCCTACCAGCTCATTGTTTATAGAAACATCACATAAATAAATACAATTACAGATGCAGACACACACGGAGAGAGAGAGAGAGAGAGGCAGGAACCACTAACAGCATGTTCCTACAAACTCGTGTAAGTTATGCTTGGAATTATTGCCTTTAAATGGTGTTAAGGATTTGGGAGGGGGACTCCCCCCTCAACTCTAGAAATTAATAAATGGTAAGATTTTGATTATTTGGGATGTGAAGGAAGAAATACCACCTGCAGAGGAATTCCTGAACTAGCCTATGCAAAAACAACTTGGCCAAGCTAAGGCCATACAGGGCCATTGAGAGACATTGGCAATGCAAGAGAACTGCCCCCCCCACTTGCTCTGTGGTGTGAATAGGGACTGGGGATCTGGGAGGTTGCCAGGGTAACTGGGTGTGAGGTGATATGAAGAGTCCTGAGCAAGGATTGCTGGGAAGAAGGAGGGGTCGAAAAAAGGGAGGGACTGGGAGAGATGCATTGGGCTCCAGGGCTACACTGCTGTGCATGACAAGCTCCTCTTGAAATGACCATGCTGTAAGATGTCGTCTCCCTCCATGCAGACTGAAGGTGTAAACAGGTGAAGAAACCCTATTCTTAAAGCTATGACAGTCTCTACAGTGTCTCAGTTCTCCAAAGGACCACAGACCCGGGGGGGGGGGGTAAGTGCATGGAACCCCATGGGATTTTGCCACAGTTCGGCAAAGAAAGGCAGAGGTTCCCAACTTTTGTTTACAATAGGATCTCTCTCACATACACACTCACGCATAAGAGCACCTTCCTTGGTTGGATGGGCTGCCTTCAACCCCAATAATGCTTTGTTGTTGTTTTGTCGTTTACTTGTGTCCGACTCTTTGTGACCCCATGGACCAGAGCACGCCAGGCACTCCTGTCTTCTATTGCCTCCCACAGTTTGGAGGTCTTTAAGCAGAGGCTTGACAGCCATCTGTCAGGAATGCTTTGTTGGTGTTTCCTGCTTGGCAGGGGGTTGGACTGGATGGCCCTTGTGGTCTCTTCCAACTCTGTGATTCTATGAAACTCATGTTAGTAGCTTTGAGAACACTGTCCAACCATCTTGTCCTCTGCCATCCCCTTCTCCTTGAGCCCTCCATCTTTCCCAACACCAGGGTCTTTTCCAGGGAGTCTTCTCTTCTCGTGAGGTGGCCAAAGTATTGGAGCCTCAGCTTCAGGATCTGTCCTTCCAGTGAGCACTCAGGGCTGATTTCCTTCAGAAAGGATAGGTTTGATCTTCTTGCAGTCCATGGGACTCTCAAGAGTCTTCTCCAGCACCATAATTCAAAAGCATCAATTCTTCGGCGATCAGCCTTCTTTATAGTCCAGCTCTCACTTCCATACATCACTACTGGGAAAACCATAGCTTTAACTATATGGACCTTTGTCGGCAAGGTGATGTCTCTGCTTTTTAAGATGCTATCTAGGTTTGTCATCGCTTTTCTCCCAAGAAGCAGGCGTCTTTTAATTTCATGACTGCTGTCACCATCTGCAGTGATCATGGAGCCCAAGAAAGTAAAATCTCTCACTGCCTCCATTTCTTCCCCTTCTATTTGCCAGGAGGTGATGGGACCAGTGGCTATAATCTTCATTTTTTTTTATGTTGAGCTTCAGACCATATTTTGCGCTCTCCTCTTTCAACCTCATTAAGAGGTTCTTTAATTCCTCCTCACTTTCTTCCATCAAAGTTGTGTCATCTGCATATCTGAGGTTGTTGATATTTCTTCTGGCAATCTTAGGATTCATCCAGTCCAGCCTTTCGCATGATGAATTCTGCATATAAGCTAAATAAGCAAGGAGACAATATACAGCCTTGTCGTACTCCTTTCCCAATTTTGAACCAATCAGTTGTTCTAATCATGCTTATGAACACGCAACTTCTTGCTATCAGCATGTGCCACTTCCTCTTCCCACCCTACCCCATTTGGAGAACGGAAAGAGCATGAAATGGACACGCTTGTCCTTGATGAGCGCCAGCTAGAACATACAGTTGTTATTTATCTTAATTAGGTGGAAGGTAAACGAGAAGTCCCTCGGAGAGAAGCAGATGGGACACTTATCAGCACGCACATTCCGTCCCAGCTGGCAACTGTTAAGTACGGAAATGTATGGGTGCTGTTCACACCCGTCATAACGCACCAGCGGTTTTTTTTAAAAAAAAAGAAATAAAAAATGCTGAGCACTGCTGAAGGCAGTATTGATCACATACACAGAGGCTAGGATCTCTTTGGCATTGAGCAGCCTGACCCCTGCTTGGAAAAAGGAGTACATGATGGGATCAAACCCTAAATCGAGGCACTAAATCGAGACACTAGATGTCTACTTGATAAGACTGGGGTCCCCAATGCAAAGCCCGTGGGCACCATAACTTCCTTTTGACATCTCATGGTGCTTGCTGAGACCCCTGCCCCTATTATTATTAGTAGTAGTAGCAGTAGTAGTAGTAGTAGTAGTGTTTTAAAAACAAAACATGAGAGGAATTGTACTTGAGTACTGTTTGGGATGGGATTGTTTGCTGGGTGGCATTTCCTACTCTCTTTTTTACTGTGTTTTTATTGGTGAGGTAGGTAATTTTGCCAGTTTGGAGGAAAGATTTCTGAGCATCAAAGGTGCCAGCTTGAATAAAATATTGTTTGGGGGGGGCAGGTAAGCATCACTGCACATAATTGATCACAAGATGTGGCACATGAACAACATTTGAATGGCAATGTCCATCAACCGGGGAGGGGGGTCCCCCTCAAATAACTCATTATTGTTTTTAAAAATCAAAGTGGTTTACAACAACTATATCTATATATAAGAAAGCCACACACAAAATTAAAATCACACCATCAACTACCTGTTGTGGAAAGATGTGCTCTTGGAATCCCTGTGATTAGACCGCAAATGTGGTCATTCCTCACCTGCCTCCAGAAAGCTTTGCATCAACTAATGAAGCTGCAATCCTCCTCCTTTTGAATGGAGCTATTATAAGCCTGTGAAGAGGATTTAATTAAATCAGTTTAACTTTCCTGCCAAATTGTACCTGCGCGTCTGCCAGTGGGATGCTGTAAGTTATTTCCTCCCACTCTCAACTTTTTCTTCCTCCTTCCTTTTCCCCCCTAAACTACCACTTCTGTAAAGTTAAGCCAACTCGGCACATGGGTTTCTAGTTGCATGCATACAGCGCATTACTACGTGCCTTCCCATTAAAAAATAAATTCGAGAAACGAAAGCAGAGTGAAGGCCTCATCACTCAGGATTCTTCTCCCCGGGACACCAATTATTTCATCCACAAAAAAATATTTTTTAAAAAACCCTGGATACTAAAAAAATAAGCAAACAAACAAATGGAAGCTTCCTCCGCCTCCTTTCCCAAGCTATGTTTAGTAACGCAGAGAAAGCTGGACAAGTTTTTAAGTCCAAGTTTCCTAAAGTTGAGGCTCATGGCCGCTTTTGGGTCACCAAAAAGGAAGACGACACACGTCTCCAAATAAAATAAAAAACAGAGAACAAAGGGGAACAGAGATTTGCATAAAATTTGCACATGTTAATTAGGTCCATTGTTTGTACAGCGGTACCTTGATTTCCCTGGAAAAGACCCTGATGTTGGGAAAGATGGAGGGCACAAGGAGAAGGGGACGACAGAGGATGAGATGGTTGGACAGTGTTCTCGAAGCTACTAACATGAGTTTGGCCAAACTGCAGGAGGCAGTGAAGGATAGGTGTGCCTGGCGTTCTCTGGTCCATGGGGTCACGAAGAGTCGGACACGACTGAACGACTGAACAACAACACCTTGATTTACAACCATAATCCGTTCTGTAGGTCCGGATGTAAACCAAAACAGGTTGTAACCCAAGGCCTCCCAAAAAAAAATGGGTTGTAATTCAAAAATAAGAGCATACCCCTCCAACATTTCTCCTATGAAAATCCCATCCATCTGACTAGGTTGCCCCACTCTGGGTGGCTTCCAATATATGTAAAAACTTAATAAAACATTAAACATTAAAAAAAAATCCCTATACAGGACTGCCCTCAGATGTCTTTTAAAGTTGTATACCAGGTAGCTACTTATCTCCTTGGCTCAGGGGTCACATAACTCCATACCCTCCAGCATTTCTCCAATGAAAACAGGGGCGTCCTATCAAATCAGAAACCAGGATTGAACCTGGGAAAAATAGGGACACTTGGAGGGTCTTTAACAGTGACGTGTGGCCAAAGGCGCAGACAATCAGCTACAAATTCAATCTAAAAAGCTATACCACTAAAAGCAGCAAAGCCCCAAGTTGCACAGTGCGTTCTTGGCTACAGGTGTAGATGTGGCGCCCACAACAGCTTCTCTCATTTTGCACACTGTGTAGCAGCTATTTCTCTCCTCCTGGCTATAAACAGCTGGATAGAGTGTCCTTTTCAAAGGCAGCGTGCTCTGTCTCCCCTTACTCAATGGACAGGCATTACATTTTTTCTCCTGGCCGAGGGACAAAGCAGAGAACAGCAGCTGTAGCTTCATCCCCACAGAGGTGGCCATGCAAATGATGCAGAAAGGAGCTTTTGAATAATAGACTTCCGGTTTCTTTTCTGCCAAGTCTTCCCTAATAACCATCTGAGGCACGTTTACAGCTATCAAATGGAAAACCCAGATCAGCTGCTGTTCACCATTACACATTTTCTGGTCTGATCCTTGGTGATTTGTGGCGTCTTATTTCAGAGGTTTCCCTCTTTCAACGGTCACAGTTCCATGTGGGGTCTCCTTCTCCTCCAGATGTCTTCTTGCCAAGCGTTCTGCCCTGTGCAAGAAGACATCTGGAGGAGAAGGAGACTCCACAAGGGTCCAATGGGTAGGTTTACAGCTCAGTGCATGGCTTCACCTCATAGGGCCAATGCGCTCAGACCACACTGAAAAAGTAGGTGCTCATGACTTTAGTGCCCCCCCAAATAATAAATAAATAAATAAATTGTTTGTTTGTTTATTATTTATACCCTGCCCATCTGGCTGGGTTTCCCCAGCCACTCTGGGAGGCTTCCAACGAAAGATTAAAAATACATTAAAACATCAGTCATTAAAAACTTCCCTAAGCACGGCTGCCTTCAGATGTCTTCTAAAAGTCAGATATTGTTTATTTCCTTGACATCTGATGGGAGGGCGTTCCACAGGGCAGGCACCACCACCGAGAAGGCCCTCTGCCTGGTTCCCTGTAACTTCGCTTCTCGCAGTGAGGGAACCGCCAGAAGGCCCTCGGTGCTGGACCTCAGTGTCGGGGCTGAACAATGGGGTTGGAGATACTCCTTCAGCTATACTGGGCCGAGGAGGTTTAGGGCTTTAAAGGTCAACACCAACACTTTGAATTGTGCTCGGAAACGTTCAATGAGGAAAGAAGTCATTGTATCATAATATACCCCAATTCTGCCACAGCTGAAATCCAAGCAGTGGAGATGTTAGATGCATCTCAATTATTTCTCTAGGCTGCTTATAATTTGATCAACGGTCAATGGGTTTTCTTAAGTTTGAATCACACAGCCTTTTTGCAATACGGTAGTTGCGTTAGAGCATGGTGCTGATAACACCAAGGTTGCAGGTTCGATCCCTGTATGGGACAGCTGCATATTCCTGCATTGCAGGGGGTTGGAGTGGATGGTCCTCAGGGCCCCTCCAAACTCTACAGTTCTGTGGTTCTAAGTGGGCTTTTTTTGTAGGCATCTGGATGTCCAACTGGGAGAACAGGGTGCTGGCCTAACCCAGCAAATGCTTACATGGGTGCAAATTTAAACCACTCGGCATTCAGTACAAAGGTGTGCACATGCAAAGCCTATCCCAACAGAAAGGCATGCCAAGTGGATCAGTGCGCCATTCAAACAGCAACTTATTTAAATTGACTGAGACACTAGAGGAAGACAGGCTTGCAAAGACCACGCTGAGAGCTGCTGAGGTGTGCAAGGATTAGATTATTGCGTTAAATCTGGGGAAACTCGGTTTCAAATCCCAGCTCAGCCATGAGGATCCCTGAGCAATCTTGATTCAGTCAGCTAACCTACCTCACAGGGTTCTTGTGGGAGAGCTACGCAGGTTGTCTTGAGCTCCTCCAAGAACAGGCAAGCTATACATTGTAATAAATATAATAAAACGATGTGCGAGAAATTTCACAGAGGTGTAAGGTGCTATTTTGTTGATCAGGCAAAAGAGCAGAAGACAGGGCCTTGAGCACAAGGAGTTATCTGCTGCTAACCTATGTCCCAATTTGGGATGGGGAGAAATTTGTCTCAGTTCTCATTTAAAGATTATTACTCGGGCGTAATTTGCATTTTCCGAAACGATTTGAGAACCGAAACGCAGCCGTCCTTCGAAAACCGCACTTCTCCAAACTTTGCAAGGCTGCAGGGGCGTAGCAAGGGGGGGCGGGCTGCCCCTAGTTCCAGGGGAGGGGGTGACACTTTGGCCAGCCCACCTCCGCCCTGCCCCGCCGGGCGGGCCCCAAACAGGGGCATGTCGCCTTTTCCCCCTTCCAGCGGCTATTTTTTGGTGGGAGGTGGGCCAGCGAGGAGGGGGTGTCATGCTGGCATGATACCCCCTCCTCGCTGGCCCACCTCCCGCCGAAAAAACTGCTGGGAGGGGGGTGAAAGGAAGCAGAGCAGGCGCATCTAAGCGCCTGCTCTGCTTCTCTTTTTTCCCTTTCCGCCGCTTTTTTCGGCGGGGGGGCACGGGCCAGCGAGAGGGGGTGTAACGCTTGTCACTGGCATGACACACCCTCCTCACTGACCCACCCCCGCCGAAAAAAAGCCGCGGAAAGGGGGAAATTTCCCCTTTCTGCATTCACGTGCGTCGTGCCCCTCCCCCCCAGGGGGGTGCCTCTGCGCCCCCGCCGCCCCCAGCAGCGCAGAGGCTTGCTACGCCACTGCAAGGCTGCTCTCCAGCCAAAGAATGTCACATATACTAGGGCAGAGTTTGCATATATTGGTGAAAACAAGATACAAGAATATAATATATTGCAGGGAAACTGCAAAAATATGCATATGTGGGGGGCGGATGAATTGTGCTAAAATGTAAGTCAATTTTCATGAGCTTTTTGAAAATAAAAATCCAGAAGCTGATGTGGAAATGCAGGGGAGCAAATCCAAGGTTGGAAAAACGAGAAACCGAATTTGACAGATCTGTCCAGCCCTATTCAACAATAAAACCCCCAAGAAACCCTGAGAAAGTAACAGTGTTCTTTCCCTCTGCCTGGGATGCCTCCTGTATTTATACTTGCTGCAAGAGAAACCCTGCAAGAGAAAGAGAGAGGGTATGCAAATGATCTTCCAACAACCCGTTCCTCTGAGCTGCTATACCAGCAAATCAAACAGCGACGGAACACCACACATCTTTGAACTGGGCTGAGCATTACAAGGCTCACGCTGCCAAACACGACGGGAAAATCCCAGGGGCCTTTTTGCATGGGTACCTAGTAATTTCATGCTGGGGCCTAGGAATTCAAAATATTTTTTGAGCTCTAGTCAGGCCCAGGAATTTGATGCCTACTTGCCTGGGAAAATGAGGTATATATTATTTTCCCCCAGCCCAGCTACCAAACTTTTAAACACTGATCCTCATTAATAAAGTCTTCCTAGGCTGTAAAAGTGGCTTTGGGGGGAACGGGGACACAAAAAACAGAGTAACTTTTACATAAGGTTGAAACAGCAAAGAGTGTGCTGGACAGAAGAAGAGTGTGGAGCTCGGGGAAAAAGTCAGTAGCAAGGGGGGGGGGAGAAAATCGTATGAAACTGTTTCAGCACAACACGACTTTGTTTAAAAATGATGCTTATATTGAAATCAGTATTACAAATTATTCTTTTTTTTATAAGATTTTATTGATTTTCCATATAAACAAACAGAAAAACAATACACAAATACAACATACAACTTTTTTTTTGACAAACCTAAACAAACAACATCTATATCAACAGTATTACAAATTATTCTGTTACGGGAGGAAATGTCCTGGAAATTTTAAAATGAGGGTGAATTCGTGGTACTTTGATTCCCATATTTAATACAAAAAAAAGGAAGAAAAGGTTTTCTGCTTCCTAGCACACGTGGAATTTAAGGTCTTTTTAAAGGAAGGGCTGTTGCTCAGTGGTAGAGGATGTGATTTGCAAGCAAAAGGTCTCAGGTTCAATTCCTGGCATCTCCAGGAAGGACTCTGAGAGACTCCCTGTCTGAAATCATGGAGAGCTGCTGCCAGTCAGAGCAGACAGTACTGAAGTAGATGGACAAAAGATGTGAGTCAGTATAAGGGAACTTCCTAAGTTCCTAAACCACTGCTTATACTAACCAACTGGACAAGTTCGCACATAACAGCAAACCAAACAATTGCTTACCACGAATGAGCAAGTGTGATGAAACATTCATCTAGAGAGAAAAATTCAGACACTTCCCTCCTCCCCTGGCCTTGCTGTGCTACCCAGAACAAAACAATGGTTTGGCTTAGCGCTACCTAGGCTGTCGCTTTGTTTCACTTCCAAGTAACCAAAGCCTGTTCTTGGTTGTTCTTGTTTGTTGAAGATAAGCCACAATCCAAGTTCTCCACAATGCTAAGCAAACCTATAGCTTAGACCCTCCGGCTTTCAGCAGTGGTAGGTTGAAGCATTTATCAGCTGACCCTTTTTCTTTGTAGCATGGCTTGAGTTCAAGCCATGCTGTAAAGGAAAGAGCCAAGCAGGGCTGCTGATCAGCTGACTAGGTCTGACTTCAACTGCTAATTTCAGCAAGGGCTGTGCCACCGAGTTCCCCACGGGGACGTCCGTAACACAGCCGAGCCCAGCAGACTTACTGTCACTTTCAGCAGTGACACGCCTCCCTTGCCAAGGAATAATCAGGAACACACATCAAGGCTCCAGATGGTTCACTGGCAGGCACATCTCGACTTGCCCAACACCTGACATCATGTACGGAGCGCATGGTTTGAGGGACAAGGCCTTGGTGCCCCATACTGATACCCATGCCAGGCCAAATTAAGCCTGTGGGACTGCTGGAGTTTCCTCACGCCTGCTACAGACCATCACCTAGTCAGGGTGTTAGAAACTCAGATATATAAGCTAGGCACCAAATAACCCCCTTAAACCAGGGTTACAGTCGCCAAAACGGAATGCTTAGTTGCCACTTGGGGGCACAGAAAGCTCAAAAGTCGTATTTTTCAATATGTCTTTTTGGTTTCTGAAATTCGTTCTGATTGTGCAGATAAAATATCTGTGTGTTGTTAGTGTGTGGAAACAGGCAAGATCCAAGGATCCCCAGGCATGCACCTCCAGATGGCGGAGACATCAGGCACCATCCTAGCGCCCAGGCATCCTCACTTGGTCGCAAGTGCCAATAGCCAGGAGCAAAATGTGCCTTGTGCCTGGCGAATTTTGAACGCTGCTAGCGCTATCCAAAGGAGGAGCTGCAGAAGCCAAGAAGAACTTCTTTACACCAATAAGACAAAGCTATCCAGGTGCTTCCTGACTCTTAGACAGCCTTCCAGACCAATTCCTCCCTGCTCTTCCCGACTACTGGAATGTGCTCCTCTGCTGCCTTTGCTTAACACCACTTAAAAGCAACAGATTTTGGCATGCCATAGCATCTGTGAATATACTTGAGCCTGTATTGCACACAGATCTCCCCCAAAACAGGAATGGAGAACGCTGGCAGCTTCAAACACAGTTGGACTCCAATCAGCCTCAACCTGCCTGGGTCAATGGTCAAAGTTGGATTGGAGCTGGGGATTCCACCTCCTTGTCTTACCGTGCTGAGTTAAAGCATCGAAAACATTTCTTCTTTTTTTAAGGTCAGCTGCACATGACCACTAACCAGCCATGGGGTTTAGCAAGACCCTGGAATTTGTAGACACTAGACAATAATCCACTAGCAATCCCCATGCAGAATAAACACAGCAGAACAGATACTACAGCAATCAAAGCTGAAAACCAATAGAAACTGCATCCATCCTTAATAATACGTGTGACCTTCTTAACCTAGGTTTATGAGCATATTTTTGCATATACTTTACTTCTAGGTAAGAAGAGGGTGATGTCGTGCATGTAGCCGGCTTCTAGAGGAGGAGAAAAAGGAATGAGAGTCTGCTAGGATTCTAGAATGTAATGGCATTTTTGGATGCTTTCAGGCCACCAGAACAACAGACAGACTCCCGCTGAAGTGTAGTATCACTTCTCAGATTCCACACAGCATGCCGCTGAGATAAATGTCAAACTTCTTGAGGAGTTGTCAGGTACTTGAAACTGTCAAACATTTCACCAGAATATTGTCATCTCACAAACAGGCAAAACGGCAGTGTTTATCCAAGTCTCCACTCATCCAATAACAGGGAGTATGAAGCCATCACTTTTGAAAAGAGCAGAGTAAGGGGGCAGGGTGGGATTATTAATCCATTGGTCTCCTTCACCCCAGTGTCTCAAAAATAAGGGCAGGGATAGTCTGGCCATGGTGGTTTGTGCATTGGTAACCTCGAGATTTGATTATTGGGCTGTGGGGTTCTCCTTCAGTCTCACCCGGAAGCTCCAGTTGGTGCAAAGACTGGGGCCAACTACCACCAGCACAGAATTCCAGTGATCAGAAGCTTGCAGCGGCTGCTCGTATGGTACCAGACCAGGTTCAAGGTTCTGGAATTAATCCTCAAGGCCCTTCGCAACTTGGCTTACATCCATGCCCAGGGTTAGCGCCCCCCCCCCCCGTGGCCCTGATGCACGGCTTGGATCCACCAACAGCCATGCCTTCAATATTGTGGACCCAATTTTATGGAACTAGCTTGCAATTAAGGTCAAGAATAGCCCCCTCCCTACTGAACCCTCCTTCTCTTCTTTTCCAGTAGGCATTTAAACTGAATTCTGATGGGACTAGCAATGTTCAAAACCCCACAGGGGAGCGTGGTCCTAGCAGTGTTTGAAATCTCCCAGGCACCAGGCGCATTTTGCAACTGGTGCAGGTTCAATCACGACCACATTGAGATCTCAGGATGCCAGATTGGTGACTGACATCTCTACCTGACTGGCCCCTTCAGCTTCCTTAAGCAGGTAAGCAGAAGAGCATATTTACTGCATTAGTATCCCACCTTCTTCTCCAAGGACTACATGGTTCAGCCCCCTCCTCAGTTAACCCCTACAACGCCCCTGTGAGTTAGGTTAAGAGGCTGTGGCTCACTCCAAGGTCACCCAGTGAGCTTCATGACTGAGTGGAAATCTAAACCCTGATCTTCCAGGTCCTAGCCTGACACTCTAACCCAGGGGTCCCCAAACTAAAGCCAGGGGGCCGGATGCGGCCCAATCGCCTTCTAAATGCGGCCTGCGGACGGTCCGGGAATCAGCGTGTTTTTACATGAGTAGAATGTGTGTTTTTATTTAAAATGTATCTCTGGGTTATTTGTGGGGCATAGGAATTCGTTCTTCTTCTTCTTTTTTCAAAATATATTCCGGCCCCCCACAAGGTCTGAGGGACAGTGGACCGGCCCCCTGCTGAAAAAGTTTGCCAACCCCTGCTCTAACCCACAGCTTTCCAAACTGTGTGTCGCCAACCGTTAGTATGTCAGTTGCAGTGTGCAGGTGTGTCATACAAATGCTCCCCACGCTCCTCCTGGGGCTGGAAAGGGGTTAGTTTAACCTCTAGCTTGCTAATAAAACTGAATTACTGTGTCACAAAATGATGCGTGTCTAAAAAGTGTGTCACCAACATGAAAAGTTTGGAAAGCTCTGCTCTAACCACTACACCACAATGGCTTCCAAGAGTACTTCTGCTATGGACAGCAATATAAATTAAGTAGGTAAATAAATATGGGGAAAGCAAAAAGTCATTTAGAGATCTGAAATGTTTTCCATTTCCTTGAAGCTTGAATTTGTTTTATTCTGGGTTGTTTTAGTTGATGTTTTAATGTGTTGTAAACCACTTTGATATTTTTTCTTTAAAAATATCGAGTGGTATAGAACTGAAATTATTATTATTAACAATAAATTTCATTGGGGAGAAATGGTGCCTATATTCTGTTGTGGTGGCCATAACCTAGGTTTAGGGTGCCATTTAGCAATTAACTTTCATACCTGAGTTTCTTTCTTTTTTTTAATTAAAATTTTGTGGCAAAGATTCCAACAAGGTGATTTTATTTGTTTATTCAGCGGTTCGACTGGAATGGTGAGGGAGAATGAACTGCAGGTTGATAACGGGTTGAGAGGAACGTGGGATCCAGAACAATCCTCCCCAACTCCTCACCCTATCCCCCAACCCCAAACACTGCAAACTGGCTGTAGACCTTCCTCCTTATTGCAATGCATCGTTTCAGTTCCAAAGGAAAAAGTCCCACGCTTCCATGAGGCGAGGGGGAGAGAAGACAGATCGCCCCCGTTCAGTCCAGCGTCTCTCCAAAGTGGTCAACAGCTCATGGGACAGAGAGCGGGGAGGGAATCGGTTAGGGGGTCTCACGAGAGCAGGCAGGGAGGGAGAGATCTGGTTCTTGGTAGCAGGCAGAGGAAGACTGTCATGGCTGTAAATTGGGAGGTCCAGAAAAGATCCCACAGTTCCCTGAGAGGAGGATTGGTGGCGGTGGTGGGGATAGCATCCCGTCTTCTCCCCATTAACCTCCAAGTCGGATGCTCTGGATAATCTGGAAGATGGCTGATCTGCAGACCACGAACACGAAGAGGGCCAGGAGCCAGGGGCCAACAGGGGCCTTTTCCTCTTGGGGTGTCGGGGCCCGATGGAGGCCCCCCCCCTCTGAGTGGTGCTCTTGCTGTGCCTCTCGTTGGCCACCTTCATACGTTGCACCCCAGACATGGCGGCGAGTTGGGGGGGGGGCTGGTCAAGGTGGGGGGGCGACACCAACCACCACCACTGGAGCAGCTGCTGCTGTTGTCGTGGTGCCTTTGGCGGGGTGCCGCCTCCTTTCCCACCCCCCACCCCCTACATACCTGAGTTTCTAACACTGGTCCTTGGTCAATCGCTAAGGCTGTACATACATCATACACGATACTATAGTTTGTTAAGGGTTCTGGGAATTGTAGTTCTGGGGGAGTATATTATAGTTCCCAGGATTTCGCAAGAGTGCTTTAAATGTAACGTGTGTCACAGACAGCCACACAAAAGATGGCCAAAATATATTAAGCTTTTGTTATTTTTACTGTGGAAACGTAGTCTATGAAGCCTTTGCACTGAAAAGAAAAGAAAGGGGAAACAATGGGCAATGGGAATGTATGCACGTGAGCAAGGAACAGGAAGAAACCGCACTGTTCTTTTTAAAAGTCAGCTGACTTCGTAAGAGTGTCCGCAAGTAGCTGAGACCTTTGTTTTGCTAGACATCAAAATACGGCAGAGAACAGATCCTAGTCTCAAAAAAACAGGAGTAGCCTGTTTATTCAAATGTGGCAAGGTGGGGGGGGGGGTTGAGGGCTCGAAAGCCAAAGGGAGCCAGTTCATGTGTGTGTGTGTCTGCAGGCCTGACTTTTATTAATGCAATATTTCTGCTAACAGCCTCCTCTATGTAAGGCATCTGCAAAAACTTTGTATTGTTAACTTAATAGTGAAAATCTAATACAGGTTCCTATTTGAAATTTCCCATTAAGCTGACGTCAATAGAGGGCCGAGAATCAGATTGTTATGACCCAGACCATGAAACAGACATTCAAAGTCAGATGGTTTAAATTTAACCATCACACAGCAGTGAGAGTGTTGCAGCACTCTATCGGGTTTTTCTAGATGCTGCCAAGGTACATTTGGCACAAAAGGGGATTGGGGAGGGTATTAAAATTTGTACTTTTTGGTGGTGGTGGGGAGGTCAGGGGAGAAGAAAGTCACACGAGAAGAGAAGAGGAAGGATTGAAAATACAGTTAAGTCCGCCTGTCAAACAAGCAGATAAGGATGGCAGGGTTGCACCCCTGTCTTAGTTACTTTATTTACAACAAGCGCTTGGAATTATTTGTGAGCTGTACAGCAAGGTTTAAACAGATAATTCCACGCCTGCAGACTCGCACTCTAAATTTGGTTATCATTGGACAAGTGCTTTTGCAGAAGCTGCAAACCTTAAGGCACTCTCTCCAGCAAAGTCGTGTTTTTTAAAAAAAGAAAGAAAAGAAAAGAGATAATGATTCTGCCTCACTTTATACAAATGTTCCAGTTACAGGTGGGTAGCCGTGTTGGTCTGCCATAGTCGAAACAAAATAGAAAATTCTTTCCATTAGCACCTTAGAGACCAACTGAGTTTGTTCTTGGTATGAGCTTCGGTGTGCATGCACACTTCTTCAGATAAGCTCATACCAAGAACAAACTTAGTTGGTCTCTAAGGTGCTACTGGAAAGAATTTTCTATTTTGTTTATACAAATGTACATTTTTCTCTTCTAGGCGTAAATTATCGGAGGGCAGGGTGGGGAGATGGTCCCTGCAAGTTTTCAGAGTGTTCCAGCTTGAATAGAGGAACACAGAAATGTGTGATATTTAGAGTCAAACCATTGGCCCACCTAGTTCAATGTTTCCCAACCCCGCTGCCTCCCAGATGTTGTTGGACATGGACATCCAACAATATCTGTAGGAAATTGGGTTTGAGGTTGTTCTGGTGCAGCATTGTCCACACCGATTGGCAGTGGTTCTCCAGGGTTCCAGACTGGGAGGACTTTCCCAGCCGTACCTAGACATGCTAGGGATCAAACCTGGTGCCTTCTGCGTGGCCTCTCCGTGGCGGTGTGGAGGAAGGCACCAACTGGCCTGCGCCCACAACATCATGAACAAAACTCCTCCCACTTTTGTTAGATTGGGGGGGGAATCAAAAGATAACATGAAGGATGAACATATGAATCTATACACAGAGAGAAAATTTATGAACCACTACATGGAGAGAGACGATAACTCATAAAGCATTCAAATTTAGGGTATCGTAAGTTTGCAATGCCACTTGCAAAGCCAGGCAGCTCTCAGTTTAGAAGAAGCTGTTGCAACTTCTCTTGAAGTTTGATGTCCATCTCCATCCTTAACTTTACTTCCCCGTAACCAATAAAAGTCACCTTGACAGCTCTACTGGGGGTGGGGTTTTGGAAAATGGAAGGGTGCCCCAATTAGAACAAAAAGGACCAGAATTCTTCACTAGACTCAGTTGAGAGTTGATTGACTCAAGTGGCAAATTTTTCGTTGGCTTAGATCATTGACACTAAAGATTGTATATATGTGTAGTTTTAATGCATGAACCAAAACAACTACAGCAAGTCCACAAAGTATGCACATTTTACTTCCGCAAATTCAGCTTCATGTGTTAGGCAAAAAAAAAAAAAAAAACCTTTTTAAAAGGGGGTGAACTTCCAGGAAAAAAGACATCTACAATCCCACCTGACACTGAACCCAATTTGTTTCTACTATACAGTCAAACCTTGGTTCTTGAATGGCTCCATTTTTGAACGTTTCTGCTCCCGAACACCAAAAACCCTTCTGGTTTTCGAACGTTTTTCGGAAGCTGAATGTCCGACGTGGCTTCCGCTTGAGTGCAGGAAGCTTTTTCAACCAATCGGGAAGCTGTGCCTCGGTTGTCTAACATTTCAGAAGCCAAAGAGGCTTCCTGAACAGATTACGTTCGACAACCAAAGTTTGACTGTACATAGTTTTGGCTTTAGGTGTGATGCCCGGAAACCCCTGCATAAACTGTGGGTTTCCACATCAGAGTCCCTGGTGCTCCAGAATTCAGCATGTTTCCTCACGGAACTGAAGAAGATTCCTGCATGACTCATTTAGCAGCACACTCTCACCCAGTGGATTTGATTTCTTAAGAAACCAAAACTTTGTTGTAGAATCCAAGAGTCAAGCAGAGTTTCGGCTCAGACCTTGAGAGATTTGAAGATTATGCACCCAGTGAAAACAGAAGCACGGGGCGTCCATTGGAAGCAACTTCACTTACAGCTTTTTCCTAGACAGATCTAGTGGAAATTTCAATTACAATAACCTGAAGTAATTAAGTGGACCGGGAACGACTTTTGCCCCCGGGGAAGGGATAAAAGAATAATACTTCCTTGAATGAACAGGAACGAATCCAATGCTGGCACAAGTTTGCAGGACTGGGCGTCGTAATATTGAAGTCTCACACAAGCGGTGAGGCTCGTTGCTAAGAAGGGCGAACAAGATAAGAAAGGATAGAGACTTTTCCTTGATACCTCGAGTTATTAAATCAAGTAAGAAGACAGAGCCAGATGTTCACTTGGAAGTACAGGGTTTGGGCGGGTGGAGAGGGGACTACAGCTATCTTGCCACTTTAACAAACTTAAAAAGTCTGCACAGATGGCTACTTTTCCTACAACTGTTATTTAGTTTCCCGAAGATTTTCATCTTTGCTGTTCACTGGTAAAATCAGTTCAGTTTTAGAAAATTCTTTCCAGTAGCACCTTAGAGACCAACTGAGTTTGTTCTTGGTATGAGCTTATCTGAAGAAGTGTGCATGCACACGAAAGCTCATACCAAGAACAAACTCAGTTGGTCTCTAAGGTGCTACTGGAAAGAATTTTCTATTTTGGTTTGACTATGGCAGACCAACACAGCTACCCACCTGTAACTAGTTCAGTTTTATTTATTCATTTATTTTTGCTTGATTGTAAGCTCTCAGGGACGGACTCTTTCAAAACTGGAAAAATACATATTGCATATAAAAACACAAATAGCAGTCGTCGTCCCCCACCACACAAAAAAACCTCATCTTACCGTCTAGCTAAAAGTCATGCCCCCTGCCATTTGAATCCTTTCACCTTTAATTCAGAAAAGCAAGGAGCAGAAATAAGATCCTGATATGTCAACCATGATATCTTTTTTTTAAAAAAAAATGCCACTGAGATAAGTAGTTGCATTTTACACACACACACACACACAGTTGCAGTGTTCCAATATGCTCATTGTTAGACAATCAGTTCTGCTACCTCCAAAGAAACCCTCACCGGCCTTTTCTACAAAACCACGGGGGAGACAGAGTTATGAATGGACTCTTAAGGCTGGTTCACAAACAAACGTGTACCAGATTCAACCTAATCCTATGCAGCTTTGCTCAGAAGTAACGGCGAAAAATTTCAGTGCAACTGACTTCCAAGTACACAAAGAACTACAGCCTTGGTTTCTTTGTACTTCTGTGATGAGCAGCTGAATCTGTAAATTGCCCCTGCCCTGAACTATTATACATATAAACTTTTGTAATGTTGTTGTTGTTGTTGTTGTTGTTTGTACACTGCCTAGATATGTTTTACATTGCAAGTGGAATATAAATAATTTAAAGGAAATAAATAACAAATGCACCGTCAAAAGGGCATCTTACTCATAAAATTCATCAGCATATTTTGTGTGAATTTTCCCATACAAATTTTAATGCAAGTGTGGCACTCAAATTGGCAGTGTAAAACTGAAAACGGAGCATGTTCAGCTTCTGAAAAAAGTTCGCAAACCGGAAAGAAGAAGAGTTTGGATTTGATATCCCGCTTTGTCACTACCCTAAGGAGTCTCAAAGCGGCTAACATTCTCCTTTCCCTTCCTCCCCCACAACAAACACCACTGTGAGGTGAGTGGGGCTGAGAGACTTCAGAGAAGTGTGACTAGCCCAAGGTCACCCAGCAGCTGCATGTGGAGGAGCGGAGACGCGAACCCGGTTCACCAGATTACGAGTCTACCGCTCTTAACTACTACACCACACTGGCAAGCCGGAACAGTCCGCCATCATCAGCCTTGGCTCTCACAACTCTGTACACTCCAGCCCAACTTTCTGCTTGTCCCTGCATGGTACCAGGTGCTACTTCAGTAGCAATTCCTGATCCATATGTAGCCAAAGCAGTCCTTGTGGTGCCTTCAAGTCATTGCTGGACTACAACTCCCATCATCTTTGACCATTAGCCATGCTGGCTGGAGGTGATATGGAACTGGGAGCCCAAGTAGGTCAAGAAGGAGGAAAGGTATCTCAACTCTGCGCTGGGCCAACCTAAACAGACTTAGAAAATGGGGAAACAGTTAACTCCTGTACCGATTCATCTCTTCCAGACCACAGATCAACACGCTATAGCCCATCTGACTCCAGCGAAAATTGTCACAGGTTGGGTGCAGCTATTTCAATTCACACCAGCTGAGGACTTTGTTCAGTAATGAGCACCAAAAGCCCACTTTAAATGGGCTCGTGTTCTATCCAGGAGAAGGTGGCAGCAGGCGGGAGGTGGAATGGGAAGGGTGTCCTTTGCCACATCACAGCCACACAGAAAGAGAACAGGCAGGCAGGTAATCGCAAGTGATAAAAGGGACTTGTGCTCTCCAGATTAGGAGGAAATGAAGCATGGCACATCAATTCAAGGCTGAATCAGTTTCACAATTGACGCAGGGCAATTAACCACGCCATAGGAGTGACTGCCTACAGTTACTTTTGAATGGAGACCTCGCCTGCTCTTCGCATCAGGGAGGCAGTAGGGGTGGAGACTGGAGACAAGGGAAGCCGAGAGAGCTTTTGTTTTTGAATGACAGCAGCCACAGCAACAGGCTGCCCTGCTGAGAGGCTGCCAGCTGAGGTCATTAACAGAAGCATGGCTACAGAGCCCATGAGAGGCAGCACAAGCGGGAACTGCAACAAAGTGCTGCAGCGCTGGAGTGCAACTCCTCTTCAGCGTTCCAGCCAGCCATGTGCTTTTCCTGGATGCTGCCTTCCGTTCAGCCTACCCAATGGTTCACATAAACAGAGTTGGAGAGCATTATATTGCACACAATGGCTTCAAGTTACAATAAATGAGATTCTGGCTAAACATCAGGAATAACTTTCTGACTGTGAGAGCTGTTTGACAGCGGAATGGTATCACTCGGGAGGTGGTGGCCTCTCCTTCCTTGGAGGTTTCTAAGCAGAGGTTGGACGGCGATCTGTCATGGATGCTTTAGCTGAGATTCCTGCATTGCAGGGGGTTGGACTAGATGACTCTTGGGGACCCTTCCCACTCTACAATTATATGATTCTATAATTCTACATCGGGCTCGGGTTTGTTTGGATTTTTTGCACTCCTGCAAACCTTGAGCCCACCAATATTTACTGTGTGGATGGTTCCACTTTCACAATATACTCAGTATGCAGGGAATGAGACAGAAGCATATCAACGCCATATTTTGATCAACGTCCAAATTTAGTGAATAATGACATGCATGAATGAACACTGACAATCAGACACTCTTCACCCCCCAAATGCAACCCTCAACTCAACTCACTAGGTGGTCTCACGCAAGACACTAGATTACCTGACCTCCTCTCCCTTCCCCCCACAGGTGCAATCTGGGGAGAATAATATTGGGCTACCTGGCCAGACTATTGGAATGATGGGTGACTGGGGACAGTGTTTTGTATATGAAATGTTTTTAAGTGCTACCCCCCAACCTAAAAAGGGGGGGAGGCTAAATGTTTTGTTTCAATTGGCTTACAAACTAAATGCAATTATGCAATTTAAGCCTGGGGGACGCAGGTGGCGCTGTGGTCTAAACCACTGAGCCTAGGGCTTGCTGATCGGAAGGTTGGCGGTTCAAATCCCCACGACGGGGTGAGCTCCCGTTGCTCGGTCCCTGCTCCTGCCAACCTAGCAGTTCGAAAGCACGTCAAAGTGCAAGTGGATAAATAGGTATCGCTCCAGCGGGAAGGTAAACGGCGTTTCCGTGCGCTGCTCTGGCTCACCAGAAGTGGATTAGTCATGCTGGCCACATGACCCGGAAGCTGTACGCCGGCTCCCTTGGCCAGTAAAGTGAGATGAGCACCGCAACCCCAGAGTCGCCCGCAACTGGACCTAATGGTCAGGGGTCCCTTTACCTTTACCTTGATGAGCGCCAATTAAACTCACAGCCCGAATAGGGGTCTGAGCACCCATGGGGACAGGGTCAAAGGAATTTCCACTTCCTGTCCCAGAAACTCAGCCTCGATCCATATTTTAGACACCTTTCTGGACCCCATAACTCTCATTCTGTAAAAGTTCAGCCTTTTGTAAAACAAAAAAAGAAAGAAAGAAAGAAAGAAAGAAAGAAAGAAAGAAAGAAAGAAAGAAAGAAAGAAAACATTGCTTACATGCAATTCTTTAAAAGTTGAAAGTCATCACTTTTTCATCTCAGTTTTATCGGCTTTCAATACACACACATGCCCCCCCTTCTCTCCGTGGTTACATTCTTAAGCTTTCTTTGCCAAATATCTTCATGTGGAAAACTACCACAGTGAGAGAACACGAATCCCCATACCTACGCATAGCCGCTCCTGCAACACATGTAGGAAACTGCAGACAAGGAGAGGACAATGTGTACAAACAAGAATTTCTCTCTGACGCAAGACACACAAACTGAGCAATCGCACAAGACATCATCAGAGCCTTGCTCACTCGCAGTCTTGCTGGAGGAGCTATATCAAGTTTCTGAAGGGAGATGAAGCTGCGGGGTGGGTGGGTGGAGGATATTATTTACTACAAGCAAAACAACTTGTGAGGTATCAGGGCCAAGAGGAGACTTTGTGAAGGAGCGAGGGCCTCACATCATTCCCCACCCCATACTTTTTCCAAGACTACTCTCCTTCCTCTCCTCCTATATTTGCCTTATAGAGCAACTGCTTTGCACAGAGGATTCATCCACACTTCCTTTTGCACCATGTATTGTCTACACTGACTTGCAGCGGCTGCCCAGTCCTACCTGGCAAGGCCTGTATACCTGAAGGAGCGTCTCCACCCCCATCATTCAGCCCGGACACTGAGATCCAGTTCCGAGGGCCTTCTGGTGGTTCCCTCACTGAGAGAAGTGAAGTTACAGGGAACCAGGCAGAGGGCCTTCTTGGTAGTGGCGCCCACCCTGTGGAACACCCTTCCATCAGATGTCAAGGAAATGAGTAACTATATAACCTTTCGAAGACATCTGAAGGCAGCCTTGTATAGGGAAGCCTTTTAACGTGTGGTATTTTACTGTGACTTGATAATTTGTTGGAAGCTCCCCTGAGTGGCTGCGGCAACTCAGTCAGATGGGCGACATATGAATTATTAGTACTACTATAATTTATTATTATAATTATTGAATCTGAGGCCTTCTGCATTTTGGACTGCAACTCACACCTTCCCTGAACAGTGGTCACCTTGACTGGGGATAATGGAAGCTGTAGTCCAAAACATGCTGAGCTAGCTAAGCCAATGATCTGACTCGGTACAAGGAAACTTCCTAAAGGACCACTGTGAATGCAAAGAGTTCTGCATGTTGCCCTTCGGATCCTGACTATAATCTGAGCTATAATCTGAGCTGGATTTTACTCTCTCAAAGTTCAATAAAGTTCAGACTGGTGTCAGGGAGAGAGAGGGGGGGGAGAGGGAGAGAGAGAGGGAGAGGAAGAAAGAAAAAGGAAAGAAAGAAAAAGAGGGTGAGAGGAAAGCAAATTTAATTTCATTGGAACTATACTGCAAGGACCCAAAATGAACCCATCATCTGCCCCAAGGGATTCAAAATGTCAGAGGAAAGAGCTGGACACACAGACCCTTATGTGCAAAAAGGGGAAATAAAAAAGCAAAGCCTGGAGGGGTGTTGAATTAACTTTCACTCAAGTGCATATTTGCCTCCCAGGACTCTGTAGCCAGTACAGATTTGGACCTTTCTCTCACAAACACACACAGAGAATTTCCCTGCCCCGTCTCAGTGAACAAACTGTGAGGTCTTTGTTATTGTTTGCTTTAGAACATAACTCGGTCGAACTACCTTTTCTTTTTCATTCTTCCCTTCTTTTTCTCCTGCAAGGACAAGGGGTGAGGGGAGAAAGAGAAATGAAATGCAGCACTCCAGAACCAGAAAGGAAAGCCAAGCTGAAACAGGTATACTTTTCCTTGATTCTCCGAAACGGCAATGTGGAAGCTGGTGTCCAAAGATCTCCAGTAGAGAATCTCTGCCTCCTTCACTACTGAACTGTGGGAAACTGCAGTTCATACTAATTTAGTAAAAGAATTATGCCAAGCCGCTGCTGGATTCCAGTTTGTTTTAGCAAACATGAGTTAGAATTAAAGCATCGTTTCCCTGATTTGTGCGTAATGGGACACATTGCTTGGGCCACATTCGCCCTATGCATTTAAACTACTATTACAGGTGAAACTCGAAAAATTAGAATATCGTGGAAAAGTCCATTTATGTAAGCAATTGTTTTCATTAGCTACAGATAGACTCATGACATGCAAAGCGAGATATGTCAAGCCTTTATTTGTTATAATTGTGATGATTATGGCGTACTGCTGATGAAAACCCCAAAGCTGAAATTGTAAATTTGGGGTTCTCACCAGCTGTACGCCATAATCATCACAATTATAACAAATAAAGGCTTGACATATCTCGCTTTGCATGTCATGAGTCTATCTCATATATTAGTTTCACCTTTTAAGTTGAATTACTGAAAGAAATGAACCTTTCCACAATATTCCAATTTTTCGAGTTTCACCTGTATAGCACATTTACTGTCAAACTATCCTGGGAACTATGGTTTGCTATCTGTTGGCTGAGAGTACCTAGGAGACCCTCAGAGAGCTACAGTTTCTAGGGTGGTTTCACAATCAATCCCTCCTCCGAGGGAACTCTGGGAATTGTAGCTGTCTGAGGGTAACAGGGGTCTCCTAAAACCTCTCAACATCCTTAACAAACCACACTTCCCAGTGTTCTTTGCAGGAAGCCATCATATTTAAAGCACTAGGATACTGCTTTAAATGTATAGTGCAGGTGGGACCTTAGTAAAAAGTAAAAGCAGAAGCTTACATGCATTATCTGTCCCTTATCCACAAAGCAAAGGAGAGGGCAAGCAGCGTGTGAGCAAAGGATCGGTGCCGATTTGCTTGTGACCATATGAACCAGAGGTTCGAAGCTGTTTTCAGCCGAGGCCCGTATTCCCTTGGCCTTCCAAAGTCCACATGGCAGTGGAGCACAGAGCCAGCAGCCACTGTGGGCAGGACAATGGAGGTGACTCTTACCTTTGGGCAGTTGCCTCCATTGCAGCCATGCAGGGCTTGGAAGGTTCTTCTCCGCTCCTCCATAAAAGTAGGAAGAGGCATTATCACAAGCCAAGGACACATTTCAGCCAGGCATAAGCCTACTGGGGACAATGGGCTTCTCACAACCTACCCACCCCCCAAATGATGGCACTAACACTGTGTCCCAGTGCAAAACTGGCACTATCTGGGAACAGACACCCCTGGCCTTTTCTATGCTTTCATAAGCTGAACATAACAACAACAACAACAACAACAACAACAACAACAACAACAACAACAACAACAACATTACTGTGGAGGAATACACCAAAAGCTTTTTTCCTGCTAGTCTCCAAAATTTATGCATTTGTAAGAAGCACTCAGTTCTATTCTGAGAATTATGTCTGTTAACCCTTCAGGGCATGATAAACACCAAATGGGCAGCGGCTGCTGAACTGGAGGGCAGGGGGACTCATTCAAACATGCCCGGCTTCTCAGCCCTCAAATGAGAAAGTCTGGATCTGCCACAAGGAAATCAAAAAATAGAAATTTAAGAGAGTCTAATGTGCTTCCACAACAGCTACAGTATTCCTGCTGTTTACAGGATAAGGATTCTACCACAATTGTAACTGCAGCAATGCCCTTTTCTATCTGGACTGTTTTTCTGCTGCGCTGAAAAATTATCACCATCTGCTCTTCCCAAAAAATTTTTTAGAAAGGGAACACAATGTCACAATATTCATTACTGACACAATTACACTTTAAAAAGTAGCCAACGACATTTGAAACGACAAAGGTGTCTTTTACAAAAACTGGTTTCCCAACATTGTTGACAAATCTTGGATTGCTAGGACAAGGCTGTCAGTTCAATTAATTGTCTTGAGAAAGACAAAGTCGCTTTCAGGTATCTGTTTTCAGCACAAAGGAAATAGAAGAATTCTCTAGAGTGTCACAGGCAGGAACTGAAGTTGTGTGTTTGGTGCTTTCTTCAATCAACAACTGACCATGGTGGACCCCAACTTACGGGTCCAGTGCAATTATAACATTTCCTGATCTTTCATCTATGACATAACACAAACCATTATTTGCTTAACTAACCACAAGTTTCCCACAAACTATCAAACACAGTTTTCTGGGTTCACACACAATGCCTTGAAGCCATGGTTAAACTAAAGTTCATAAACTAACAAGACACCATGGCTTCAGTTCATAATTTTCAGGCAAAAAGTAAACCATACTTAAGCTTTTTTGGTAAGGTTTGTACATAATTCAAAGCCTTGAATAAACCATTGTTTCATAAACCATGATGTAGTGGTATGTGTAAACCTGGGCATGAGATAGGGAATGCTCCATCAGCAATCCCATTCTCCTTCCTCTTTATCATACAAATTACTATCTCCCTTCCATTTTCAATGTTTACCTGTGATGTAAATATGCTCACAGTTTAAACAAAATAAAAATAAAAATAAAAAATCCTTCCAGTAGCACCTTAAGAGACCAACTAAGTTTGTTCTTGGTATGAGCTTCCATGTGCATGCACACTTCTTCAGATACACTTTGCTCAGTTTGTTATTCAGTCCAACATTTTCAGAGATGGTCAGATTAAGCAACACACTGCTTTACACATAAACGCTGCCATGGTTTATTAAACTGGACCCAGTGACCTTCCTTAACCATGGCTTGTTTGGATACTCCAGTCCAAACAAAAGCTTTGGAAAAACGAGTGTTGTGGGACAACTTGTGGTTAACTTGTGGTTTGTAAAACAAACCATGGCTTTGCATCACGTGTGAGCTGGCTATTTACCGACAAACCAAAAGAAACACACAAAAAGGAGCGAACCTTCTGTAAAACTCCTGAAAACCTTGTTTTTTCCCCATATGAAACTGAATTCAAACATTTCTGCTATGCCTCAGCTGACACTTAGGATGACATGTATACAAACTGGACAGGTTGCAAAATCAAAATGATAGTTCTGTATTAGATAGTTACTTAATAGTTTTCAGAGAAAGGGAGAGAAACACCCTGTAATGCAGAAGTTGAGAAGAAAGGTTAACACTACATTTTCATATAAATGTTCAGAATTCAATTATCTAGGAACAGAATTTTGTTGAAAACCTGTATATGAATCTCAACATCAGCACTCTCCAAACAAGTAAAATGCTTTAAGCGCTCAAACCAGGAAAGGCACTTTTCTTCTTTTTTAAGCTTCTCCAATTCCTCTCCATCAAAGCCTAGGAAATATTTTGCTCCCTTTCCTCAACATCATTGCCGAGCTGAGCTGCCAGCTGAGGTCCGGTGCTTTTGATTAAGCATCAAGGCATCCGGATCTGGCTAGCAGCAGCCATATTTGCCAGCTACCTATTTCCACTCATCAAAACCCAGAAAATGGACTATTTAGATGCTCTCTTGTGTACACTCACTCACTCACTCTCTCTCTCTCTCTCTCTCTCTCTCTCACACACACACACACACACACACACACACTAGGAAGCAGAAAAGCTAATTGAACAATAAATTATAGGCTACAGCACCGGTGGGCAGAAAGTAGATTGTGATATCTCCTGGTAGATCTCTGTGTGATTTGAAGTAGTAGATCTTTGAGGATTCTTAACCTTCAACCGCTTATAACAACAACAGCAGCAGCAGCAGCAGCAGCAGCAGCGAAATGATAGATACTCACACCAAATCATAACAGAAATGAAGAAAACTTGGTGTGGTGGTAATCAGGGTTTGTTTTTTTGTTTGTTTGTTTTAATGCAAGGGCCATCAGCTCAGTTCAATTCTGATACGCAAAACGAAGTCCTCGGGTAAGAATTACTCCATTTGCAGCTTGGGCATTGGTTGGTGGATCTTGGGATTTTAGTAAACGCAAAGTAGATACCACGAGCCTTAAGACTATCCACCCTGAAAATAAAGGGCAAAAATGGAAGGTATACAGATTGGCTAAGCAAAGAAGCACAATGGCAACCAGGGGTGTGCAACATTTAAGCTAATCGAATGAGCCTGGAAGCGGTTTGGTCTGCGAGTGGCTCAGATGATGGAGCCGGGTCAGATTCTGAAGCTTTAGAGAACAATGTGGAATATTACTGGACCCTTGAATTACCTGGACCATGCTGAGCTGATAACCTAAATTCCTGCCATCTGCAGTGGTATTATTTGCTTATAACTTTTTTAAGCTCCCCTCACAAAATTCTCTCGGTGGCTTACGGTTCCTAAGCGAAAAGTAATTCCAGTAACAAAACGAGGCCCCCTTTATGTGAACCACCCTGAGACCTTCAGGTATAGGGCGGTATAGAAATAAAATTGTTGTTGTTGTTGTTGTTGTAAAAATAAACCACTGCCTTAATACAATGAAGGACGAAAATTCACCTCACATCCCGCCAAAGTTAAAACACAGCTTTGACTACAAAGAGGCTCAGAATGCGCAAGTTATTTTAAAGACTTGGGCAAACAGAAAGGTCCTTATCTGGTACAGAAGGCTGTTAGCCAGCGCAGTGCGGACAGCAGACTAGCGGATCTCCCTACCCTCAGCAAATTAAGACACGGTCCCCACCAGCTCTCTGGTTCAAGACCCCAAATGGTGAAACAAATGTGCCCCGTCACATTCTGGGGGCATACAAGTAAACTTCCTTGTGTGCTTTCTCCCTTATTTCATGTTCGGGCTTCCCATTTCTGCCTCTTTTCTTCAATCCTGCTTTGGAGAGGGGCTGTAGCCCAGTGGTAGAGCATTTCCTTTGCAGGCAGAAGGACCCAGGTTCGATACCCGGCCTCTCCAGGTAGGGTTGGGGGAGACCCCAGTCGGAAAACCCTCGAGAGCTCCTGCTAGTCAGTGCAGACAATACTGACCTAGATAGACCAGCAGGTCTGCCTAAGGCCACATCCACGCACACCCTTCAAGAACCATAGCTAAGGGTAACTTACAAACTATTATCTCAGCCACAAAACATAACCACTGGGAAAGAGGAACACTGGAACTGTAAACAATAATAGCAGGGTCCGGGGGGGGGGGGGGGGAGAGGCAGAGCAAACCATTCATTTTGCACGGCTCGGATCTCCGATGGAATTGTCTCTCTTCTTGCTGGCAGTGATTTTTATTTTTACTCTTCTCCCCTCTCTCTCCCTCCCTCCCTCCCTTTTTTGGTTTCTGCTTTGGTAGGGAGAGGAACGGAAAGGAAACATCCCGGTTTTAAAGCTGTCAAGTCTGAGGTTCTATTTATCTGAGAAAGGCCATAATGGCTCCCAAATGATCCAGCTAGTCGAGCTATTATCTCAACTAAATTGCACAATTCAGAAAGCGGGGGGGGGGGAGCAGAATACATATAGTTACCATAGCAAAAGAGAAAAGCCAAGCCAAAACATTACGATCAAACAATGTTAAAAATTCTAATTCAAGCCTCCCTACGTACACACACACACACACACACACACAGGATATGGGGTGGGAGGGAGGGAGGTCCTGATAGGTTGTTCCAGACCAATCCCCATTAAAAGAAACAAACACTTCCACCGTTAAACCATTCGAAAGATCCATATCTCCACTTCCTCCCTCATACTGAACAATGCAAGCGGCCCCAGTGGCTTTCTTGCCCTATCAGGCAGTTGCAGTGCCGTGCTGACAACCCCAAAACCACCATATCTGCCTAAACTCTACTAGGACCAATTTAAGGTTTTGACATTAAATGGGGGTTGCCAACGTGGTGCCCACATGAGGCCTTCCCTGGCGCTTGTAGGGTCCCCTGACTCTCCCCTGTTGAAAGGCTTGGGCAAAACACAATCTGTTGGTGCCAATAGACTGCGTGTGTTTATGTGTGTGCATGGTGCCCCTTAAAAGGTTACCTAAAATGACACTATTCAAGGAGAAGGGGACTGCAGAGGATGAGATGGCTGGACAGTGTTCTGGAAGCCACCAACATGAGTCTGACCAAACTGCGGGAGGCAGTGGAAGACAGGAGTACCTGGCGTGCTCTGGTCCATGGGGTCACGAAGAGTCGGACATCACTAAACGACTAAACAACAACAAAATTACACTAAATCAGCATTTGCAATGAATTCGTTCAGATGAATTACTTGTTTGAAAGTAGTTCCCATAAAAGCCAGGTGAACTAAAGATGTATTAAGTTTATTTGGAAGTACAGCTTTGAATGATTTCTAGTTCGTCTTCATTCTCTCCCCACCAACAGCAGGAGGCCCAGACGCTTGCCTTTCTTTTCTTTCTTTTTAAAAGGAAGTCATTCAGACATCTATTTTTTTTATTAAAAAAAAAGTTAGAAAGCAAACTGTGGAGGCAACATACTAAGTCTTATTAGGCAGAAGCAGAGGTGCTGCTATTGCGAAGAGAGGGGAACACTTCCTGCATAAGCATTGCTCTCACTCTGAATTGAAACTTTGCATTTTGTAGTTTCTCATGCAATTCTCTCTTTTACACAACTGCAAAAAGGTGCAAGAGACCTGTGTGATTTTTGCATGCAGACACTTAACCATTACTAGGGTTGCTGTTGTCGTTGTTTTTAACTGAATTGTCTGGAGCAGGAGATTTTTTGTGCTTTTCTTTATTGTTGATGTTTTATATTACTAATCACTTCATAATGTTTTGTGGGAAGCAATTCATAAATAAAATGAATAAACAAATAAGACACCTAAGCAGTACGTGGATGCCATCAAGCAGATGTGATGGTACACTTTCGGAGGTCTTTCAGAACAAAAAATTTCAAGCCCTAAGAAGGCCCCTTTTCTATAAAACAAGTGTTTGCAGGAGAATGTTCAACAGACCCCTAGCTAAGACTATAAATGTGCATTCAAACCATGGCTTAGCTTTCTGAGCAAAGGGCTGTCCAGACAGGTGTGTACAGGGGGGCACCAGAAAGACTGGGTTCTCACCTTACCAGCAGAGAGGTTGGATAGGTAAGCCCACTACCTTTACTGCAGTTTGCTCCATTTAAATTTAATGTGCATAGTGCAATCATACAGCTCTCTACTCAAAAGTAAGTTCAGTAGGGTGTACTTGCAAGTAGGTGGGCACAGGATCTCAGGATTTTGACCATTAAAGCCTTCAACAACTCAGGACCATGATAATAATAATAATAATAATAATAATAATAATAATAATAATAATAATAATAATAGTTTGGGGATTCAGACAACACCAAAAACAACAACATTCATGGTTAAAGAGAGAGGTCTGCAAACAGACAACAGCTGCCTGTTTTCCCCTTTCACGCTGAAACCCTAGACATATTTATCCGAAAGCCAGCTCCTTATAAATCGTACTTTGGAGTAAAAACTTGGTTAGCAGTGAACTGCAAGACACCAGATGCATGCGTCTTCAAACCCTGAAATGAATTGCCCATTAAACAAGCTTCTTGGTTTTCTGGGACAAAATGCAAGTTATTGCAGCAAAGAACTGGCAATATGTTCTGTAAAAAGCAATTACACAAACCCAACCGTCTAAGCAGCAGTGTCGTTTCTTTTTAATCAACACATTAGATTTTACAGCTAAATGGCTAGAGAAATTATTTTCCATGCCACGACTTTTCTAGAAGACGAAGAATGAGAAGTTTGATTACAAGAAGGAATGGGGCGGCGGGGGCATAGTGAAAAATGAATACGGTTGATATTTCAGTTATCTAAAACCTATTTTTTTCCCCAATGAGTCCGTTCACCACGGGTTTAAAAGAATTTTAAAAGGTAAAAGAAAAGGAAAAAAATGATTTTGTTTGGATGTAGTTGAGCAGGAAATGGCTGAGGTGGGTTAAATACCTTTCTTGTACATGCCTTACAAAGAATTTCCTCTACTTACTAAAATAATATTTGTTTTCGTGTCAATCTTGGTGTTTCACAGCCCCAAAGCTGGTACGCTGGTATTGCCTTCTGTATCTCTGACCATAAACAGACATGCAATGCCTCCAAGGAGACATAAAACTGATATTTATGGCTGTTTTACTGCCAATTTTATGTGCATGTTTACACAATGTTTATACCTGTATTTGTTTATTCATTAGCTTCATATTAAGATTGCAAATGTGGCTGTTACACTGGGGTCTTTCGCCTGCTTGGAACCTGCCCTAGCAATGTCCCCGTTTGTACAGAGATTCATACCCCAGATACACACCACCATGTGACCATACCCACACAAACAGATGCTTCAGTTTAATCACCCCTTAACAAACTTGAAATCTTGCAGTTTTCACTGAGGGCAGCTATGCACAAACAAGCAGGTTTAATTAGTTTTATTGAGGCCGTCTGCCTGGAACAAACCTCTTGCTTGAGCACACAGGAAAACCTTATCCCCATGCCACCAAATACCCAATAAAACAGAAGGTAGATCAGGGATGAAGAACCTACAGGGGCAGCACATCCCGTTTTGCTGCCTGAGGCAAAACAGGAAGTGCCGCCCCACCCTGCTGCTGTGCCATTGCCCATCATGCCGCCTACATTGCTGTCAGAGAAGTGCTTCTGGCAAGATCTTGATGATTCCCGGAGAGATCAAATCTTGTGAGATCATGGTGGAAACTGGCACTGAGGCCAGTCGTGGAGGTGGAAGGGAAGACGGGGCGGGGCGGGGCATTGCTTTGGGGGCATCCACCGCCCAAGGTGTGGCTTCACTCTGCCTACTGGGTGGGCAGGCCTGGAAATCTGGTGCCCTTCAGATGTCACTAGACTACAACTCATATCACTGGCTGTGATGGCTTGGGCTGATGACAGCTGGATCCAATAACATTTGGAGGTCCACAGCTTCCCCACTTGTGGTCCAACTGTGGACAACTGACCACTTTCTGATGGACTGTGGGATTCTGGCAAAAGAAACCTAGACTAGCTGTAGCTTGGTCTGACCCAGCAGGATGTTTCCAGGTAGGACTGGATTATGGGAGACCTTCAAGAGCTGTTTCCCAGCAATGCAGACAATACTGAGTTGGAGAAATGCTGTTACTCATTACAAAGGCAGCTTCCTAGGATCATGAATCACAGATAACTTATGCCCTAGCCATTTAGAAATCCTGTCTGCTAGTTGTCTATGGACTAACTCCCATCATCCTTGATCGCTGCTCATGCTAGCTGGGGCTGATCGAAGTCCAACATCTGGAGGAGCACCAAGTTGGCCACCACTACTTTACACAGAGGCCCTACATCTACCACAGGACCCTGGCACACTGTAGTGCAGAGATGGGGAACCTATAGCCCTCCAGATGCTGTTAAGACTCCAGCTCCCATCAGACCCAGCTGGCATGGCCAACAGTCAAGGGTGATGGAAGCAGGAACTCAGCAGCCCCGGGAGGACAGCAGGTTCCCCATCTGATAGTCAATGTGGCGTCTTCCAGATATCGCGGACTACAGCTCCCTTTAGCTCTAGCCAGTCTGGGCAAAGATCAGGAATTATGGGAGTTGTAGTCCATGAAATCCAGAGGACACCACGTTGCAGAAGAAACCTCAGGGTTGTCCACAGCACAGTTTCAAAGCAAGAGGCAATGAAGGAAAGCCCAAATGCAGATGGTGAAAAGAAATTTCAGGTTTTCGAACTCCCTCAAGCTTCCCTTCAGGAATGCGGTGCCTTAACACTAAATCTACTTGAATTTGCTTATAAAATTTGCTGGAGAAAGAAAACGGGGACATTGCATCTATATTCTCTTCAAACTTTAGACAGACGAAGTACACGCAAATACAGAAGTGGCAGCCAACACTTGGTGGAATTTGCTTTTTGTTCTTAATTCTGGCAGCAGCAACAGCACTGTAGTGTTTTCCAAAGAGCAGCAAAAACTCACCCAATTGAAAGATATCAGGAAGGCTCAACCCACTCCTGGGCAGAATCAAAGCCACAAAATGCCCCTGGGGCTCAGATTATCTCCCAGAGTTGATTTATTGATAGCTGAACACATACCCGACAGCTTCTTAGCCACCACCTAGACACGATCCATTAATCAAGGTTGGTATGACAAATATTTAGGGGGAGAGAGAAGGGGAGTCTGGGAATTTTATTTCTTAACAAACTGGTAATACCGAGGAACAGTTCCAATCTGCCCCGAGAAGCTTTATCAAAAAGACAAGCTCATTCTAGCTAGCCCATTTTAACTTTCCGTCCTATCTTCCAAAGTGCTTGCACCCTCTTCCCCTATTTTGTGTCATCTACAAATCTGGTAAATAATATCCGCCAGTCCTTGATCCAAATGGTTCATTAAAAAACAAAGGTGTGTGACATCAGGTCCAGAATAAGACTCTACTCAACACATCACTGTTATCCCATTAGGATAGCTTTGGGTACCAGACAAGGCTGGAAACAGACAAGAGAGTCAGTATAGTGCAGGCACCCCCAAACTACGGCCCTCCATATGTTTTGGCCTACAACTCCCATGATCCCTAGCTAGCAGGGATGATGGTCAGGGATGATGGGAATTGTAGTCCAAAACATCGGGAGGGCCGAAGTTTGGGGGTGCCTGGTGTAGTGGTTAGAGTGCTGGACTAGGGCCTGGAAGAATGAGGGTTTAAAACCACACTGAGCCATGAAGTTCACTGGGAGACCTTGGGCCAATCACAGTCTCTAAGCCAAACCTACCTCACAGGGTTGCTGTGATCATAACAATGGGAAAGACACAAAGCCAGGGACATAGCAAGGGGGCCGGGGCGGTCCGCCCCGGGTTCCATAATGGAGGGGGTGACAAATTATCAAGGAACAACTTTGGGGGGAGGGGTTGAATTTTTTTTAAATAATTATTTTTAATGCCTGCTCCGAAGGTCTTATCTTACTATACTAGGGATTATATAGCTATATATGAAATTTCATGCATATCGGTTAATATCTTGACCCTCCTCCACCAAAATAGCTGTTCGCTTGGCTGTTTTCCTATGTCATGAAGGCTGAAATTTCAGTTCAGAGAACACTTAATGTTCCCAACCCTAACCCTGTGGAAAGCCATCTAATTAAACTTTAATTTGATTTTGAGATGGTTTTAGGAGGTAATTTAATTATTGTTTGATTTTATACCAATGTTATGTATCTGATGTTAGCCACCCTGAGCCCGACTTTGGCCGGGGAGGGTGGGATATAAATAAAAGTTTTATTATTATTATTACTTGTTATTATTTTTTGTAAGAAAATATGAAATAACGTAAAACCATTTTTGCGGGGGGGGGGTCAATGGGGGGGTTGACAATAAATTTTCCGCACCGGGTACCACCTGACCTTCCCATGCCTCGGGGGGGGGGGTGCCAAAAAAATTTTTTGCCCCTGGGTACCAATTTACCTTGCTACGCCCCTGCACAAAGCATGTATGTCACCTTGAGTTTGGGGGGAAGAGGTGGGATAGAAATGCAATAAGGAAACCAACAAGTTCGGGGGTGGGCGGATCTGCTGTCGTCCACCACTCCCAGTATGCTTAGTAGCATGGGTGGGCAACAACAGTGTTGCAATCCGCACTGTGCAGCTGAGAACCCCACATTAATTTTTATTTCCCCACAGTACTGCCTTACCCTGGGGCATTGTAGGGAATTTAAAATGGCGAACGGGTTGCAGCTGCCTCCCAAAAGCACAGCCCTATAGGTGGGCCCAATCCTGCCAGCAGCACCACAAACACTCGGCGACCGCCTAAGGAAACCAGGTTCCAACAAAACAATGCCAATTTTCATCGTTTCAAACACATCTAGAATTTGGCTTCATCTCCCTTCCATCTCCCTCGCCACCTAATACACAGTTTGATTTTGTGTAACGGGGGAAATCGGATTCAGAGACTTACAGTTGTTAAGTAAATGGGACCCAAGTGCACCCTAAAAATTAATTCCTCAATTACAAATGTCATTCACACCAATAAACTGCCACTTTCCCCTTGGAAAACAAACAGGGAGGGAATTAACCCCCCCTGTGGCTTCCATTCAGATGAATTTTAAAGGGAATAGCAGTTAGTCAAACAGAAGTGCATTGTTCATGATGCAGTGTGTGTGTGTTTAGGTTATAGGTGACGCCGACGGAATTCTTAAAACCATTTGTTTTTCTTTAAATAAGAGCGGAGAAATGCAATTGTTTATTGGTTATATATGATAAAAAATTAAAGTATAATAAAATATGATTGGAAAAACAACAACAACCCATCCCTCTTCACAGGGGAGAAGTTAACTCCCAAACAGAGCCCATCCCTGCCGCAAAGCAGAATTTGCATTCGGCAGTTAGATTCAGTGTCAAACCCAAGCCCACAGGGACCAACTCCCCAATGTGGCTGAGGCAAGCACAGAAACTTTCCCTCCGTCCTTTGCAGATCAGCTTGAATTCGAGCCAGTCTGGCAAAAGGAAACACTTTGCCTGATGCCATGCCCATTCCACCAGTCAAAGCGGCCCATCAAGATCTGGTCCACTGTTCGGATCCAATTCGCCAACCCTGGGTTTGAGGGTTGGGACTACGATTGGGGGATATCCCCCAGTTCAAATCTCCACCTGGCCGCACAGCTTACTGGGCGCCCTCGAGTCAGTCATTACCTGTCAGCCTAAACTACCTCGCAGGGTTTCTGCGAGGACAAAATGAGGCAAGGGGGAACCACGGGCGCCATCTTGAACTCCTTGGAGGAATGCTGGGATATAAATGAAAAAAGAAAGCAAAATGAATAAACACAGCGGTGTCAGGGAATGAAATTCCCTTTTAGTTTCTCCCCACTTTGCAGAATATAAAAGGCAAAAATAAAATTAAATAAATGAGCCTCTCTGAGGAAAATGTCTGCCAACGGAAGGTAGCATATTTTAATTTTAATAGGTTTTTTATTAGGCTGCCATGTTTATACATTCAGGTATTTTTAATTTTTTTTACTGATTAAAATAGGTCCCCTGAGTAATCAGACAGCAGTGGTGTTGTTTTTAAAGCTATTAATTATTATTTTAACAAAAGTCATGCCAGGCCCCGCAGCTGCCAATGCCATCTTAGGATTCCTCTTTGATTCTCACACAGGAAGGCACCCCGTCCTAAAATGGCACCGCTGAATCATCTAAACCAATCTAAACTGGTCTTCAGCTGGTGGGTTCTGACTAGCCTGTCGCAGCCTGATCCAATTTGATTCATAGGCAAATTCATGCAGGTTTAAAACAGACGTATTCAACTGGGATGCCATTAAATCTGGCAATAGACTTGGTTTTTATTCGAAACAAAATAGAAAATTCTTTCCAGTAGCACCTTAGAGACCAACTGAGTTTGTTCTTGGTATGAGCTTTCGTGTGCATCTGAAGAAGTGTGCATGCACACGAAAGCTCATACCAAGAACAAACTCAGTTGGTCTCTAAGGTGCTACTGGAAGGAATTTTCTATTTTGTTTCTACTATGGCAGACCAACACGGCTACCCACCTGTAACTTGGTTTTTATTGTGTTTCTGCTAATTCTACAGAGTCAGAATAGGATGGGCTAAGCATCTAAACAAATACATGAACTGCAGCACAACTACTCTTAATTCAATCAGTAGGTTCAGGGAAGCAACATATTACAGTTAAAAAACGGTCACACCAGATAAACATTACTCATTATGGGCCTAGACCTGTGAGCTGCTCATTTTCCACTGGTGTGCATGAGGCTGCGTCGCACATCTGGAAATTTACACAGCAGCAGCAGCAGCAAATTGAGAATTTCATTTAGGAAAAATAAATCCCATTCATTTCAGTAACTAAACGCCCCCTTGGAAGACAGGAGGAAATGTGAGGAATGTGGCACGTGAGCTCATTAATAAAAGAAATGGTTTATTCACCCGAAGCTTTTGGCGAACCAGTAATAAGGGCTGTATTTAAGAGGTTTAATTACCTGTGTTTTAAGTCAGTCCCAAAAAAAAGAACTCAAAATCAGACGCCGAATACAAACAGCGCACCCCAGAGCTTCACCATTACAACTAAATGACATCATTAATTTGGAATAAAACTGAAATAACTACATTTGCAATGCTCTGATGGCAACGTGCTCCTTTTTCTAAGGCTGCAATCCTAGGCGCGGCTGCTGGAGAGTACATCCTATCAAACTCACCAGGGCTTAAATCTAACGAAATATAAAGCCTGCCCTTAAGATCAGCTCAGGACTGGGATGCGGCCAGGGGTGATCCTGAACATTGCATAGCTTTACATTCATAATATGCAGCAATGACCCTGAAAATAAGCCCATGCATTTTTACTGTGTCACACGTACTTATGTAATGTGATTAAATGCACATCCTTGGCCCAAGAAATGGGGGGTGTGTGTGTGTGTGTTAAAGGAAATAATCTTAATTAACCAGATTATTTGCTGAGAACCCAAGGTTCTTACTCATCAGAGAAGACCAGCCAAGTGGGTATTTGCAATCCAAAGCTCTCCAAAGAAGATCATATCCAGATGGGGAATTCTTTATGTCCCAGGGGATCGACGAAAGGCACTCATCCGCTACGATGTCACTAACGCTAAGCGGGTCTGGGTCTGGTCAGTGCCTGGATCCTTCAAAATCTTCCAGAGAAATCGACTCTTACCCTCAGTCTCTCTCCATATGCAAAGGGCTAGTAAGCCTGAATCATACACAAGCAGATCCCACAGGCAGCCATCACAGCATGCTACAGAAGTCTGGCAAACTTAACATTTTGAAGCGTGCTTCCCATTCCCCTAAACACACATTCTTCAACATAAAGACACCACAGATCTGTAATTTAAAAGTGTGTCGCGCAATCCTTGTTCTCGATACTGTAATTTTCAGCAACCCTCAAATAATACCGTTTTGTAAGAGGAAGTTGACATCTGTAGAGGAAAATAAGGGAGGGATCCAGGGCTCCAATTGCATCACAGTGCTGCCTTCAGGAAGAAACAGGAAGGAAGGAAGGGAACCAAAATGGAGAGATTTGCCCATCTGTAGCACACACAAAGCAGAATGCACTAGTTCAGGTCCTGAAGGGGTAGAATGGACTGTACTCTTGCTGTGCAGTACATGGCAATACTGATTTTGCAGCCTACCAAATGTTAAAATAAATACACCCTAAAATTATTATTATTTAAATCAAAGGCAGTTTTTCCTGGCTAATGGTTGCTACCTGCCAAAAAAAACATTCTATTGTGCAAAGTTTTAGGTACAGGATCCTATACGCCAGAGGCAGAGAACCTGCATCCCATGGGCATACTGCCTTCATCCTAATTTCATGGGGTTTGGAGGAAGCTATATAAAGAGAAAGGGGAAAACAGGGGGACAGCTGTTTCCTAAGAGGTTCACTAAGGATGGGGTCTCTGCTTAAAGGCCAGTTCCATCAGGCTCCTTCTTCAACCCTAATCTACATCAGCCACTCCATCAGGCTACAGAAGAAGAGAAGGAACTGCAGCGCTCTGCTGAGACACCGACAACCTTTGGCTCCTCCTCTGCACATTGTTCCCTTCCAGCTGATCGTTACAAAACCTTGTAACTAAGAACTAGTCCCTGACCTTGGTTTTTCTTCCTGCCTCCCCAACCTTTCCCCCCTTTCCTTATATGTTATTTATATGTCAAACTGATATTTGTAAGCTGCTCAAGAAGCATTTTTCAGCTGAAGCATGGCTGAAATTATTTTAAAATTTATTTCTGTCTTGATTCTTACATGTACCAATTAAAGCATAGGGCAAGCTGGCGATTAAAAATATCACAATCACAATAATAACAGTTTTAAATACCCAATAAAACTACAATATAAAGGTCAAGGTCAAGGGACCCCTGACTGTCAAGTCCAGTCGCGAACGACTCTGGGGTTGCGGCGCTCATCTCGCATTACTGGCCGAGGGAGCCGGCGTACAGCTTCCAGGTCATGTGGCCAGCAAGACTAAGGTGCTTCTGGCAAACCAGAGCAGCGCACAGAAACGCCGTTTACCTTCCCACCGGACTACAATATATCACATCTAAATATAAAAACACAACAAACCACAGTGCGACATAGCACAGTCAGCAAAATTATAATGAACTGCAACCCAAGGGCCTGGATAAAGAGGAAAAATCACAAGTGACATGGCCAGTGTGGTGGTCATTTGGGAAGGGTGAATAAAGCAGGGGTGTTAGAAAGAGGAGGGGGAAATGAGATGGGGCAGCCCCACCCTCATTTGTCTCTGACCCTGCCCAATGCCAGCTTGCAGTCTGTGGTAGGTCACCTTAAGAGAAAGAAGAAGAAGAAGAAGAAGAAGAAGAAGAAGAAGAAGAAGAAGAAGAAGAAGAGGAAGAAGAAGAAGAAGGGGTTTGGATTTTATATCCCGCTTTATCACTACCCAAAGGAGTCTCAAAGCGGCTAACATTCTCCTTTCCCTTCCTCCCCCACAACAAATACTCTGTGAGGTGAGTGGGTCTGAGAGACTTCAAAGAAGTGTGACTAACCCAAGGTCAGCCAGCAGCTGCATGTGGAGAGCGGGGAAGCGAACCCGGTTCACCAGATTACGAGTCTACTGCTCTTAACCACTACACCACACTAGCTCTCTCATACACAGTGATCTCTCACACACAGAGAGAGACACAACAGGATTCTCTACCTTCGCTAATACCAGTTGCAATCTCTTTCTCAAAGTGTGGTTCCTTAGGGCAGTATCAACCAGCTCAGGGGAACCCAGGAATTGCAGGAGTACATATTTCCTTTTCCATAAAAAGCAATGGGGAACAGGGACACTCACTCCACACCGCAAAATTTTGTTGCAGGTCTCACTTGCCCTTCTCCTTTTGCATTTGGTCACCCTAACCACATACTAAATATACTAATGATGAAGCGCCACAATCAACCGGGTTCTAAAGGACAATTATATTCTAATCAGTTTATATTTAATTAGTACTTCCTCGCTGAGGCAGCAGGGGAGGGAGAAGGTAATGTTCAGACGTGCATGGGGGAAGTTTGACCTTTTCCACTGCAGTTTTGAGTGAACAAAAATCAATACGGCCCCAGCAGATCTCTGCAAAAACCTTTTCAAGAAATTTATTTCGAACGCCTTTCGGAAAGCGGCAGGGCGGGTGCAAATGCTAAGAGAACCCTACTGGCTCTCCTTTGTTAGCTGTGACTGAAGCTTTCCCTCGGAAATTAAAACAGTTTGTCGGCGGGGGGTGGGAATACTCCTCAACTTACTGCCAGTGGGGGGTGGAGAAAATACCTTTGGAGAATAATCTGAAAAATAATTTTGTTATTTATTTTCATACACGCACACCACAGAGAAAGAAAGAGAGAGAGAGAGACACCCCAAACATGGTCATGGACAGAACGGGGCTTTATGTAAACAAGGTATTTTAGTTTGGAACATTATGTCGCAGAAATGGCAGGGGGGCTTTAAGAGGACCCATCTCAAAACTATTTCCGACTCAGTCAAAAGGTTTGCATTTTCACAGGCTTTGCATTTGCCCTGGAAAAAAAAAAAAGAATTATGCTGGTTGAAATATGTAGAGCGAACCAGGTGGCGTGTGACATTTTCCTCCTGCAAAAATTCCGGCCGGCCTTTCCCTCTGAGCATGCGAAGCCACGGACCTCCAGATGTTGCTGGACCACAACTCCCATCAACCCCCGGGCACTGCCCACGATGGCTGAGGCTGATGGGAGTTGGAGTCCAAAATACAGGGGGAGGGGCACCAGGTTGGCGAATGGTACCTTAGCAAGACATCACGCTGTAGCAGTGAAAGCAGCTGCGCACTAAGAAAGACTATGGTTTGCCACATATGCCTACGAGCCCTCATGTTGACACATATTAATGTGGGAAACAGGCAGGGGAGAATAACGGTGGGCAGTAATATGAAGACCAGAGAATGGGAAAACCTGAGGCTTTGCAAATGGTGTTGCAATACAACTTCCATCATCCCTGACCACTGGGGCTTATGGGGGCTGGAGACCACAGGGCCCTCATCCCCAATTTTAATTTTGGTACTGTGTAGAGCAGAGATAGTCAACGTACTTCTCTCTAGAAGTTGTTGGACTCCAACTCCCATCAGCCCCCACCAACAAGGCCAATTGTGTAAAGGATGATGGGAACTGTAGTCAAACAGCATCTAGATGCCACTAAGCTTTGGTTATCCCTGATGTAGATGACCTTTTATATATCAACATGGAAAGCAATTTATTCAGAGCTACTGGCTTGACATTAAACGAGGATGGGAGGGATCCTGTTGCGTGGCTATATCCCTCCCTCCCAGGTGAATAAAGACACAAGACACATGGAATCGAATTAAATGGGCGTAAAGGCCACAACTTTATTGGTTACGGATGTTGAGCGGTATTGGCTTAGGCATTGGATCCTAACCACTATATCTGACCCCCAACCCGGGTGTTGGGCGTCCGTGAAGGGTTAACCACCAAGGGCAGAACCCCTGAAGCGTATCAAGGGGAACTGCCCCCGTGATCACCGTTGGGGCGTGGTTTTGGCCCTAACCTCCCTAGGCTTCGGACGGGACCACGCCCCCGGAAACCTTTTACAGGAATACCCTTCCCATGAGGGGCAGGTGATGGCGCTACCTCCCCTTTGAACCTCCATTGATGTTATCCAATGCCTAACCGCCAAAACCAAAGTTGTGACGAATTGCTACGAGGTAGGTGAAAAAACCCTCAATGGGAAAAAGTCCTACCAGGCCCCCCAGCCAAGTGAGGCGACCAACCGGAGTCCATAGCAAGGTCAAAACCTAACCTAAAGGGTGGGTGGGCGGGAGAACCGATGCAGCTGGGAGCAGGAAGAAGAGAGGGGGAAGTATTCCCGCCACCTCTGTTTAAAGGGACTGTTAGCCCCTCCCCTTAGCTGACCGGATTGGTCAGCCATCGGGGAAAGGCATGGGGAATCTACCAACTGCACAGGGGCTGAACCTCAGCCCCTGTACGCTTGCTCGGGTCGTGATGCCCGCAACGCCACCTCCTGCCGATAGGCGGAAGTGGCTTTTTCACAGGATGCGAAACGCATATTGTTTCAGCCTCTGAATTCACTCCCATATCACCATGTGTTCTCACTGAAATTGCTCTCGTGCCACATCTTCTGGATTCAACCCGTATTTGCAAAACCGAGTGAAGTGCGGCGATACTGTACCACTACGGTTTACCCAATCACTTATCCAGTTCTCCCTAGATATTCTCTTCCTTGCTTTCAAAGTCAGTTCAGCTAAGACTAAAAACAGCCTTAAAGGGTTATCAGCTCAGAGTAACTGATTGCGTAAAAGAAGCCCTGCAAAAGAATAATACCAGTTATTTCACCGGGGGGGGGGGGGACACATCTTAAACTACAAGAAGGCAGTCAGCCAACTATTCAGGCTTCCAGCCAATTCATTAGTCTACTAATCATATATATTTACATACCATAAAACCTCAAAACAGGGTGGTGTGTTGTTGTTGCTTTAGAATGCCAAAGAAGTGGGCCAGCCTTTCTAAGTGCGAGAACACGGTTGCAGACTTAACAAATGGAAGCCCTCCCCTTCATTAGAATATCGTCGACTATAAGAAAAATGCCTTTCTCGTCAAAATTAGGATCAAAGGACCAGCCCCTACTGCAAAAACACAACAAGCAAATGAAGAACACAAGCAAGCAAATGAAGGGCCCATCTACATTATGCAAATTCCCAGAAACTTATCTACACTGATCTAAAGCAACCACAGCTAATGTTGCTTGCTTTTTCGTTCTAATTCATCGAAGGAACTCTATAGCAATTTCACCATGAAAGGCAAAATATTAGGGTCCAGCAGGTGAGGTTGCAAACATTCCACCTCTTTGCTCTGCAAATCCTAACACACTTGCTTCCGATTAAAGGGCTAAGACCTCGGTCCTTACTGTTCCAAAACCAGATATATATATATATATATATTCTAGCTGACCCGGCCATGCGTTGCTGTGGCTGCTTTAGTGTAATGGGAAAGGAAGATGCAGTATAAAAGAGAAATTGATGTCTTACCATAGGTCTTTGTGTTTAAGTTGAAGTTGCTCATTGTTTATGTGTATATAACTCATTATTAGTATTGTTGTATTTTCTGATTCCTTTTTTTTTAATTGTTTGTATGTCTTCGTTTGATGTTGTTGATGTGCATTGGAGGGCAGTATATTTGTTAGTACAGTATCAGGTTAGGCCGTCGGAACCCGGAAATGGCGGACGGGACGTTTGCAGCCGGCCTGACTGTGCCGTTGCTTCGCTGTGTGCCTGCCACTTCTATCAGCAGGCTATGTTGGTGTTAGCGGGTGGCGTAGTTTTCCTACCGATCCGTCCGCCCTCCCAAAAGGCGGACGGGATGTTTCCGGGCAGCGTGGCTATGGCGCGGCTTCTATCTATAGCTGCTGCAGGAGGTATCTAAAAGCCACCATGGCCGAACTCCATCTTTGCGTGGGGGCTGCCTTTTGCGGGCGGCGTCCCTGTTGATTGGATGGTGGCAGTGATGTGGGAGGGGAGGAGGGATTGGCAACGGGTGTTGTGTACTGTGCTATTTGACGTCCACTGGAGGGCGCTGTTTTTTGCACCAATTCATGGATTTACCTGGGAAAGGTGTGATATTTTTACAATCTAGGTACCTAAGATCCTTCCCATACGGCCAAGGCATGTTGTGTCCAAATCCGACACCAATTTGTCAAGTGGTTACGGAGAAAGGCGAAAACAAACAAACATGCAGCTTGAAGGATTTTATATATATAGATATACACACAGAGAGAAAGGCCACCTAATATAGACACATGTTTGTGAAAATAGCATATAAAAAAATGACTTTATATATGTGAAGATGTAAATATCTGTACCATTAGCTGAAATGGTAGGATAAATTGGTACTGTAATGCTGGTGAGTTTTTATGCTGACCCGTTCTTTTAAACATTGCAAACCGGTGTGGAAAGGTAAAGTGGACCTGAAATTAGGAAACTGAGAAACATAGAGAAACCCAAACTGACAGATCTGCCCATCCCTAATTAGCCAGCATGTCAAACTGGTTAACATCAGATATAAAGACTGAAAGGATGCAACCCCATTTCTCAGAAACAAGCCATATATTTTATGCGGGGATTCGGGGGGGGGGGAATTCTTTTTTTAAAAAGAGACGATTGATGTCCGTTTCCAAACTTATAATTTTGATTACCGGTAGGGAGGCAGGACGGCTCATTTCAGCAGCACTCGAAATTTAAGGAAGAACTTCCCAGAAAGGAAAAATTTGTACAGCAGACAAATTCATGTAAGTGGCACAATTAACACCCTAAACATTGTGGGTCGTTCACGCCCACCACACACTCACAAACAAAATCAAAACACAGACTTCATCAGTGGGTCACTGTTCCAGATGTTTATCCAATTGACACGGCAACCCCCAGCACACACTGCGTTTCTTTCAGCACAGCATCTTTACGTACGTGTGTGTGTGTATTTAAACACCGTTTAAAAACAGCTGAAAGCCTCTACTGTGTGTTGACTTCTTTACCTCCAGTAAGGCTCTCCTTTCTTTTCTTTTCTTTTCTTAAGGCTTCATTTCACACTTTTAACAGTTTTATTAATTGCCAAACTCCCCCACCCACCAGCACCTCTCAAATTGTAAAGGCTTAAAATTTATTTATTTATTTTTTAATGGCATTTTAATCAATAAAGTGAGCAAAATCAGAAAAATGCATTTGGAATCCAGGTCTGCCTTTTCCAAGAATGGGGTAAATTGGTATTTTTTTATAAATAAATAAAAAAAGATTTTTAAAAAAGAGCCTCAAGAAATAAAAATTATAATTAAGCTTTTACTAAATTATATAAAACAAGGGAAATCTTCTAATTTGAGAGGACTCCTGTGGTTACTTATTTATTTAAAACTATATTTGTTATGTTATATACATACAAACACACACACACACACACACATATATACAATGTTCAACAATTGTTACCTTAAGCTTCTGTGAGTTGTAATGATGATATATATTTTTTTTCATGTAAATTGTTTTGAGGTCACTTGTGTGTGGGGGGGAGCAGTATATAAGCATACTAAATAAAAACAGTGGCAAATATTGCCAAAATACAGGCACACACACAAAAACACCCCACCATCAATTTAAGTTGTTAAAAGCTACAATGAAGCTTTTAATTTTGACCTATTCCATACACTGCTACAGTATTTGTCCTGGGATACACCAAATGTCTGTAATATAAGCTACTGTATCACTGCAATCCTATGTACCATATTATATTATATTGTGTGTGTGTGTGTGTGTGTGTGTGTGTGTAAAGGTAAACGTACCCCTGACCATTAGGTCCAGTTGCGGACGACTTATGGGGTTGCGGCGTTCATCTCTCTTTACTGGCCAAGGGAGCCGGCGTACAGCTTCCGGGTCATGTGCCCAGCATGACTAAGCTGCTTCTCGCGAACCAGAGCAGTGCACAGAAATGCCGTTTACCTTCCTGCCGGAGTGGTACCTATTTATCTACTTGCACTTTGATGTGCTTTTGAACTGCTATGTTGGCAGGAATACACACACACACACACACACACACACACACACACACACACACCTTAGTACAACAAACAATGAAAAAGGCAGATGAGAGGGATAAAGGAAGAAAAGGATAAGGAGGTAAAATAGACACTCCTCAGAGAATCCTTTTTTTTATGACCCCTTAATCTCCCCAAATCCCACTGCTAGGGGGCAATCAGTTGCCAAGATCTGCCAAGATGAACAGCCTAGGATGAAGTAGATCTCTCATTCAGCTGGCATAAAGTCCTCAACCCCAGCTCAGCTGAACATACAGTATACTGTACCTGAAGATACACCTGCAAACGTTGCTCATCCCAGCTCAGCTGGGGCCCGGCCCATTGAAGATGGCTGAGCCGAGGCTGGTTTAAGCACTGCAAAAGGGGCATTCCAAGGGCAGAACTTAAGCTGGATTCTCTGCTGGCAACAATATTTTAAAGGCTTGTTTTCCTTCCGCCAGGCTTAGGCAAAGCAGCAGCAGTCCTGCTATTGAATGGGCTTTGGATCGGGTGCTGTGCATAGGATTGCTCCCCAAGTGTAATTCTCCCTGTTTACCCAGTCTCCCATTTCCCTCTCCTTTGCCTGTGTCAAATTTTTAAGACTGCGAGACACTTCGGGACAGGGACCTCTCATCTCATACTTTTGCAAAGCGCTGTGTACACTGAGAGCATAAATGCAAAAAGAAACGAAGAAACGAAGGTCATTCGTTTGCACACTGTACTGCCAGAAAATCCCTTTCAAATCTCTGATCAGGTGTTTACCTGGAAGCCTGGGGCCTAAATTTCAGCTTTCCTTGGTGTGTGGTAGTGGGCACAAAAGGAAGCCTTTCACATTTAACAGATGGCAAAAGCTCCGTGATAAGATTTCATATTTTTTATTCATAATGTCCCAGGTTCAATTCCTGGCATTGCTTTCTGCCTGGTCCTTTTAACTGGCAATGGGAAATCCCTTTGCTGGAGACCCTAGAGTTGGAGTGGCAGTTGTAGTTCCGATGCTGCTGAACTACAACTCCCATTATATCCAGCTCCAATTATGGTGCTGGAGGAGACTCTTGAGAGTCCCATGGATTGCAAGAAGATCAAACCTATCCATTCTCAAAGAAATCAGCCCTGAGTGCTCACTAGAAGGACAGATCCTGAAGTTGAGGCTCCAGTACTTTGGCCACCTCATGAGAAGAGAAGACTCCCTAGAAAAGACCCTGATGTTTGGAAAGATGGAGGGCACAAGGAGAAGGGGACGACAGAGGAGGAGATGGTTGGACAGTGTTCTCGAAGCTACTAACATGAGTTTGGCCAAACTGCGAGAGGCAGTGAAGGATAGGCGTGCCTGGCGTGCTCTGGTCCATGGGGTCACGAAGAGTCGGACACGACTGAACGACTGAACAACAACAGAGGTTGATGGAGTCCAACCCACAAATTTGCCCTAGAGAGCTGCTGTTAGTCAGAGTACAACAATACTGGGCTTGATGGACAAAACAAGACTGACCTGGCAGAAAGCAACTCATGGGGATCTCCTAACATGCAACGATATCTGCCCACATTTTTCCATCGCTAAACCTGTCTTCTAGTTTCCCTGCCACCTATTTGAACTTGCCAGCTTCTTGGGAGCAACAGCCTGCCATGGTACTTCTGTTAAGATATCATGTATGGGTGGCATAGTACCAATAATAATCATTTGCACAGTGCAGCTTTCAAGCCCAGCCATGGGAAATCAAACCTAAGATCAAATGCTAGGAATGCAGGAAGTTGTGTTACACCGAGCCAGACCACTCGATATTGTCTGTACTGACTGCCAGTAGCTCTCTAACTGGAGATGCAGGAGATTGAAATCACCTGTGTGCAAAGCGGTTGTTCTACCACTGAACAAAAAAAAAAAGGATAATGCAATTCTAGCCTGCATCAACAGAAGTGCAGTGTCCAGGTTAAGGGAAGTAATAGTACTGCTCTATCCTGCCTTAGTCAGACCACACCTGTAGTACTGTGTCCAGTTCTGGGCACCACAATTTAAGAAGGATATTGACAAGCTGGAACATTTGCAGAGGAGGGCAACCAAGATGATCAAAGGTCTAGAGACCAAGCCTTATGAGGAACGGTTGAGAGAGTTGGGAATGTTTAGCCTGGAAAAGAGGAGACTGAGAAGAGATAGGATACCCATCTTCAAATATCTAAAGGGAAGGGTGGAGCAAGCTTGTTTTTTCCTGCCCCGGAGGCTACGGCTTGAACCAACGGCTTCAAGATACAAGAAATGAGATTCCAACTAAACATCAGGAATAACTTTCTGACAGTAAGAGCTGTTCAACAGTGGAACGGACTCCCTCGGAAGGTGGTGGACTCTCCTTCCATGGAGGTTTTTAAGCGGAGGTTGGATAGCCATCTGTCACCGAGGCTTTAGTTGAGATTCCTGTGTTGCGGCGGGGGGGGGGGGGAGGGAGGAGTGAACTTTCAAGAACCCTTCAAACTCTACAATTCTATGCATCTATGATTCTATGATCCTTCCACAAGTCACATCCCCATCCACAACTAAGCCCAAACACTGCATTTGCTTACATTCCTCCTTCTTAGTTTTGGTTCTACCATTCCAATCCTCGCTCTCTTCTTTTCCCCTGTTGTCAAGCTTCAGATGAGACCTGGACAGTTTGTGACAAGCCACGGCGACAGCAGCCCACCAGCCATGTCTGGCAATGTCCTTCTCTTGTGATCCCAGGCAGGTAGCACAACCATCAACCTCAGCAAACTCACAAAGGGGGCTGCATTCGACTTGAGGAGTCACAACTACTATAGGCTTAGTTTCAATTGCAATTTCCTTCAGGCAGGGACCCTTCCTTGTTTCTTCCTGTAATGCACCACGGACCTTGATGCTAAGAGTACATATATCGGAGAGGCAGGGAGACAAAAACACTTCCAGCTCCAGCTGTGAAATATCAAAAGCAGAATTACCTCTGCCGAATCTACTTGCGTGGATAGCCAATCCAAAGCCCATTAGTAGCCAATGGCAATAATTCATGACATCTTTGCTCTTCCTACTTTTTGGTTGAAACCTTTCACAAAAACTTGCTGCGGATGAACAAAATTAGATGCAGAACAATGCAACCATCCCTTGTGCCTCGTTTTGCGACTACAGCCTCTGCTCCTCAAAATGCATGTACCGTGGCATACAGAAAATAATCCCAGCATCACTGTTTATCGTAAGGAAGGAGTCGCAATCTTTTCAGATTTCAGATCTCCCGACCCTCCCCAAGTTAGGAAAGGTACACTTAAAAGTCAACTTTTCGGCCCATTCAAAACAATCATTTATCAACATTACACTATAATCTATACTTAATTAGCATGACAATGTAGGTTTTCTTTTTAGGGTATGTAGTCCTCATTTCAAGAGGGCAATGGAATTCAAATTAGGAGAAAATGTGGCCACCCTGCACTGCAGTAACACTGTTATTTCAATCACTTGTGCATATTGTTTTTCTGACTATTCAGATTCAGACCCTGAACTTTTGTATGTACTATGCAGTAAAATCCAGTTGTTTAACATAGTTCAAAAGCCTTCATGGTTTTCCCAGCCTCTCCTGGCACAGGCTACTCAGGCCTGAAAGAGTTACCATATCACAAGGTGGGTTTTTTTGTTTGTTTGTTTTTGTGCGGGTGTCATCTTGTAAGTCTGCATCTTTCTCTACCTACTATGAACATTCACTTTCAAATAATAAATGTTCTTTTACAAAAATACAGCGAAGCACACATTCTGCCATTGTACCCTCATCCTCTATACAGGGCTAACACCGATGGTGCTGATTCTCAATGCAAGATTTTCATACTTTTAAAACCAACATTTACAAAACCTTGTGTGTGTGTTTGTGGTGCGAGGGGGGGGGAGGTACAATTTTCAAATCTAAATCAATGAGTTTAAAGTACTTCATATACCTAATTTAAATACTGTACTACACTATGAATGTAGCATTTAGCAGAGGTCTGTTCATAACCCACAATTATCCATTTCTTCCCTTTGCAAATGACAAATTTGTTTTGCGGTCAACAAGCCGAAAGGAACAAGTCGCCCTAGAATTCCTGAAGATGTAAGTGCGGCGATTCGAGTTCTCTGTATCGATCAGGGACCCTCAAAATGTCCTGCAAACTCATAAACTACAAGCCACTCAACAGCACTGATGTTTGACACCTCTCATTTCATGCCTCTTGTATCCTTAACTCCATACATCATGAAATAAGGCTATCTCAGAAGCTGTTGTAAGCAAATGACAGCAGCCGGAATAGAGTTTAACAGACCACATTGAAGTGATTAAATACAAACATGTTTTCTCGAAAGTCACCGTTATCTAAAGTGCTACAGAAAGTAGTGGGAAGGTCCTGGCAGTAGCACATTAAAATTTCAAAACAAAATAAAGCTTGAATCACCTGCCATTCAATAATAGTCTCTTTTGACATTTTTTTTAAAAAATAAAATAATGTGGGGTTTCACGCTTTAACATGCTTCACATAACATGGCAAAGCACAGGAATCCAGGTCGGTTTCCCAAGTTTTTCTTCATGTTGTTTTCACTTTGAAAGTGTGCTCAATATAAATTTTATTCCAGAATTTATTTATTTTTTACAAATTGCAATTGTGGCAAATTAAACCTCAAAGATGTATAGCTGAGAAAATGTCCCGAACAACCACAAAACCATGTAAATCTACCCAGTCCAAGAGGGGGGGGAGAACCCTGCGATCCACACCAAATGGTTTGATGTCATTGCCTGGAAAATACCACTCTTGCTTCCAAGGACACAAAAATATCCCTTTGGTTGACAATACTAAACTTTATTCGCACAGAGTTAACTAGTACCTGACACCAAGCACATTTCAATAAGAGAAAAAATCCCATGGGTTTAACTGATCTTACTTCCAAGTAAGTGTGTTTTGGATCGCAGGCTACCTAACACCCCACCCCTTGATTCAAAAACAATTCCTAGGAAGTAAGTCTCATTAAAAATAACCGAGAATTGCTTCCACACTACATTATTAAGGTTTGGGTGCAATACTGAAAGAGTTCGTGCCACAACGAAAGAACACATCACCTCTGCAGAATCTACTGAAAAATATTGTTCCATCTTGCCATCCGGGTGAACTAAACAACAACCCACTTATACATGGATTAAAGAGGACTACCAAGACTGATCCTTGGCATGCTAAGCTAAAGGCTCATGAACTGAGCTTGCTTGCAAGTACAGCTGTGATCCTATACACATTCACTTGAAGTTCAGTGTGGCTTACTTCCAAGGAAACATGTTGAGGCTCAAGCTACAAGTTCACTTAGGATCTGGACCTTGCTGCCTTCAAAATCCAAGGGCGAGAACTTTAAATGCTCGGAAACAGAGTTAAATGTTAAAACCTCAGCTCCACCGAGTTGTGTATCACTCTGCAGGTCTATTTTTTTTTTTAAAGCAATTCAGGCTAACTCAAATGCAATGTTATGTTTCCAGGGTGTTTATTTTCAACATTTCCCCTTGTTTCACAAAGAAAACTCAGTTTCTGCACAGATTTCCACAGGTTACGGAAAAGTTTCCAAAACATCTTAACCTTCCGATTCCCAAAACGTTTTCTTTTTCTGCAGCCAAACTCAAATAAATAGAAGCTGCGCGTCCACTGTAAAAAATAAATAAATGAGGTGATACAGGACGGAATGTAAGGCTGCCTCATCTGCTGAATCCAAAATGCAAGATTAAAAGCTAGGTGTGCAAAAGTGGCAGCCGCGCCATGATGGGCCTCAAAGTTAAAAGGATGCGTTCAAGCTATTCAGCACGAAACATGGCCCAAACATAACAGCACTGAACATCTGTTCTTTCTGTAATGAAGATGTGCCTTAAAGGAACACTGGACATTAAACGCTGCAACCTCTCTAGGACTCCAATGTGCACAGAACTGTACAGATGAAGAACAGCAACTACACTTTTCTTTTAAAAAGAAAAAATCATATGAACATCTGTTTTCCCAGTTCCCAGCTGAGCAATTATTCTCCGCATCATCTTCGGAGAGAGATTTTAAATTATGCAATGTACATGGTCACCCACACAAAAACACACACAAAAGGCACTTATTCCACACACAAAAACCCCACTGACTCCAAAGACCCTGCTCTTCTGTCACTAGCTTGCCTATAGCAGTCTGTCGTCCTAAGGGTTTCTGCTTCCCCCATTTTAAAAAAAAAATAGATGGCCAGCATTCTTCAGGCTGAAGCTACATCTTTCATCGGCTAGCTAGCGAGTCACGTTTCCTTAACACCAGCTTCAAAACAGAATATGGTCCTGTCCAAAACAAAAGCCAAAAAAATGCAAGAGAAGGAACGCGAAGGGCCAAATGGTTGTCGAAATGTCTGGTCCCTTCTGCGTCAGTGCCTTTTCTAATTACTATTCTGGGATGCCGAGAACCGTGGCTTTTGCTTTCCAGGGAGAACGGGGATGGCGAGTGCAAAGAAAGTTTTCAGCGCGTAGAAGTTTCCTTCGCAAAGTTGCGCGCGCCCCTTTGCCAAGAATAAAAAGCAGCAGTGGGCTTTAGCAAAAGTGTCTTCTCTCTCACACTCCTGCTCCCCACCCCGCCTGCACACACCCCTCTCCATCCAAGAGCCCCTCTCCCATCCCCTCGTCCATCTCCCCTTACCTGCTCTCGGGGGATGCAAGGCAAGGAGGTCCTGCGGTGGGACTTATTGCCGCAGCCAGCCATCTCGGCGGAGATCATCGAACTGGATCTCCTCCTGCGCTTAAAAACCGGCACCTCTTCCTTGGCCGGCCGGGCAGCAGCAGCAGCGCCACAGCCCGCTCCTTCCGCCCCTTCGGTGCCTTCCTCCTCCTCCTCCGCCTCCTCCTGTTTCCCGGCGGCGCGGCGGCGGCGCAAGGCGTGGCGCGCGTAGCCTGCGCCAAGGATGCCCAGCAAGGCGAGCAGATAAGCCAGGTAAGGTCTCCAAGGCGCGCGGATGCTCTCCAGGGAGGCGAGCGAGGCGATCCGCAGGGCGCTAGTCAAGGAGATCATGAGCACGCCGTGGCGGAGCCGGAGCGCCAGCCATGTCCCGCCGGCCAAGCAGCCCAGCACCACCCCGGTGGCGGCCAGCGAGAGCAGGCGCTCCTCCCCGGGGGCCAAGGCGAGCTGTGCGAGCGCTTCCCCAACGCAGCAGGCGGCCACGAGCAGCGCCGCCGTGCGCAAGCGGACCCCGGCGCGCAGCAAGGCCCAGCCCAGCCAGAAATAGGCGGCCAGGAGGAGGCAGCACAGCGCCGAGCCCGGGATCGGGGGACAGCTCGCACCTGGGCCGGGCGCCCCGTCGCCCTCAGTGGCCTCTCCTCCTCCTCCTCCTTCTCCTCCTTCCGCCTCTTTCTCGCCGGCGCTGCGCACCAAGTGGGTCCCGAGCGCCAAGAGCAGAGCCAGCGAGCCTGCGCCCACAGCGCAGGAAAGTTTGCAGAACGTCCAGACCTTGGGAAGAGCCTCTTCTTCGCCACTCCTCCAGCCTCCTACCCGATGGGGATGATGGTCATTCTTCTCGTTGCTGCTGCTCTCCACTTCCTCCGGCCCAGCAGAGGAACAGCAGCCGTTGCAACCGGCGCCTAAGGCTCCCTCTGCCGCCGCTGCAGACTGGGAGTTTTTCTCCTCGCCCGAGCTCCAGCTGACTTGGCTCCGGACCCTGCTCGCACAGTCGCTGCTCACAGCCATAGCGAGAGGTCTTTTCCTTCTCTCCCTTCCCACTTTCTCTCCAGGTGGGGGAGGAAATGCAACTCCCAAACCCTTCTCCCCCCACCCCCACCCCACAAAATACTTTTATTTGCTATTTTTGCCCGCGCGCGCAAGTATAGCGATGCCCCAAAACAACGCCCTTGCAAGGGGAGGGAATTACCAAAAAAAGTGTCCCGAAATATATTCTCCCCCCCCCCCAAAAGCCAAGCTGAAGTAGGTTTGAGGGGCTACGTGCAAAAGAAGCGAATGTTGTTGCTGTTGTTTTCTTTGTATAAAAAAGTGGAAACAATGGTAATTCAGAAGGAGTTGGGCTCGAGAGGGTTGTAATGCGTATCAAAGGGTTTGGAAAATCCAGTCTCCTCCAGCCCAGGTTTTGTTCCGTTTTTGGAAAGAAGGCAACCGAAGACCCTAAGTATTGCAAAAGGCTGGCCAGGCATGGGGCTTTCTATATCCGGAAGGGCTGCAGGCTGGTGCTCCTCTTAGGCCATGGGTGCTACGGGTCGCCCTCGCCGCTCGGCCCGGGGAGGGCCGAAGGCTGCTGCTGCTGCTGCTGCTGCTGGGAATTCCTTCCCTCTCCCGCAGCCTTTCTTCCCCGCGCCGCCGCCGCCGCCGCTTCCTTGGTGTTGCTGCTCCGCGCGCCTTTCTCACTCCGCCTTCCTGCTGGGACGATCCTTGCCGGCGGGGTCCCGAGCAGAAGCCGCCGATCGCCGCCGCCCCCCATGGCTGGGGACGAGGAGGAGGCGGCTGCCGCTCATCGCAGGAGCGAAGGTGGGGGAACGACAGCCGATGCAAAGCGGGAAAGTTTTGGAGGGCTGCGCAGGAGAGCAAGCCCCAGACGGGGGGTGGGGGTGGAGAAACCTCTTCCTCCTTCGCTTTGCGCGGTGCCTTTGCAAAACGAAAAGGTCCCGCTGAGATCGGCGAGCCGCGAAGAAGAAAGCTCGAGCGAGCAGACCTGGCGAGAAAGCTCGAGCGAGCAGACCTGGAGAGGGTCGGTGGGAGGAAGGGGGCTCGGAGAGGAAAGGCGTTAGCCCCCGCCCCTCTTTTCCCCCCTCTCCTTTTCGTGCAAGCGTGCACCAGCTCCTGTTGGAGAGGGGAGGGAGAGAGAGGATCGGGCAGTGTTTGCTGCTAGTCCTTGCACTGCTCTGCAAACCGGGTGAGTGAGGAACTAAAGGAGAGAGAGAGAGAGAGAGACTCAGATAGCACATGGATTTCCCGTTGGTTGGCACCTCCACCACAGCCTCCAGGCAGCGAGCACCTCGTGGTGGTGCTGCTACAGGTCACAGTCAAATTACCTTGCTGTCCTAAGCACTCCTACTCTTGGGAAGGAAGGCCTGGCATGTTCAGGTTGTACTAACCATATGTGGGCTCAGTTACAGGTAGGTAGCTGTGTTGGTCTGCCATAGTCAAAACAAAATAAAAAATAAATCCTTCCAGTAGCACCTTAGAGACCAACTAAGTTTGTTCTTGGTATGAGCTTCCGTGTGCATGCACACTTCTTCAGATACCTGAGATATCTGATATCTGAGATATCTCAGGTATTCTTCAGATACCTGAGATATCTGAAGAAGTGTGCACGCACACAAAAGCTCATACCAAGAACAAACTTAGTTGGTCTCTAAGGTGCTACTGGAAGGATTTTTTTATTTTTTATTTTTTTATCATATGTGGGATCGGGGCTTTGCGGCACAGATCCACGCACACTTACCTTGAGAATAAATGAACACACTTTTTTTTGGAGGGGGGAGTTGTTTCTGTGGAAATGTGCTTGGGCTTTGCTTTTGGTGCCAAATGGCAGAGCTTTCTGCAAACAATTCCCATTTATTTCGACAGGCGTCTGCACCTCCAGACTCTGCACAAGACAGGCCTGCAAGGAAAAGTGGTGCAAATAACTGCTTGCAATGTTTGCTTAGTAAGTTCTACGGGGCTCACTTGGCACAGGATGGCAGCCGCAGCAGGGTATTTGCCTGCCTTCTTCCCAAGAATTAAGCCCATAATCAGGCCAGTGGCTCGCCTAGCCCAGCAACCTGTTCTTGCCGTGGCCGGTCTAGGTGCTTATGGGGAGTGCAAACAGCCTCTGAGTGCAAGAGGCCTCTCCCCACCTGCAATTCCCAGCCATTCATACTCCCTCCCCCCCTTCCTGGCAGTAGAGGCAGAACATAGTCATTGTGGCTAGTAGCTATTGATGAAGACGATGCTTTATTTGTATGCTGCCCATCTGACTGGGTTGCCCCAGCCACTCTGGGCAGCTTCCAACAAATTATGAAACCACGGTGAAACATCAAACATTAAAAACTTCCCTATGAACTTCAGATGTCTTCTAAAAATCAGATAGCCTTGTCTTCCAGGATTTAAAACCCTCTTTTAAAGGGGGATTTAAAACCATAGTTTAGCGATGCACTGCGTGAATCATAGATTCATTGAGTTGGAAGGGACCACAAGAAGGGTCATCTCTTCCAACCCCCTGCAATGCAGGAATCTTTTGCCCAATGTGGGGCTTGAACCCACGACCCTGAGATTAAAGAGTCTTTGGTCAAGTCCTGAATCTTCCAACATTCAGATGCATTAAATATCCCCAAGTTCTCCTTCTTTGGCGATCACTTGTAGCCAAGTAAGATTGTCTTCCATGAACACGCTTTTAACAGTGAGTCCGTAAGTGACTGTAGAGGCCAATTCTGGATCCACACGTCCTTCCACAGTGGGGACATTGGTTTCCGGGCGGGAGTTGATCATGGTGTGGATTTGCCAAGTGTGCCTTCCTCTTAGCACATTTCTCCCTTGCGTCCTGAGTTCGAGTGTCTTCAAAGCCCAGGACACCTTCGGTAAAGGCTGTTCTCCAATTGGAGCGCTCGCAGGCAAGTGTTTCCCAATTGCTGCCGTTTATACTAGATTTTTTTAGATTTGCCTTGAGATAATCTTTAATCCTCTTGTTGACCACCAGCATTCCGCTTTCCATTTTTAAGTTCGGAATAGAGTAGTTGCTTTGGAAGACGATAATCAGGCATCCACACAACATGACCAGTCCAATGAAGTTGATGTTGAAGAATCATTGCTTTGACATTGGTGATATTTGCCTTTTCCAGTACACTGGCAATAGTTCACCTGTCTTCCCAAGTGATGTGTAAAAATTTTCAGAGACACCATTGATGGAATCTTTCAAGGAGCTGAAGATTGCATTTATAAGTGGTCCATATTTTCACAAGCATACAGTAAGGCTGGTAGTACAATAGCTTTGTAAACAAGCATTTTAGTTTCCCTGCAAATGTCCCAGTCCTCAAACACTGCACTTCAATCAGGAGAAAGCCACACTCGCAGACCTCAAGCGATGCTGGATTTCGGCATCAATGTCGGCTCTTGTGGAAAGATAACTGCCTAGGTAGGAGAAGTTTTCAACATTTCCCAACGTTACACCACTGAGTTGGATTTGAGTTGGAGTTGGACTTGGGGACTAATCCAACAAATCCCAAAGTTTTAGTGTTTTGACAGAGGGGTGAACTTTTATTTCTCCATAACATGCATCATTCTGTGCTCTTCTATCATGTCCCCTCTTCCTCACATTTCCTCTAACCCAGACATCCCCAAACTGCGGCCCTCCAGATGTTTTGGCCTACAACTTCCATGATCCCTAGCTAACAGGACCAGTGGTCAGGGATGATGGGAATTGTAGCTCAAAACATCTGGAGGGTCGAAGTTTGGGGATGCCTGCTCTAACCTAAGAAGCCCCAAATGTCATAACCTTTCCTTAAAGGGATGTAGCTTCATCTCCAGAAGCAAGTCCACAAGAAGAGCTCTGCTGCAATAGGCCAAAGGCCAATCTAATCTACTGTATTTCAAGTGATGATGATACTGCTTTATATGTACAGAATAGAAGGGGACTAAGCACTAAGCATATGGTGCTGGAGGAGACTCTTGAGAGTCCCATGGACTGCAAGAAGATCAAACCTATCCATTCTTAAAGAAATCAGCCCTGAGTGCTCACTGGAAGGACAGATCCTGAAACTGAGGCTCCAGTACTTTGGCCACCTCATGAGAAGAGAAGACTCCCTAGAAAAGACCCTGATGTTGGGAAAGATGGAGGGCACAAGGAGAAGGGGATGACAGAGGATGAGATGGTTGGACAGTGTTCTCGAAGCTACTAACATGAGTTTGGCCAAACTGCGAGAGGCAGTGAAGGATAGGCGTGCCTGGCGTGCTCTGGTCCATGGGGTCACGAAGAGTCGGACACGACTGAACGACTGAACAACAACAACAAGCATATTTTATACTTCAGCACAGAAGCTTGAAACATTCTGAATGCCAATTTCTTTTTTGCAGAGCATCATTTGCATGAATAGTGAGCAGCGCATGAACCAAACTGCTTAGATTTACAAAGGGACGAACTGGATTCTTTTTTTGGATAGGATGAACTTGAACTAGTTAAATGAACTTTATAAAGGCTCTGTTCCTTTTTCAGTGGTACCGTTTTAACTAAACTGGAGAACCACAGCCTTCCATCCCTTAAAGGTTTGGGGCACATGAATGTGTAATAGAACCTTTCCTACAAGTCAAGAAACACAGGGGCGTTTGTCGTTTGCAGGCCTGAAGACCTTCATTCTCACAGCCACAGTCTAGGTCAACAAAGAGTAGCAATATATTTAGCACGAAACCACAGGGGGGGGGCGGGAACCTATTTGCCAGCTTGGGAACACTGAAAGCTAAGGAATCGGCCGATCGGAGAAGGGAAATTCTCTGGCCTTTCCACCCCGCAAAATAAATCACTGGTTTTAAGATTTCAAGGTAGTTTCAGCTTCTTAATATTTATTTGTGTCTGTCTGAGGTTTTATGCCTTGTTCACTGTCTGACCCTGTTGGGTTAAAAGGACAAGAGGGGAATATGCATCTGTTCTGCTAGCTGCTGTCAGAGGGCATAGTCTTAAATCGTGACTTTCCACAACCGTAAGAGACAGCGGCAATGGAATAAAAGTGGAGGTGTAAAATAATTCCCAGCACACTTGCAGCCGACACATGTTTGTCACTAGCAGTTTTCTTTCAGAACACATTGGGATGGCGGTATGGAACTGAGCACTAGCTAGATCCGGTTTTTTCAGGAAACCGGGATTCTGAAAAGGTGTCCCAAAGCATCCTGGAGGAGCGGGATCAACTCCCTTTTGAGGAAAGGTTACAATACCAGCAACTCACCAGCTGTGCACGATTGGCACGTGGCACTCCTGCTGACGCATGCAACATTTTCAGTGCCAAAATGGAGCGGAAATGGGCCCAATGTGGCAGGGCAGTGGCAGAATGCAGGAACCCCCACTCACGTGTCCCAATGATGCATGTGGCAGCTAGGAACAGAACTCCTGGGCAAGTGGGGAGTCCCCTGTATTGGGGGCTTTTTAGTTTAGGGGGAAGGCGAGCAATGGGGGGTCAAAACCTGTGAATCCAATTAAACGGCCTCGGTCCTGTATACCTGAAGGAGCGTCTCCACCCCCATTGTTCAGCCCGGACACTGAGGGCCTTCTGGCGGTTCCTTCATTGCGAGAAGTGAGGTTACGGGGAACCAGGCAGAGGGCCTTCTCGGTAGTGGCGCCCGCCCTTTGGAACGCCCTCCCATCAGATGTCAAGGAAATAAGCAGTTATCCTATCTTTAAAAGACATCTGAAGGCAGCCCTGTTTAGGGGAATGTTTAATGTTTCATGCTGTATTGTTTTAACACTCGATTGGGAGCCACACAGAGTGGCTGGGGAAACCCAGCCAGATGGGCAGGGTAGAAATAATAAATTGTTGTTGTTGTTGTTGTTATGTGTGAAGAAAGTGGGTAGAGGTGTTTTTCTCCCTCCTAATACTAGAACCCGGCACCATCCAATGACACTGACTGTTTGGAGATTAAGGGCAGACACAGACACTTCTTCACACGGCTGGTGAACTATGGAACTGGCTGCTTCTTGATGGGGTGTTGGCCACCAATGGGTGGTTTTAAAATTCGTGAGGATAAGGCTGTTAATATCTGCTAGCTATTGCGGCTATGTGCTCCCTCTGGCATCGGAAGGCAGTTGTTGGGAATCGCAGGTGGGGAGAGTGGTATTGTTCTCAAGTCCTGCATGTGCGCTTCCCAGGGACATCTGGTTGGCCAATGTGAGAGCAGGATGCTAGACTAGGTGGGCCTTTGGCCTGACCCAGCAGAGCTCCTCTTAAGCTATTTGCCTGTACTGAAGAGCCTGTGCAATGGTTCCACGCGGATTGTAAATCGGTGTTAAGAGGCCATTTCACATATTACACGGAGGTGAAGCTGGGTTTGCCACCTGGTTTAAAATCTCTGCCTGATCACGTCTCCTGGCCATGCAGAAAGAGGATTGTCGCAGCCACACATTGCATGCAAGACATCAGCAGGCAAAGCAAGGAGGTTCCTAGTTTGAGTCTGGGTGACTCTCAGGAATGCTTAAGAAATGTATCCCACCCGAAAAAGGAAAGGGGAAAGTACACATGAAAGCTCTTCCTGTTGTTCTATACCCAGAGGCAAAACTTTAAAAAGTTACTGCTCTGTATTTGGGAGAACCAATACAGCCTAAGTGACTCAGGGATTGTCTTTAGCCATTTTGCCAAGTATGGATGTCATTCATTCAGATTTAGTCATAGCAGGGTTTGTTTGTTTTTACGTTTTTTTAAAAGCCAAAAAGGCCCCTGGAGAGGCTTGCAAAGATCAGTAGTGAGACAGTCCCTGCTCTCAGCTTACAATCTTAAAAAAAACATAGCACACAAGGAAAGGTGGTGTGGAGGGAAGAGGGGGGAAAGAAAACTCGGACACCTGTTGTTGTTGTTGTTTTCTAAACGTAACTGGGATAGAAACCATTCAGGTCGGCTGATGGAACGGCTGCCACTAAGTGACAGTTCAGGAGCAACAAAAGACAGTGATCTCCCACAGATCTGTTTCTCTTCTCCTGCTCTGCATCTCGATAAGGCTGCCAGCTACTGATGCATTTACTACAGTGAAGGCTGATCCATTGGGTGAAGAGGACACTGCTTCACCAAGCTGTGCTGGCTGTCAGCCCTGCCTGTCACCTTTCTCCTCAGTAACAGTGCAGGGAGGAGGGTGGAGACAAAGCGACAATAAATTAGCCCCACCTATCGTTGGTTCTGACTCCACCTCCCTCCTTCCCACTGTTGCACCAATGCAGTAATTTGGGGACTAGGTGCTAACTGGGCAACTCGACTTTGGATACATATTAACTTCTTTGAAAAAATGTGCTATTTTTCATTAACACTTTGATCAATATCCTGTTCTTTTCCTTCAAGCGAGCAACAGCATGAGATGGGTGCGATGATGATGATACTCAGTGATCGCAGAGAATCATCTGTTTTTACTTGCCAGTGCAAACACAATAACGATGTCCCAGAAATTGCTGTGAACTAACGTAAAGCCGGCAAGTGTGAATATTTTATGTGGAGAATAATGCTAGACTCAGGAAACCCGGGAAGGAAAGAAACACACTATTCAAAGAATTTAAGTTTGGCACTATCGAGGTTACGGAATTCTGCCTTATCAAATGCAAGGAGCTTCTACTCCTAAATACAGTTTGCTGTGCATTTCACCGCTGTCTTTCAAGATAAGACAAAAGCACTCCATTGCCAAGACATACAGAAATTTGCGATCCATCAAACAAAGTCCAGCCCATCACGGGGAGGTACCTCAGTTCCAGGGGCCAAACATTCATCTCTAGGCCTCTCTCTCTCTGGCCCCCAAACTCTCCCCAGGGCACACTCTTTGCTGGCACTGCACAACCCCCCTAAGTGTTTTTTGCCTGGGTTCCAAGTTTATTTTTTTATTTTTTTATTCAGATTTGTAGATCTCACAGTGGCTCGCGACATAAAAATACAAGATGAAAACACAGAATAAAAACAAGAACGAGAAACCGCAAACCAATAACCCCCACCCCACCCCTCCCACAAACACATTTAGAAGAGTATGGAATGTTAATCGTATTTCATTCATTTATTAAATTTGCACAGTTGTGCAGGCCAGCTTGTAACCATACAATTGGTGTACCAAATCAATTCCCCGGGTACAAATAGAGGCATTCACGGCGGCTGCCACTGCTACAAAAAATAAAAATAAAAAACTCCCACAAACCTCTGAATACATCGAAGTTCTGACATTATTCAGAAGCTCTCAAAGTGCGAGGAACACTTAGACTAGTTTCCAGTGGCATGGGAGTAAGCAGTGGTGTTTACAACACAATCCTGTGCACATATACTGCAGCGAGTTCAATGAATCCCGCTACCAGGTATGTAGGCATAGAGCTGCAACTTTAATGCTTGCTACAATGGCCTGGTGTTTGGCTCCCAGGACTCTTCCCACTCTTTCCCCCAGACCACATCACTATGCTGCTCTATAGCTCCATTCAGCAGCAACAGCGCTGCATGGAGGTGCCAGTTGGGAAACAGAATACTTTCCCAGCCCTGGGCTCCTGCAATCCATGCTATGCCACTGTCTCACAGGGTGGTTGTGGGGGAAACCATGTACACTGCCTTGAGCTGCTCCGAGAAAAAAGGCTGTTTGTAAATGTAAGAAATAAAACGGAGCTGCCTATTCAGCATGTGAATATGGCCCTGAAATTCACATCACAATGTCAGGGATGAGAAATAATTCCCCCCGCCCCGCAGGCTCAAATGCCTGGCTTTTATGTTTACAGTCCAGGACTCTAGTCCAATTCCTTTTGTCAGCTGCCATGAAGATACTCTCCTCTATGCATGTTTCTTGAGAGCCACCCTGTGATGTCCAGGTGAAGGTTGGTATAGAACTTGATGATGATAATGATGATGATGATGATAAACTAAGCCCACACTGGCAGCAAGTACTGTATGTAACTTATCTTTATATTGCTACAGCTAGACACAGGATGAGCCTCAGCCCTTCAATGGACCTTTCAGAGCAGAGTCTGAAACGGCTTCTTTTACAGTCTATTGAGGCACTGGGAATTGACTGTGATAACGCCACGTGATGTTTACCGATGTGTAGCGCAGAACTCATTGCCAGTTACTCCTTATCACATGTTATGACGATCACACTTGAAAGAAATGCTATCAGACAAACCACGATTGTTTTTTAAATATTTGCGTATGTGCATTAGGTTTTTATCACTTGTTTGCTGTGCATGGCTATTTATAAGCACTATCAGCCGCTTGCCAGGGCACCTCAGAAAGTGACGCCTGTTTTGTATATGTGCGATTATTACAGAAATACGATTACAGGCTGATAGTCGCTGCCTGGGGCAGCATTGTCCTGACCTGTGGAAGGCAATGGCAAGTGACCTAACGTCCCTGGAGAAGTTATCCCACAGGTATCACTTGACGCAGGGTGTCTACTGCTGACAGTACAGACCTGCAGCCAAAGACATGGCCAGTCAGAAACAATCCTGACCACATTGATGCAGTAATAAGTTTTTCTATAGGGTTTCCCAAACTTGGGTCTCCAACTGTTTTTAGACTACAACTAATGTCCTCCCTAGCCAGCATGGCCAGTGGTCAGGCATGATGGAAATTGCAGTCCAAAACAGCTGGAGACCCAAGTTTGGGAAACCCTGTTCTGCTGAATTGAGTTACATGTGGGTAGCCGTGTTGGTCTGCCATAGTCAAAACAAAATAAAATAAAAAATTCTTTCCAGTAGCACCTTAGAGACCAACTAAGTTTGTTCTTGGTATGAGCTTTCGTGTGCATGCACATTTCTTCAGATACACTGAGACGGAAGTCACCAAACCCTTAAATACAGTGAGGGAGTGGGGAGGGGTATTACTCAGAAGGGTGGTGGGAATGGGTGATCAGCTGATAGGTGTGGAAAACCTGTTGATGACCCTTGACGGCTGCAATTAGTCTTGCAGGGAAGGCAAGGGGTGAGATGGCTAAAGATAGCTTTGTCATGTATAATGAGATAGGAATCCAATGTCTTTGTTCAGACCAGGTTTCTCCATGGTTTTAAGTTTGGTGATTAGTTGAAATTCAGCCACTTCTCTTTCCAGTCTGCTGAATTGAGTGAGCCTTACTCCAAGGTAAGCACAGTTTGGGTTGCAGCCTTAAACTCTTAGCTCCTATGCTATTCCAGCTCTGCTGGGTTCGCCGAGTTACTGTGTAACTTTTGAAAACCAGCTTGCTGAGCAGTGACTCGTTTACGAGCCGCGGTTTAGCAGAAATCTTTACTGAGATAGTGCAGACAGTTTGATCTCAGTGAAATATTCTGCTCTGCTTATTTTACTGTTCTCTAAGCTCTTTGGATTACAGGCATCTGGGTTGTTGCTGGGGATTCGGCCGTGGTACTTTTCCCACAGCAGCCTTCAACCAATATCCATGCATGGTATTTATAGCGCTTATCAGATTGAACGGCCGTGCGGGTTCCATCCAGCGCCAATAAGATCCATGGGAGGTTTTTTGTTGTTGTTTTTGTCGCCAACTTCAGCAGCGATTGGACTGGACTTCTTTGCCAGTGAAACCTGTAATAAAATTTCTGGTCGTTTGACCTTCGCTGAAAAATGCAGAACTCTCTAAAATGCTGCTGGAGCATCTGGAAAAGGTTACTAAATCCTGCCTGACTAGCTAACAATGAGAGCGAGTGTAAGAGCTGGGAAGCTCAAGGATAGGGGATCTCCTGCTCTCCACAATTTCCCTCGTTTTGGAAAGGCTTGGGGCCTGTATCACATCCTGAGCGAAATAAGGTGGCAACCCTTTGGCTCTTGTATACAAATTCTAGGGGCAAACCATAGGGTTGCCAACTTTCTATACTACTCCTGTTCTTCTGTTTGACACACAGAAATTTAGCAGGGAACGTTTTTCTTCATGTGGTAGGGAGAATATTCACATGTGCTATTTCAATGTGTCGGGCTTCTGTTAAAGGATACCTCAGACCTGGTGGCTGAATGCGGTCTTCCAGGCCTCTGGACTCTCCCCACCCTCATCCGGCCACATCCCCCACTGTCATCTGAAGACAGCCCTGTACAGGGAAGTTTTTAGTGTGTGATGTTGTATTGCGTTTTTACTGTTTTTTTGTTGGGAGCTGCCCAGAGTAGCTGGGGCAACCCAGTCAAATGGATGACATATAAATAATCAATGATGATGATGATGATGATGATGTCCTGAACCCACAGCCTACCAGGCTGCATGTTGTCATGCCAAGTCTGGAGTTCAAAGTCTGGGGGGTCAATCCATGCAAGCGAAGTCCAAAGGTCAAGAAATGCAGTCCAAGGTCAGCCCATGTAAGCCAAGTCTGGAGTCCAGCCGACAGGATACAGTCCAGAGTCAAACCCAAAACACAGCCCTGTAGGGGTCTAGGGGCATCTAAACCAAGATCCATCAATATGGGCAGTTGAGCAGACCCAACACCTCAGCTTTGTGGCCCTGCTGCACTTTGCATGCTAATTGCAGCATCTGGGCTTGACGAGGCAGGTGACCCTCACTTGCTCCAAGCCTACTCCAGCTGAGGAATCACAATCCTCCTCCCAGAGCTAGTGAGCCCCACGTAGACAGCTGTGGGCCCTTGCCTACCTCAATCTCCTGGAGCACCCCTCTGCTGCTTCCTATGTCTCAGAGCCTGCTGCGTTCATGGAGACAGGGCCCCCTCTTTGGTGTGGCATGTCCTGCCCTGTGGAACTCCTTGCCAACAGAGGTTCAGCACGAGTCATCCCTGCTTTATTTTAAATCTCCTTCAAAAACTGCATTGCTCAGGTGGGCCTGTTTTGGAACTTGATTTTCCTACTTTTAAAACAATTTATTTTGGATGTGTTATTGATGGCTTTGCTGCTGCTTTTGCAATCATTGTGTTTCTATGTTCTACATCCCCTTGTCATGTCTTCTACGGAAAATGTTTCAAGGAGGATGACATTTCACCTTTGAATGACTAGACTTTGGTGCGGAGGAGGAAGGACGGAGAGTGAGCTGGGTCCCTGTTCCTGGAACCCTACGGCAGCTGTGAGGCTTGTCTGTGTGGTTGTTATTACCACAGGCTAACTCAAACACATGGACGAATATGGAATGTGCAAGGGAGGACTAATGCATTTGGGGAAAGGACGCCCAAAAAGAATCCGCATAAATAAGTGAAGAGAGGCTTTTATGAAACGTATCGACTGACTTCATGTCTCGATTCCACAATTCCACTCTGGGGGAACAGATTAAAAGAATATCTAGGGCTTTAGTCATCCAGTCCATCACTTGCAAACAAGATGGGTTTTCATACAACCACTGGAGAGAATAGTGTCAGAGGTAGGAAAAGCAATATAGAGAAGGTTCTGTTGTTGTTTGGGGGGCGGGGAGTTATAACTTTTATAAGTCACTGACAAAATATGGGGAGAGGAGGAAGGACAATTCATTTTCAGTTACTTCTATATTTACATGTTACTGTATATTTATACCCACTTTATAAAAAGAATGTTATATTAATACCCACTTTATAAAAAAAGAAAGAAAAAAGAGTAACTTGTTCTTTTTGTCTTTAAGGAAACATACCGTAACATTTCAAAAAGTAGTGTTCCATTTACTAACTTAGTTTTTGATTTCTTTTTCTTTTCTTTTTTGCTACAGTATCAAAAGCATCACTTTTAATTTCTGTCTTGCAGATGAAATAACACAAGGCAGCTCCTTAAGCAAAATTCATGGGATTTAAAGGCGGCAGCCCAGGAGTAAGTCTCACTGAACCTGAGCAGGACTTACTTCAGAATAGGGATGGATAAAATCTGTAAATTTTGGTTGCCCCACTCTTTGCATTTTGTGTCTCTCACTTGACTGGAGACCTGCATTGCAGAATTCGGGAAAATGGCCATCTTGAAGAGAGTCTGTATTTCAGCTTAGTTTTTTCTCCCCTCCATTTTCTTTTTTTGCAAAGTTCAAAGTTTCCCTTTAAATGGGAACTGAATTGTAAGACTCCCCTTGGTAACTTGCCTAGCAGAATGTAAACAGGTGAAACTCGAAAAATTAGACTATCGTGGGAAAGTTCATTTCTTTCTGTAATTCAACTTAAAAGGTGAAACTAATATATAAGATAGACTCATGACATGCAAAGCAAGATATGTCAAGCCTTTATTTGTTATAATTGTGATGATTATGGTGTACAGCTGATGAGAACCTCAAATTCACAATTTCAGCTTTGGGGTTTTCATCAGCTGTACACCATAATCATCACAATTATAACAAACAAAGGCTTGACATATCTTGCTTTGCATGTCATGAGTCTATCTCATATATTAAACTCCAGTAGCTAATGAAAACAATTGCTTACATAAATGGACTTTTCCACGATATTCTAATTTTTCGAGTTTCACGTGTATATTTCCTTTAGCCCCATCCAGCCTCCTTGTAGACTGGTGCTGCCTATATTTAATCCCACAGCCAACTACTTAGTGGAGAACATCTTGTTGGTGCCCAGGAGCCAAGTCCTAATCAGTTTGAGTTGTACTACTAGAAAGACACCTTGTATTGGGGGCCCACCTCTCCCTCCACCAATATTAGATATGTATTCATGAAACTTCCCTTTCCTTATGACATGGCTTGGTGTAGTGTATCATCCAAGCCCAGGTTTGTGGTTTAGCAATCTCCAGACTAACCACAAGCTATAACCAAGGTTTGTCCCTTGGTTTACAACTCATGGTTCATCCAGGAGAGCTCATGCCTGGGTTCAGATGATACACTAAGCATTGCAGCAAAACAAGTGAAGTAGCCGCAAGCTCCTCTCCAGACGCCCACACGTTAAAACATGGTTTGGCATAACATGACATGCAAACAAGGGCTAAGTTTCCTCTTAGAACACTGGTCTTCAAAGGTGAGTAACAAACTGCCACCATGCAAATATATGGTAAAATATTAAATGTGTGTTTGGGTTAACAGTGGATCCTGGGTCAGAAAAGGCTGAAGACACCTGTGTTTGAAGGATAGATATAACCATGGTAGTATAATGGAGTTCTGTTAAAAAGAAGTTAAAATCTAGCCTGCAGGATGCCAGTTTGGCAGTAATCTCTCCAGTGATTTGACCTCCATGCGTTGGTTTTTTAAATCCTCATTATTTTTAATGTGCCCATCTGCATCTTACTCTCCCTTGTTTTTTGTTTGTTTGTTTGTTTGTTTCTCAAATCTCCCATTTCCCCTTTGTCTTCAAAATATTTATAAGTAGAGGATTAAAAAGAAGAAGAAGGTTTGCTTCTTCCTGCAAGCGTCAATGCAGGGCATTTTGGAGAGGAAATGGGTTGTGCATTGTGCTTGCAATTTTATGTTTCTCTGATGTGAAAATGACCTTCTTTGGAGTGGTGTACACAGATGACATCAGTGGGAGAGTGCCATGCAGTGTTATTCATGCCCTATTTCTTTGAATAAATTAAAATGAAATGTGGGTGAAGAGCCGCTTGCTTTGTGCTACACTGTGTTTTGTTGATAATATACACAGAGAGCAGAACTGGGTATATGAATCTTATACGTGAAATTCATTCCTCCTTAGCTCTTTGCACCCTTTCTTAAATCCAAATTAAATAGAAGGGAGCTCTTGCACACCACTTCCCATCGGGATTATGCAAGAAATGGTAGAAACAGGAGTCCTATGTGGCTTCTTTCAATTTCCAAGGAATGGAGTAAATGCGGGGGGGGGGGGAATAGTCCCTTATTAATTTGGATGCTTGGTCGGCTAATTAGTTTCAGATCAGCCCAATGCATTTTTACTCAGAAGGCAGTCCTGCTGCATCTCCAGCTAGGGCGGGGAGAGAATCTTGATTGAAATCCTGGAAAGCTGACGGTCTGACTTTGTACAGCTCAGCTTCCTATGTTCCTATGGCAACTCCCATTTCCAGGCTCACTAGGAAAGTCCAAAACGCAGGCAGTTGGGTTGGTCTATTAGTAAACATACAGTATGCACACATACCAAGGAGCAGCAGTTATTAGCATAGTACCCAATTTGTGAGGATTAGCTTGACTTCCATCCTGTGCATTGTGTCCTGGAAGTTAAGTACCACTGAACTCCGGCGTAACTACTGCACAGGTTTAACTTGTAAGCCACATTGCACTTTAGCAGAAGATCTTCAGCCAGCTGAAATTTGACCTTTAGCTTTTTCATTAGAAATGCAAACAGTATTGCAAAGAAGTGTTGCCAGCTGAGCTGCAAGAGAGGATTTCAAAAGGTCCCCACGAATGCTCAAGAATGTATTTTGGGATAAAATGAGATGAACACATGCCAGTTCTTGCATTTGCCCATCTTTCTTCCCCGGCTCAAAATATATGCCAAGATCAAATTCCCAGACCTTCCCAGTGCCTGAATAAATAAAGTTGGTACTAAAATTTGAAGCACACGTCAAATGACCAACATGTTCCTTTGTACATATCTCTTGGCAATCGACTGGAATCCAATGGTGTGTTGCGAACCCGGAGTCGAAACCGTCCTGAATGCAAGCGTGAAGCTTGCATTGTGATTTGTGGGGAGAGGGATCAAGAAAGCATCAGTTTGTTAATGATACATTGAACCTTTCATTCTAGCAGGAGCCCCATTTTTTCCATTTCTGACCACAGGAAGAATTATTATTATTTTATCTGATGTCACTGCCAGTTTGGCACAGATTAACAGACTTGCTATTTATTTATAGCCTCTTCCCCAGTCAACACAAAGCCAAATTATTATAATTTACCCTGTTTCCTCTGTTCCCTTCACTGTTGCCTTCCACCATGTCAAGATTTATGACTGCAAGCTCTTTGGGGCAGGGACCTTTTGTTTGGGCTACTTTGCAGTTCACCAAGCTCACTGATGATGCTACAGAAAGAAAGAGCACCAGGGCAGTAAGCTGCCCGTAGCCATCTAGTCATTCAAAAAGATTTGCAATTCACTCCCAACAACACTGTTAATGATAAATGGTACTGAAACTGTCTGTTTCAAATATCCAGAGAGATGAACTTATTAAAGGAATATTTTAACCCTTTCCAGGAAAAGGGCTCATGGCATTATCAGGTTAAAAATACTATTGCAAATGCTCAAATATCTACCAAAGCTATTATAAGGAAAAGGGGGCCAATATATTCCAGCAGCCTCCCAGGTCTTTGCTGTAAAAATATTAACACAACTGACATATGGCTTTCAGATCTGCAGCTTTTTAAAGCTTGCTCCCTTAGAATCATTCCAAACTAAGTTCTATTGGTGCCTGCTAGGGATCCCTTCTAACATAGCTGTCCGCCTGGAGGTTGGGCAAATCCCTGTTAGCGCTCGGATATGGATTCTGAAGATCCATTATTGGTTAAAACTTATCTTTTTCCCTGTTGGGTTGGCACCCTTAACCCTACTGGATTCCTACCAATCCAAATGGAAAGCTACACTGCACGAAAAGCTAAGAGGCTTGGGGTTTTCCCTACAGGCCCTGATAGCTCTAGGTCAGGCATGTCCAACAGGTAGATCATGATCTACTGGTAGATCACTGGACGTCTGTGGTAGATCACTGGCTCCCCACAAAGAAGCTCAGCAACTTTGGCTGCCCTTAAAAAAAGCTCTACATCTTTGCCCTGAAGCCCCCAAAACAGGGCTTTCCTTCCTAAAAAAAAAAAGCTCAACTTTGACCCGAACCCCCCAAAACATGGATGGCTCTCCTTCCTAAAAGAAGCTCAACAACCTTGACCTCAACCCTCCAAAAGGGGGTAGGTCACTGCCAGTTTTTAACTCTGTGAGTAGATCGCAGTCTCTTGCAAGTTGGCCACCCCTGCTCTAGGTTATGAGAAAGCTAGAGCAATAATCTGCCAACGAATTTGGGATGTGGAACTGCAATGCCACGTGAGCGAGATGAATAAATACCCAGCAATAAAAGATAATGGGAGAGGATTCACCCCAGCAAATTATTTGTCAAAATTATAAATACCTAAATACAGGCGGTCATTTACCCTCACTAGATTCAACGTGCTGCCATCTGCCTTATCGCAGGGCAGATTCAAGGGTAAACCATATGCGGAGCGAGTCTGCCCCTGTGGCTTGATGGAGGTAGAAACGGTCCCTCGTGCCTTGTTACACTGCGGTTTCTATGGGGATATACACTCGGTATTTATTATTACCCCTGCTATGCAGAAATCTCCGAATGAATCAGAACTTCAATGTCTAAAATCCCTGGTAGAGGGCAAGGATCCTGAGATCACGTTAAGGGTAGCAAAATTCTGTGCGATTGCCATAAAACTTGGGGGGAAATGCTATGCTATCATAATGATTAAGGCCCTAAATGATAATTTTAGGTTATATGTTAGTGACTAAGTTTTAATTTATATATTTTTTAACTGTTGCTATATCTGTATTGTTCCTGTTATACCTAATTGCAAATTCAAATATATCCCTATAATGTTTTATGACTTCCTTGATATTGTATGTGGGCTGGAACTGGTTGTGACCGAAATAATAAATTCATTCATATTTTAACTCTCTAGAACTACGTATTCTGATTCATTATCAATGGCTGCTAGCCACAATGGCTATGTTCTATGTCCACTGTCGCTGGGAATCACAGATGGGAATAATTGGGGCTGCCATACATCGAGATTTTCCTGGACATTACTGGTATTTCAAAGGTGGAATTGACATACTGGGGGAATTTCTGAAAGGCAGCACTTTGTCCTGGATCTTCGGCATGTCAATCGAAAAATCATGGTTGCTCAGCAATTTTGGGGGTCTCTGTATTTTTGAAATATGACAACCCTAGGAGAGTGCTGTTGCACTCAGATTCTGCTTGCATCTGAATGACAGTTTCTAGGAATCAAAGTAAGGAGCGAGGTGCTTCACTCATGTTGTGCTTCACATATGCATTTGGTTGGCTACTGTCAGAACAAGAGTGCTGGACTAGGTGGGCCATTGGCCTGATCCAGCATCACTCTTCTGCTCATATGAAAGGTTGATCTGCCACCTTAATTAACTGAAAAAATTGGTTTCCTGCTGATACAGTCCAGCAGAAGTCACTTGGAGATGCAGATGTTGAGTGTGGCCTCTGGAACAAGGTGTTGCCGACCATGTTGGTTGATGGAAAGAATTTTCTCAAAGAAGATTTGGGCATCTTGGACTCCTGGAATGCATGTGCATGAAGAACTCAGACATCTTGCCCAAGGATGGTCAAACCAGCAGCATTCCATTGCAATCCTGTTATAAGAAGTTATAACAAATAGACGCATTGTGCAGATGTGGTTGGTTTGTGTATTTGTTTATACTCAATTCCATTCATGAATCATCTCAAAGTGATTAACAGTAGTAACACGAACAAGAGGATTTCATGGAGCAATTTCAAATCCAATGCGGATACAGGCCGCGATATAATCTTCACTTAATAGTTTTTGTTGAAGAAGAAAAGTCTGAAATACAATAGACACTGCCTGTATGATATATAAAATGAGAGGCAGTTCTAAAGGCAGGGGTACCATCTTGAATAAAATATGGGGGGGCAGATAACCCTCACCCTGCATAATCTATCACAAGCCACAGTGTGCGCACACCATTTGAATAGCAGTGTCCATCAACTGAAGGGGGGGCAGCCATTCCAAATATTTTATTAGGATCAGCAAAGGAACTTTGGCCCCTAGGAATTGGCTCGTATGTCTAAAGGGTAGCTGCCACCATATTAAACGCCTAATTTCTAAATTGTGTGGAACAGATTCTGTGCTGAAATGGTATCTGTGGAGACCCTTCCTGCCTAGAACAGTGATCATTTGGTTATGTAAGAGGTGAGATATTCTTTGTTGCTCTGAAGTGGTCAAAATGCCACTGTGATGGTACTCAGTTGAGCTGTTGTTCTCCCCATCATCTGCCCAACAGCTTGGCGTGGCACTTCTCTGGCAATGATGTCTGCCGCTAGCATTGTAGTTTCGATGTGGGCTGGCTTATAGCACCAGTGTCACACCATAAGTCATGACACTGCATTAGAGCAAGCATTATTGTGCCAAAAAAACACTTGCTAACTTCAGATCTTTTATTTGCCAATGCAGTGGCCCATAAGATCGAGCCTTAAGTGTGTTTAATCAAGATTAAACATCACAGCGGATGTTTTGGTTGGGTTTAAAGATGCTATAGTTGTGCACTTGGACCTGAGTCCAAGTTTTGCATTACACATTCTATTGTCAGTATAATCTCTAAACGCTCTTTTGCAATGTTATTTTAGCGAGAACCGGAAGATGTAATAGCCACAACATGCTTGGAATAAGACAGTAACTAAAAGCATTGATCACAGATTAGGGGGTTGTATTTTTTTTAATGCCCCAATGCAGATCCAAGGCAAATGCTGGGGCCAGGACAGATCCCCTAGGTCCCAAGTCACCCAGGATTTTATGTCATTGACAAATCCCTGAATTCAGACCATAAATAAATGGGTGACCAGTACAGTCCTTGATTTAAGGCCTAATGACATACAGTCCAAAGTCATTCCCTAGGGTAGCTGCCAGCCTCAGATCAAACTTCCAGAGCCATTGCCAAACTGGACAAATTTTTCCTGTTAAAAACTCTAGTCCAGAAGAACAAATAATGGGGCAGTTTCACTTCAGAGTGAGGTTGATCAATATTTGCTAACCCAAGTAATCCCTTCTTTTGACAGGTACTGAACAAACAATCACCCCACACATGCAAACACGAGGTGTATAAACCACAGCTAGAGTGTATCATGTGGGAACAGAAAGTTAGAATCCATTTGTGGCTGCAGCCTTTTGGTGGAGTCAATTGGGAAGTACCTGCTGTTTGTTTAACTATGGCTTTGGCCTGACATTTAGTTAGAGAAATGTTTAACTTTTTTATGATCGGCATTCCAGATAAGTGGGAGCAAATCCTGCACCCAATAAAACAAATGTCAGCTCTACCAAATGCTCCTGTATGCTCAAAGACACACAGGCTGTGACCAAGTTAAAGGCTGGGATCCAGCAAATTCCACTGCTCCTTTTTCTGTTTGAATAAATACTTTTGTTGTGATGTTACATCCTGGCCAAGGGTTTTATGAACACAGGGGGGAAGGGGGAGTTTTTGAGCTTCCCACCTGACTAGATCCATACCTTCCAACATTTCTCCAATGAAAATAGGGACGTGCCATTCTATAATGATAATTTTACTATTTATACCCCCAAACATCTTACTGGGTTGCCCCAGCCACTCCGGGCAACTCCTAACATATATAAAAACATAATAAAACATTTAACTTTTTTTTTAACTTCCCTATACAGGATTGCCTTCAGATGGCTTGGGGATTGGATAACTCCATACCCTCTAGCTTCTCTCCAATAAAAATGTGGACATCCTAAGGAAAAGCAGGAGATTCCCCAGATCAAATCATAAACCGGGGTGGCTTCTGTAAATTAGGGACATCCCTGGAAAATAGGGACACTTGGAGGGTCTGTAGATCACAGGGGGATTTGGGCTTCCCACTTTGGTAAATACTAGTTGCAGGTTCATTTTCCAGTCAAGATGCTTCTTGGTTTTTGGTACATCCGAGTTTCAGGTTAGCATGGCTTTAAACTCAACTTTCATCACGTGGTTGCAATTGTAGTAGTGGTGTGGGTGTGGGTGGGTGGGCGTTTGATGTGACAATACACTTTTGATTCTCACCCACTCTGCAATGTTGGCTGGTCCTGGTTATAATTTAGCATTCAGGTGATATACAGATTACAGTTATTCAGGATTTAGATACAGTCTTTGCACAAGAACAACAGGGAATGGAATGCATATTTGCATTATTTAGTCAAGGTTTGGAAAGGTTAGGCACATTGATAGAAATTGCTTTTTTGTGTGAGAGTCATCACACACTCAAAATCAGGGGTGTGATTTTGCAGGACCTGCTCTCCCCATTTGGGATTCCCAGCAGCTGGGAGGTGGAGCATAGTCATCATGGCTAGTTACCATGGATAACCTTATCCTCCATGAATTTGGCTACTCCTCTTTTGAAGCCTTCCAAGTTGCCAGTGGCATAGCATGGGGTGCACAGGGACAGTTGCCGTCAGCGCAAAATTGTTAGGGGTGCAAAATCTCAACACCCAGTGGTGCCTCAATACAGCTGCGCACTTCTGTTGCTGGGCTCTGTTGAAAACGGTTTCTCCATGCAAACCAGGAACTGACCTCTCCAGACAATGGAATGACTCTTCGTTTCTTATCTCTGCAGCTGTGATCTCCTGGGTGACGTGGACGCCGTTAGGCAGTTGAATGCACATGCATACTCCATCTGTTTCCCTCCCTTCCACCACCCTCCCCTGTGTGCAGCCCCGGGTGCTGGCAACCCGTGCTACACCACTGCAAATTGGTGGCCATTGCTAGCAGCATTGCAAGTAGCAAGACCCCAGGAGATGTGTTTCCTCTTCAGTTCTCAGAAATATGTACAGGATGATGTTCCTCCAGAGATCTCTAGAGCATGGGTTCCCAAACTGTGGTCCACAGACTGCCATTCAAGTGGTCCGCAGCATGTTTGTGGATTTGAGGTCGAAGACGGGAGATGGTACCTCTATCGCTTTAAGCAGCCATTTTGATTTTTTTATTCTGTTTTTATTGCTCCTTTTATTTCTTATATTGTATTGTATTGTTTTGCAATCTGAATTCCATTGAATAAAAAGCAATATGCAGGAAATAAAAAGAGCAATTAAAACTGCAATTAAAAATCATACAGTATGTAGCAGAGTGCATTTCCAATGCTGCAATAGGCAGGAAAAAAGACCATTAAGTGGTCCAACCAAACTCTCAGCAATTTTCAAGTGGTGGAGGGTTGAAAACAACTGCTCTACAGCTCATTTAGTTTTTTTTTTTATAAAAGATTTATTGAATTTTACAAAACACACAATAGAAAAAGAAAACACAACAACAAAACTACACTACAAAAAGAAAAACAAATAGACAATCAAAAACGATACAAAAAGAAAAATTCATCTAGTTTTTATAACCTTATTTCTAATCTTATTGGGGGACTTCCCCCGTTCCCTTATCTGCGTACAGTGTTGATCTATTTTAGCAGTTTCTTAACCAGTTTAATACACATTCATAACATTTCTTTTTAATTATAACACTTCTTATCTCCATCACTAATTCTTGATTTTAACACATAATCACAATATCTTATTTAATTCTCTTATATTATCTTCTAAAAATATTCAATCCTCACTTCTTATATCCTAATTCCTAACATTTTATAGCTAATGCCTATTATTTTAGCTGATTTCACTCAAAAGTCCAATCTTTCACGTTGTTTCAAATAATCTTTGAATTTCTTCCAGTCTTCTTGCACCACCTCCTCCCTCTGGTCACGGAGCCTCCCGGTCAGTTCTGCGAGTTCCATATAATCAATTAACTTCATTTGCCATTCCTCCACAGTCGGTAACTCCTCACCTTTCCAGTATTTAGCAATCAGAATTCTTGCAGCAGTTGTGGCATACATAAAAAACACTTTGTCTTTTCTGTGTATCTCATGGTTGGAAATACCCAATAGGAAGGCCTCTGGTTTCTTAGAAAAGGTGTATTTAAACACTCTTTTGAGCTCATTATATATCTTCTCCCAGAAGTCCTTAACCCTTGGGCACGTCCACCACATGTGATAGAAGGTACCTTCTACTTTCTTACATTTCCAACATTCATTACTCAATCCATGATACATCTTAGCTAATTTAACTGGTGTTAAATACCATCTATAGATCATCTTCATCACATTTTCTTTTAACAAATTGCAAGCAGTAAATTTGATACCTTCCCTCCACAACCTTTCCCAGTCCGAAAACAAAATGTTATGTCCCACGTCTTTTGCCCTCTACAGCTCATTTAGGCTGCCAAAACAACAGGGGATCTTCTTTGGTCACTGCCACCCCACCCCCCAATATGTGTTTGGGGAAAGGGAAGGGGGCAGAGGGGAATTGTGAGGGGTCAGGAGGTCATTCTCTTAATGACGTCATTGGGCAGAGGGTGTGCCCTAGGGCTCAGAGCGAGCCTGTACTCAAAGTGAGCCATGTCAATGCCCAATCCAAATTGATCCGAAAAGAGTTCCTTTTCGGTGAGCCTATTCCAAACTGAGCCTGAAGAAGCTTCGTTACCATTATGTGGATTACACATAGTAGCTTTGTGAAGCTTTAACAACCCCTGAGCTTATGTAATGGATTTCAACCAGAGCGAAGGCAGAAAGTGCTGTTCTCACTCTGTTTTGCACTCTTGAGAGTGGAAAGTAGCCAATGAGCTTTGGCTATGTGGTGATGTCAGAAGTCACATTGGAGCGATGACAAACCTTCCCCCATCAGCGATGGAGAGCATGATTTCCATTGAGGTAAATTATGGATGGGAAGCCTCAGACACAGACCTATACACCTGTATATCTGGCCCTCAGCGCTCTCTCTCAAGCCACATACCTGTCCCTTCAATGCACACCCCTCAGGGGCTCTACTGTGTACCTTGAATGTTTTCACCTGGCTGGAATGTGTCCTTCAACTCTCTGATGATGCCTTTTGCCTCTCCTAATGAAGGATAGAGATGCGTTTGTGTGTCTACAAATGAGCCTACTGTACAAAGGTAAAAATTTGCACCCATGGCTCTGCCCTCTTTTCCTCTGGCCCCACGCTCCACTGGCATGTGTCCCCTGGACTGAAAAAAAGGTTCGTCATTCCTGAAGCGAATATGGCAAATGAAGTGCCCGTATTCTCAGGGGACTGTAAGAAAAATATCATTTAAAGGGAGGCTCTGTTTCAGGAACTGTTTTGGGCAGTTTGACAGCCTCAGTTTCATAGAATTGGAGCTGAAACGGGGTCTTGTAGACCATTGCTCAAAGGTCAGCCATAAAATTTCAGACTATTTACAATAGTCACTGGCTCCTGCATGAGTGAGGATAGGGAGCCCAGGCCTCTCAGTTGCAGTCCCTGGCAATGTTGGCATTTACACACACACACACACACACACACACACACACACACACACACACACTGAGTGAATTTGCCTCATTAGCATGTCTTGAATGAAGCCGGGTAAGATTTTAAGTGGATCCATGTGTTTTCAGGACTGCTTTGTTTACCGCTCCTAGTGTTGGGTCTCAGCCGCTGTTTATTCATCAGGGCTGTTGCTTATCCATTCATCATCTAACCACAGAATTTTAAGTAAGGGTATTTGTTTGCTTGCTTTGTCAAAAAGCCCCCCCCCAGTTGCATATTTACTTGCATCCTTGGTTATGAGCACTGGAATATTTATTTCCAAGGCAAATCTGCAAAAGAAAGGGTCAAACAGAGATGAGAGGAGGAGAACAGAGAAAGAGAAACCAGAAGCAGGTTGGTGGTGAAGTTAGTACTGAATGGGCGAGTCATCTAATACAGTGGTACCTCGGGTTACATACGCTTCAGGTTACATACTCCACCAACCCAGAAATAACGCTTCAGGTTAAGAACTTTGCTTCAGGATAAGAACAGAAATCGTGTTCTGGCGGCGCAGCGGCAGCTGAGGTCCCATTAGCTAAAGTGGTGCTTCAGGTTAAGAACAGTTTCAGGTTAAGAACGGACCTCTGGAATGCATTGAGTATGTAACCACTGTATCTGAATTGAGGTCACTCAAGATATAGTGATGTTACAAGCAATTCAGAGGCCACCTTGCCTTCTTGGGGGAGTTCTTGCAACTTTAATAATTGCTTAATAAGCAGTTCACAGTTATCAGATATAGTGTTTATGCCAACAGAAAGGATTACAAGCTGCATTCTTACTTAAATATGATATTTAAGAATTCAGTTACTCTTTCCATTCATTGCATGGAACAGTAACATTTCTTCCTCTTCTAACATAGCTAGAAATGGTGGATAAGATTTTGGGGTTTTTTTAAGCAGTTCACTACATGAAAGTGTGCATGTTTGCAACTAGAAAAGACAGTTGTGATGGTTATACAGGATGAGGTGTGTTAACACTATAATAAAAACAAATCTTTTAACATATCACTTCTAATAACATGTGTGTAATTAGCCAAAGCGGACAATGGGATACTTTTTATTGGAAGAATAATGCTGAATCCACAAATCATTCAGGTCCCACTTGTTATTTTCTCCTTGTTACTCTATCATGTAAAAGATTATATGAATTATTCTGGGTACAATAAAAGGTATTGTGTTATCTAGCCAACTTTAAATTGCCTACATTTGCTTGTGGCTCACTAAAGCTACAAAGGACAATCTCTCTCAACAAACACCTTGTGAGTCACATTTTCCATTATTTTCTGTAAACACAGTGGTTTTAAGACACGTCTTTCATAAATGCTTGCAGAGTGCTCTACGATACAACCTCACACCAGAATTCTTCAGCTCTTCTTTATCTGCCTACCAGTCCCTGCACAGATTCGGATGTAAACACCCTGCTTTCTCCCTTTGCCTCCTCCTTTCTCTTGCGAGTCTCAATTCGACAATTCTGTGCTTTATTAAATCACAGTTTACTGTTACATCTGAACTGGGAAACTGTGATTTCTACTGTTTACAAGCCAGGATATTAAACCAGGTTGAGGCCATGGCCGACATAGTTAAGAATGTAAGAAGAGCACTGCTGCATCAAATGACCCTTTAGTTCAGCATCTTGCTTCAACTAACCAAATGCTTATGAGAAGCCTGCAAGCAGAACCTGAGTTCAGCAGCAATCTCTTCCTGCATGTGGTCCCCAGCAGCTAGTATTCAGAGGCATACTGCCTCCAGGAGGGCAACACAACCATCATGGCTAGTAGCCATGAAACTGGCCTTTTCTCTTCCTGTCCCATCTCTCCACATTCATTTGGTACCCTTGATCCTCCAGTCCCTGTTGCCATCTCCTTATTAAACCACTTCAAAATGATGATGACGATGACGACAGTGATATCTCAGGTGTTTATGAGATCACTCTACATCAGAGATCTTTCTTCCTCGGTTCTGATCCATTTCCTCTATCTCAATCCGTTTAAGGCAGGGGACATTCCCAGATCCACCAGGAGATGCCAGAGATTGAGCCTGGGTTGTGGCCCTTCAACACAGACCCTCCACAACCTGTCTCGATCCATTTCAATTTCCATCACTGAAAGGAAGTGACCATCCAAGTAAAGATTGATACTGGTAGGGCCATGGCTCTGGAATAGAGTGGAAACTAAGGCAGGGTCAGGACCCTGGACAAGGATTAAGGTCCTTATTACATTCAGGACCATGGTTAGCAGTCTGAGGCAGACAGAGCAAGTTGTCTTTCTTGGAGCAACTAGGAAGTAGGTGCAGGGTGGGCAGAACATCCTGCAGGCTCTCAAAGGCTATTGGATCACACCTACATCAACCTTGACCACTGGCCATAAAGATTACATCCCTAACCTTTAGGTGCTGCATTTGGTCAGTTAAAGGGCTGGTGTATTTTGCTGCAGATGTTGGCTTCTTTGATGCAACAGGTTTTCAAGCATCTTTGGCAGAAGTTTCTCAGGACTTTCTTGATCCTCTGTGGTCCAAATAAACTGGATAAACTGTGGGCTTGGCTGGGTCATGCTGAATGCATCTACTACAATTCTAACTGTTTCCTACAATTGCTTTCCTGGGTGTTGTCTGAGTACTTCAGCACTGAAGTCAGAAACAGAAACAATAACAACAACAACAACAGCAGTTCCATTTCATTGAACCGTTTCAACCGAAGACACACTTATTCCTGCACGCCTACACCCACATACTTGGGTTTTTAAAATTACATCTCTCAAAGTGTGCACACGATGTACTCCATGCCTATTCTGCTCGTATATATTAGATACAAAACAAAGAAACGAGCAAAAATGGTTATGTTTCTTACTTTCAGAATATTATTGTTCCAATTGTAGGGAAGGAGGGCCCTTGAGCCAAACTCATGAACAGCTTTCCTGCCATGTGAGGAAAGGGTTTGCAACCTACTGGGTGCCTTGTCATCTTGGGCAGCCTACATTTCAGAGGGAAATTATTCTTATTACATACTCTCTGCTTGGGGAGAAAGTATGTGTCAATCCAGGGCTGCCACCAGGTCTAAGGAAGCTCTGGCCAAGGTGCCTTCAGATGTCACCTCCCCAGCAAGCTTACCAGCTTACCTGGCATAAGGTTGCAGAGAGACAATGCTGTGCCTGGCAACACTATGGCAGAATAAAGATGGTGGCTGCTGCATATGGAGATCATTTACAGAGGACCATCTTCTGCAAGAGGAGGTTCTCTGTTTGAAGGGCTGTCTGGTCCAACTCCAATATAAAGATGAAAAACCATGGGAGGTGTGAGCGAGGCTATCAACAGCTATTAACCACAATGACTGTGTTCTACCTCTGTTGTCAGAGGCATGATTAATTTTACACATCACTTGGGGAGACAGGCGAACTAATACCAATGTACTGGAAGAAGCAAAGATCACCAGTGTTGAAGCAATGATTCTTCAACATCAACTTCGTTGGACTGGACATGTTGTGCAGATGTCTGATTATCGTCATCCAAAACAACTACTCTATTCCGAACTTAAAAATGGAAAGCGTAATGCTGGTGGTCAACAAAAGAGGTTTAAAGACTGCCTCAAGGCAAATCTTAAAAAATGTAGTCTAACCACCAACAACTGGGAAACACTTGCCTGCGAGCGCTCCAATAAGAGAACAGCCTTTACCAAAGGTGTCATGGGCTTTGAAGACACTCGAACTCAGGACGCAAGGAAGAAACATGCTAAGAGGAAGGCACGCTTGGCAAATCCACACCATGATCAACTCTCGCCCGGAAACCAATGTCCCCACCGTGGAAGGACATGTGGATCCAGAACTGCATGTGGGGTTCCCAAGGGCATCTGGTTGGCCACTGTGAGAACAGGACACAGAACTAGGTGGGTCTTTGGCCTGATCCAGCAGGATCATCATATGTTCTTATGTTCACTCAGGGTCCTTGACATTGCCCATCAAGAGTAACTGGATAGCAGAGTAAGCAGACACACAGTGTATCTGGTCACGGGGTCCCCCACAACAATGAGGCATATTGCACTTCTATTTAAATCACAGCAATTATTTGCATCTCTACATGTAAATCAGCACATGCAAAAATGATGCAGATCTGTTATCTGCTTGTGTCCTCTTTTTGAAAGGAGTCTTGCATAATTTGCAGAGTTCATAAGCTGAGGATCTCCAGTCTCTCCTGGGCTTCAATGCAAATGTAGTGAGAGAGCACTATCAGAAAGGAAAGGAAAAAGACCCCGCAAACCCACATGCTTCTCCAATGTATTATAGAAGGCAGAAAGTGCAGAAAACTGGAGGAAATTTATAGGAGCATCATCTGAAGAGAAGACTTCCCCCCTTCATTGAAAGGTCAATACTCTAGAGTCTAGGCCAATGAGATGTATAGATGAGAAAGAGCAACTTGGGATAAATTCAGCCCCAATAACACACAGCCATGTCTCCTCTTTTCACTTTTAATTCTAGCTAGGTACTGTCACACTGATGTCAGGCCTACATGATCATAGCTTCATCTAAAGAGTAAAGCTGCAACTGGCACAGGTGTTAATGTGAACAACAATTTTTGTCTGCAAATGCCCAAGCAAGTAGGCCTCATTCATCCATTTGCTGTTTTAACAAAAAGGGGGTCTAGGGATTACTTGACTGGGGCTGAATTGTATAGGCATTGATGTGCATAAACTCTAATTCACATGAAAAGATCCCTCCCCACACCCATAAAGGGGAGGGGCTGAAATAAGGGGTGTGGTGATGGGTAGGGATTCAATTCAGTTTACATTTAAAGGTGAGCCTCCTTAAGATGAGCTATGATGATTTGTTTTTTGTGATTCCGTGTTCATTGAGATGGTTTTGTATGCGCTTAATCCGGTTGGTGCTGTGGGTTAAACCACAGAGCCTAGGGCTTGCTGAACAGAAGGTCAGCGGTTCAAATCCCCACGACGGGGTGAGCTCCCATTGCTCAGTCCCAGCTCCTGCCCACCTAGCAGTCTGAAAGCATGTCAAAGTGCAAATAGATAAATAGGTACCGCTCCAGTGGGAAGGTAAACGGCGTTTCCGTGCGCTGCTCTGGTTTGCCAGAAGCGGCTTAGTCATGCTGGCCACATGACCCGGATGCTGTATGCCGGCTCCCTCGGCCAGTAAAGCGAGATGAGCGCCGCAACCCCAGAGTTGGACACGACTGGATGGTCAGGGGTCAGGGGTCCCTTTACCTTTTAATCCGGTTTTATTACACAATAATTTATGGATCAGCTCCATTGAGGATCCTTTGGGTCATAAGATGGGCCAGAAATATTTAAATAAGGTGAACAGACCAATTCAAAACTGTGGCCATGGCTCCGCACTTGAGATAGATGGTCAGCTCAGGAGGATCTTGATGGTTTCCAACAGCTGGCTTAGCTCTATGCATCAGCAACGCACGAAGAGAGAAAGCATGTGCCATCTATCTGTATTTGTTTAGTCGAATCTGAAGAAAATTGGTAGAAAGTTAAAACTGTCTGCATCGCTCCCAAATTCTTCACACCCAGTGGTGCAGAAAATGTACCATATGCTGTTCAACAAATGTGCCCCTGAGCATTGTTCCGAGACTGTAGAGAAGTCTCCGTCTGCCAAACAATAGTGCTGTCAAATTAGCAAATGGCACAATAGGATGATTTTTATTTATTTTTTGGGAGGAAGCTAGGAAAGATGAAACTCTATGACTGTAAATAATCATCTTCCTAATGTATTTTGATCATGCCATTCTAGCGCTACCCTCTTGATGGACCCTGCTGTTGTTTGGGTTGAACATGGGTTTTCAAGCTTGAGATGTTTATTTTGTTTTAGTGGACATAATTGGGTGATCGGTGCACATGTAAAGCGCAACACATACGTGAGGGCTTGCATCATCAGTCCTTATGCTTTCCTGAAATGGAACATGGTGACCCTTTCATTTCTGTTCTCAGTAGAGTGGAATAAATAAAACTTGGGTTCATTGAACATCGTCAAAAGATGGAGAACAAGATGGTAAAGGATCCACAAAACCTGCCTTATGAGGAATGGTTTGGGGGAGCTGGGCATCTATAGCCTGGAGAAGAGAAGATAGCCATCTTCAAATATCTTGAAGGCCTGTCACATGGAAGATGGAGCAAGCTTCTCTTCTGCTGCCCCAGAGAGTAGGACCCAAACCAATGGATTCAAGTTACCAGAAAGGAAATTCCAACTAAACATTAGAAAGAACCTTCTGGTGGTAAGAGCTGTTTAACAGTGGAATGGACTCCTTCAGAAGGTGATGGACTCGCCTTCATTTTTAAACAGAAGTTGGATGGCCATCTGTCAGGGATCATTAAAAGGGAAGTCCTTGATTATATAAACGTATGTACGCACATAAATATGTACATCCTCCTCTTAATACATTCTCAAATTTTGGTGCAAGATGGTGGCTGTGTTGGGACATCATGCAAACTATGGTTAATCATGATGGAAAGAAGGTGAGTCTCCCTACCTCCCATGTGGCTGTGAGAATGAGATTGAGAGCCAGTGTGGTGTAGTGGTTAAGAGCGGTAGACTCGTAATCTGGGGAACTGGGTTCACGTCTCCGCTCCTCCACATGCAGGTGCTGGGTGACCTTGGGCTAGTCACACTTCAGCCCCACTCACCTCACAGAGTGGTTGTTGTGGGGGAGGAAGGGAAAGGAGAATGTTAGCCGCTTTAAGACTCCTTCAGGTAGTGATAAAGCGGCATATCAAATCCAAACTCCTCCTCCTCCTCCTCCTCCTCCTCCTCCTCCTCCTCTTCTTCTTCTTCTTCTTCTTCTTCTTCTGTCACTTACTGTTTCAGTTCACAACAGTTAAGCATTATGACTGAACTCTAGTTAAGCTTTTGTTCTAACAAGTCATAATTAAAGTTAACCACAGTTTAACAGGTTTTAATGAAACAACAAGCTGTAGTTAACTTAAAACAACAACACCTAGAAACAAAAGTTTCTTAGCACCTTCTAATGACCATGCTGGTGCTGGAAGATAAGTGGGAGAAGTGTGCAAAACTAGGGGAAAGGTTAGGTTCATTCCAAATACAGTTCATAAAAAGTGAAGATTAATAAAATCAGAAAATAATAATAATAATAATAATAATAATAATAATAATAATAATTGTAATTCATTATTTATACCCTGCCCATCTCAACAGAACATTAAAAGCAGAATAAAACTTCAAACATTAAAAACTTCCCTAAACAGGGCTGCCTTCAGGTGTCTTCTAAAAGTCGGGTATTTGTTTATTTCCTTGACATCTGATGGGAGGGCATTCCACAGGTCAGGCACCACTACTGAGAAGGCCCTCTGCCTGGTTCTCTGTAACCTCACTTCTCACATTGAGGGAACTACCAGAAGGCCCTCGGAGATGGACCTCAGTATCTGGGCTGAACGATGGGAGTGGAGACGCTCCTTCAGGTATACTGGGCCAAGGCCATTTAGGGCTTTAAAGATCAGCACCAACACTTTGAATTGTGCTCGGAAATGTACTGGGAGCCAATGTAGGTATTTCAAGAGTATATCACAGTATATCGACTAGGGGAAGTTTACTCGTGACACTATAGCCTACAGAATATCACAGGCAATGGCCCCACCAACAGGCACTTTCTACCATTGCCCCTGCCATATATGAAGCACCACCAGTTGTCTTGTAAAGACGTATCATTCCCTCCTAACCTTTCCATGATCCATAAAACTGGATATATATATATATATATATACACACACACACACACACACACACACACACACACACACACACATATATATATATATTCTGGTTTTTATATTATCTCTCTTTTTGTGATACTGCTTTATTGCTGTATTTTTGTATGCCACTTAGTGATATATAGATAGATAGATAGATAGATAGATAGATAGAGATATATATGTATATAGATAAAGATAGATAGATAGATATAGCAGTAAATAAATGTGTTTAAATACATAACCATGTGTGACCCAATGCTACTGCAGCTTAACTAAATTAAAACAAATCTGAGAGTCCTAGGGATATATAAATAGGGTGGAGGCGGAGGTGGCAAGGAAGATGATAACATGTTTAGTGAAACAGGCCACTCATGCAAACCGGCAGGTTGTGGAGAACATGTGATGACCGAGAAGAAAGGAAGTGGAGATGAAAGGGAAACTGGTAACTGATTAACATCTTAAAGCAAAAGGTGGAACATAAAACGTAAAACTTAAAACAGACTCTGGCATGCTGAACTTCATCAGAGGCCAATGGGTGGTAGGCAATAAATCAACATCATGAAAGACTGGAGAATAAACCCAGCAAACATTTGCACATTGTGTTATTTCTAAAGCCCTGGATGATGAGGGGCACCTCTGAATGACCCCCCCCCTTTTTTGCAATTGTCTTACGCTTGACTTCTTGAGTTAATTTGTAACGAGGGAATAATACTGATACATTAGCCGGCAAAAGAGCTGCCTTCTTCTGTGCAATGGACTTCTCAAACGTGTTAAGGATTTGCAGAGACTTCGCACTGAAGGACCATTTCAGGGCAAGCATTTAATGGACCGTTTTCTCGCCTGCTTTTGCATCAGCTGTCAGGGCCAAGCGAGGTTGGAGTTAAAGATGGGGTCTGACGACCCACTGACACATTGCGCCTACTGCATAGCAATGCAGTCACATCCCTTGTTTTTCTTTAATTAATTGCAGGGGTGGGGTTGTTGGGATCACAGGGCAAGGGGAGAGGAGGTTCGTCATGTGGAATCCCCCCCCCCAAAAAAAAGATCAGGAAAGCAGTTTCAATTGGTGTTGAGGGGAGCTCTTTCTTTTACTAAATTTCGGAGCTGCGCTGGAGGGGAGTGATTTCCAGTGGGGTCAAGAGAGATCAACCTCCCCTTCCTGCACGCAGCAATCCCAAAAACAATCACCCTCCGCATGCATGGCCTGTAATTAATTAAAGAAAAACAAGAGACATAGAGGAGTCCTACACATTCTAAAAAGAGCCAGTGGTCAGGTGTCAGAGCAGAGACAAATGGGCTTGATACCAGCCACATGAATAATGTGAATGTGAAATATTGTGAACCCTCTGATGGTGTTGATGAGCTCACCAGGCTCACTTCCACAGCGGCAGAATTTGGTATCAGGGTTAGAAAAAGAATTCAGATGTCTTTTATTTTGCGTTACAAGACGTTGTAAGAAAAAAATCTGCCCTTATTCCCTTATGGGGTACACAAGAGCCCTTGTAAAGTCATTTGCAGGTTCTCCATCGGTAGGAGTAAAAAACAGAGGCCAACCAGAGAATAATTAGAAGCAAAGCAGCTAGTACGCTTGATCTTTATTGTTCCGTTGCAACAGGGTCCCTTCCTCACACACAGGTGAGCAGGGAAGAAGAACCCCAAACAAAGAGCTGCCTGTCCTTAAAAAGACATTTCCCAAAATCCCCCCTTGGAGTCCGCCCCACCCCCCAGAAACCTCACACATACATCACAGAAGAGCTGCAGCCCCAAGCCCATCCCCCAGATGCATCACACCTACACCACACAAAAAGGCGTTATCTGATGCCTCTTCTCAGTAGTCTGGCCATTCCTTTGAGATGGTTTTTGTTGTTGTTGTTCAGTCGTTCAGTTGTGTCCGACTCTTTGTGACCCCATGGACCTTTGAGATGGTAATCTTCTTTAATTCCTGGAACAATTAAATCCCTCACCCCTCCTTCCTTGCAGAGACCCATTTGGTAAACATTTGGTTAGTTTTGAGAGTCAAAATGGTGTCAACCCTGTCTTCCTGTGCTGCTTCAAACACGTGACCTTGTTTGCTTGGAACACTTATGAACATTTATTATATATATATGACCGTGATTTCTTCCAACATTCCCCCCTTCGGAGATAAGATTGCAAAGATGGCTACTTTGCAATCCTTTTCTCCGCACAAATTATTATTTTTTAAAATGCACTAAATTTTAACCTGCTATCCAGCCTACCAGATGTGTGGGTCTATGTGAACCTGAAAGGGACTTGCATTCCACGGCTCTTGAGGCTATTTGCAAGTGTAGCAGTGTACATACGTAGAAATAAGATATCACATAAAAAACAACACATGTTGCATTGTTACTAAATTACTTGTGCTATTAAAGCTGATGGCTTGCTGTGCATGTGCTTCTGTGTTGTAGTGCATTACTGTTCTTCCTCCTTGGACCAGAAAAATATGGGATGAGAGCTTTGAATACGGAAAAAAGAAGAGTAGAATCAAGCGGCATGTATCCAAATTAGTCTGAGTCATCTACTGTATATTCAGTGTATTTAATGCTGCCTTTGGTTTTACATGGGGCGTGGCAAAGTCCCTCCAGGCTATGTACAATGAAAAGCAATGAAAATTGGCAGAAATTCATGGAAAACAAGCACAAAATTAGAACACTATTGATTACAAGGGAGGAGACATTTGTTGCCTGATCCAACTCAAGTTATATTTAATAAAACAACAACAATAATAATTCAAAAGTATTTGTGCTTCAATGTTAATTTCTCAGTATGGAATGCATACAAAGTTAATGGTGATACACCATTTGGTTTCTTTTCCAAATGTGGAAGGCAACCAACCACATTTATGATATGAGAATCCAAATAGTCTATCTTTAGGTGACAATATCCACACTTTGCTAAGTTGATACTTAAAATGCAGCTCTAGGCATGCTTACTCAGAAGTAAGTCCCATTCAGTTCAATTTACTTTCTGGTAAGTTGTGGCCTGAATTTTTCATTTCAACCCATTGCTTTTGGCCTTCCATTGGCAAGGAAGATGACAAGAGTTCGGCTTCTTCTGTCTGAAAGTAAGATGGTGGTGCTGTGTAGTGATGGCTTCCTTAAGAGTAAAGAGTTATTGATTCCTGTTTTAAGGGGACCATGTGTTGGCCCAGGAGAGGGCTTTCTCTGTGGCAGCCCTAACTTGTGGAACTCCCTTCCCACAGAGGGTCACCAGATATCTTTGTTATATAGCTTTTGGTGAAAGCTCAAGACTCAACTCTTTACTCTTGTGTTTGACCCTTGCCCAAAACCCTGGTGAACCATTGCTAGTCAGAGCTGACTATCCAGGTATCTCAACCTTTTCAAACCCAAGACCCACTTTTAACCCAAACATGTATCTAGGGGCCCATGTCTTAATCTTTCATCATACATTTGCATGGTGGTAGTGCTGCTGTTTGGTCAAACTGCAGGAGGCAGTGAAAGATAGGTGTGCCTGGTGTGCTCTGGTCCATGGGGTCACGAAGAGTCGAACACAACTGAACGACTGAACAACAACAAAGTGCTGCTGTTGGATCACTTTTGGGTCCCGACCCAACCATTGAAGACATTCTGGGCTAGAAGGATCTGTTGGCAGACTCGGTAGAAGACAGCTTCTTGTGTTTAGCATCCTAAAATTCCGGTTGCACTTTCTTTGCCAGATGTTCCACAGAATCTCCTGGTTAGCGGGGAGTATCATAAGAAGCTGTGTTCCATCTGCACATCTTCAGGGCTCTTTGGTTTTTTTTTTTTTTTGCCCCCTCTGGTTTTACAAGAAACTTCCCTCAAGAAATATCACTAGTCTTGTTTGAGTTCTTTCAGATTGCTCCAAGCAGGAACCTCCAAATTCACCTCAAGAATTTGCCCGAGGGGAAGTTTCAATGGCAAATCAAAAACATAGTGACAACAGCAACAAAACATTTTTGGATAAACATCAGATAAACTGACATAATGCCTCTTCTCTTCTCTTCTCTTCTCTTCTCTTCTTTTCTCTTTCCTCCTCAAATTCATATAGCGCATCTTCACATATCTTGCCCCCCTCCATGTATCTTAAGCAAACTGACAAAAACAAAAAACACCAACCTGAAGTCATCTTCTGTAATTATCTGCTGTTTCCTTGTAATGCTGTGCAGCTGTTCGTATCCAGGGTGCAAGGCAGAGCGTGCTATTTGGAGAGATAAGTACAAGGGAAATATAAAACTATTTATGTTCTTATTCCCTGCACTTTACTGGAGCAGGCCTTAAATGTAAGTTCCTTGGAAAAATGTTTGTTTAGTTTTGAGGTGGCCGGGCCTTGCCTTATATGTCAATGAAAAAAGCACTGTGGGTTTAGATTTGGACAGATACAGCTCACATGTTGCTTAGGCACAATAACCTTTCCTCCACAGTTAACTCCAAACGATGCTGTGCTCCCAAACAGAACCAACTACACCATGAGCCAAGCTCATCCACAGAACAGCAGAAGAGCTGCAGATAATAAAGTGGAGTGTTTTTCACACAAAAGAAATCTCTATAGTGAGGAATAAGCTCGACCTCAAAGCAAGCCAAAGGAACCGCTTCGAGTCACCACTGTTTTCTGATCTCTTATTGCTCTGCATCCAGTAAAAAATGGACTGAAGATCATCTCAGGGGAGGAAGAAAAGCTAGAGCTGACAATGGAAAGTGCATACCATCCAACAGGAGTCCTTCTGTTCTCATGTCTCTGTCCGTGAAAAGTTGTGATTCCTGTTTTGTCCCTGTCCTTTGCCTTTGGAGAAAGGAAGGGGAAAGTTGTGTGCTCCAGATGTTGCTGGACTACGAATCCCACCATCCATTGACATTGGCCATGCTGGCTGGAGCCGATGGGAGGTCAATGACCCATCTCATCCAGCATCCTGTTCTCACGGGAGCTGACCAGATGCCTGTGGGAAACCTGCAAGCTGAGAGCAAGAATGCTCCTCCTACCTGCAGTTCAAAGCAACTGGTATTCAGAGGCGCAATGCATCTACAGTAGAGATTGAACACTGTCATTGTGGAGGGTGACCATTAGAAGGCCACAGCTTCCTTGCCCCAATTTTAGAGTTCCAGCTTGTTAACATTTTCTTTATTATGGGGAGTTGTCAGTACCCCCATATTTCAAGGCTCACCTCCTACTCCAGGGTCTCTAGCAGCTTACTCTATGACCCTGCAGTCAGGATGGAGGGGGATTTCATCCGGTCCACATTTTTTAGGTAAACTATCATAATTTGCACCTCCTGACTGTAGATTTCAGCACAGTTACGCTTGGGATTTTGCATCTGCTTGTGATGCCAACAGCATATTTCTTCCCAATGTGAGTGACAGCTTCAGCAAAAGGCTTTTGCCTCAGGACCATAGGAGGGAGCAAAGGGTCACCCAGCTGGAAGGGTGGGATATAAATAATAAAATTTTTATTCTCCCTCATCTGCTATAATCCCAATTAATTCCCACCACCACCACACATGATGCTATTTTGTTTTTGTTTTTCTAACAAATTAAATGCAAATATCATTTGCAATATCATATCTAGTTGGGCCCTCAATGTGTACAAATACATGATTCAAAGCTTGATTAATAATAATACACAGTAGAAGTGGAGACACTGAGCACGTGGATCTTGATACTGATATATTTTTGTCATTATATAAGCACTGTGAGCTTCTAATAGCCCAACAGAAGATTGCAAGAATGGGGCGGGGGGTGCTGCTGCTGCTGAAATGATTGCAATCCCAAGGCAATCTTAAATTTTAGATGTAGCTTCGAGGAACTAGGAAGTCAGGCTCAGCGTTGAAGGCATGAAGCAATCTAACTGAGCCCGGCAAGCTCATGGCCTGAATAGACTGCACTCCACCGAAGGATTCCTTCAGGGTCTAGAGTTATACCAGGCGTAGCTTAATTCAGCCCAAAGTAGAATGTTAAATGATCACTGCTCCATGTTAAAAGATGACCTTAAATGGCTGCATAGTATCTCAGAATCAAACATAACATTGGAACCCTGCGAATTGTCTATTTTCAGGGAAGAGTGAATACGGTTAGTTTGCTAATGCCTGAGAACAAAAATTCTGGTCCTTGAGTGAAACGTTGGTGCAGAGACATCTGGCTAAGGAGGGATATTGTCCTTCGATTTGTCGTGGGTCCATAGCTGTCAACTTTTCCCTTTTCTTGCAAGGAATTCTATTCGGAATAAGGGGATTTCCCTTAAAAAAGGGGGGAAGTTGACAGCTATGCGTGGGTCATGTCCCCCTGCTCCATGGTTCATTGTATGAGCAGAATCCAGTAGGTTTTGGGACATCTAGTGATGGAAGTCCTTATGAAATCTTTGACGTAAGGTGTACAGCTAGAATAAGAAGGTGTCCCGAAAGGTGTAAGGTATACAATTGACTTTGCTGGGGGTGGAGACACCTCAGCCCTATCGAATTGCTGTCTATGGCACTGGCTCCACCTCCTGTTGCCTTCACTGCCTTCTGCCATACCTGTCCCAATGGACACTAGCCGGACAAAATGTTAAACTATAGTTTGCCATGAAACTGGAATTATTATTTTTTTTAAAAGGTTTTTTATTATTTTCCAATAGAACAAAGTAAAAAACAACATTACACAAACATAAACACAATAGAAACATAATACATAATAAACAATAAACAAAATAGAAAATAACAAACAAACAAAGAAAAATCACATACAAACCTTACTCAACACCTATCTTTGTTTTTTCTCTTGTCTTTAACTTCAGGGGACTTCCCCTGTTCCCTCCACTGCCTTTAAAATCGTATATACTCTTTAGGTAACTTTGTTTCTTTTTCAATTAACCTTTACCAAATCTCTTAAAAATCTTTAGATTTACTTATCCAATATAGATCATCACTTATTCTATATCTTAAAATATTCTTATACCATTATATCATTCACATCCCAAATTTCTTCTAAGCAATTATATCTTACATTAATCTGCTAAAGCCATTTCTTCTAATTAACTCTGCTCAAATACTCAAACATTCAATTTTACACATTTAAGTAAGTAGTCCTTAAATTTCTTCCAATCTTGCGACACCGTCTCCTCCCTCTGGTCTCGGATTCTAGCGGTCAGTTCAGCGAGTTCCATGTAGTCCATTAACTTCATCTGCCATTCTTCCACTGTTGGGATCTCTTCACCCTTCCAGGTTCTTGCCAATAAAATTCTAGCCGCTGTTGTGGCATACATAAAAAATACTCTATCCTGACTGGGTATCTCTTCATTGGTCATGCTCAAAAGGAATGCCTCTGGTTTCTTACTAAAGGTAACTTTCATTACCTTTTTAAGCTCATTATAAATCTTATCCCAGAAAGCATTTACTCCTGGACATGACCACCACATATGAAAAAAGGTACCTTTCGTGGATTTACATTTCCAACACACATCAGACATTTTAGAATTCATCTTAGCTATCTTAACTGGTGTCAGATACCATCTGTACAACATTTTCATTATATTTTCTCTTAAACTATTACAAGCTGTAAATTTGATACCTTTCTGCCACAATCTCTCCCAGTCATCCATCATAATATTATGTCCCACATCTTTCGCCCAATCTATCATTGTCGATTTAACCAATTCATCTTTCGTATGCCACTGCCATGAAACTGGAATTAAAGGAGGGAATCTGAGCAAATGAGAGGGAGGGAGGGAGGGCATGGACATAATGGCTGAGCAGAAAGTGCCCAGCCATGGTTTGACATTACATCTGAACCAGCCCACTGGCTTCTCATGGTGTGTTATTCACATGGGCAGAACAATTCTCACAGGTGACTAAAGACCCAGGATTGGCTTCTACAAACTATACCCCACAAATTAAGTTAGTTTCTTGTGCCTCCCTCTGTGTTAGAAAAGTGTCCCTCTTTTAACTTCTGAAATTATGGAAAGTATGTAGATCCAATACCACATAGAAGGCAACAAGGGGGCCATTTTGTCAAGGCCATTTTAAGTGTGGAAAGGTAGCCCGATTGCCAAGTATTGGTCTGACATGTTCCCTGTCAGTCAGAATATTGGCGGGGGGGGGAGTTATTAGGTAACCCCACCATACACATGCCCACCCTTCCCTGACATTAGGCAATGTGGCTTAACAAACCATTGACTGCAAGAATGAGGACAACGAGTAATGGAAATGGAACGTGAATGAAGAAGGAAGGTGTCCAGTTTTGTCCAATAATCTTTCTTTCGCAGGCAAATCTGGGCACTCCTCATTAAGTTTTAAAGGTTGTTTAAGTCCTTGTTATAACTTCATACTCCAGTTCCCTCTTGTGTAAGAGTGGCAAATGAAGCCTATATTATGGATGGCTCAGTGCACTAATCTCCTCGTTGAAAGACCCAATCATTTGCTTATAAGCAAAGAACGCTCAGGGTTGTTTTTAAGTCTCTCTCTCTCCCTGCCCCACCTTTCTAAACAGTATTTAAACATGATATAAGCCAACAGAGCTGCTTTAGGTGTTCAGGCTAAATATATACGAACCTCTGGTGGTCTTTGATAATTTGGAATCCAGGTATGCCTCTGGGAACCCACATTTGCAAGGATTGCAACTAGATTAGAAGGCATTATTATATAAGACTAGCAGAAATTAGCCAGTGCTGCCTGGGAATTCTAAGAAACAAACAAAGATTTCTAAATGAATAGTGTAATTTGTGAGTTTGGGGGATGTACAAACACATATTGACGCTCGGCTGGGTGCCTCCAACGGCATTCATAGCTGAAAAGCAGCTCCTCCACCCCAGGAAACCTCATTTGTAACCATCACATCAATGGGTAAAGCCATGCCAAAGTCATGTTTTGGTTCTTGATTCAAAATGGCACCTGGCATCCAAACACAGATGAAGACCAGCAACCTCCACCCCAGGAACCTTTGAGTTCAGTTGGGTCACAACATCTAGAGAGGCATCCACATTGCCGTGTGTCGTTCGGTAAGAATAAACCAGAGTTAAGGGGCCATTTTGTACATTAATTATACAGAGGCAAAAACTGGATTTGCCACCTAGTTTAAAATCATCAAAATTTTGTAGCCATCACGTCTCCCCACCATGCAGAACCAGGTTTGTCCGCCCCTGTTCATTCACAAGTTTATTTCAAAGCATTTCTGGAAAACATGTCAAAACATGCTACAAAAGAGAGTTCGGGCACCAGTGGCCCTACAGATGTTGTTGGACTTGCAACGGCGCAATGGCACTCCCCCCCCCTGGCGCCATTGGGCTCGTCCTCTCACTTAAAAATAGAGTGTGCACCCAACTCACAGAACACCAATTCCACGGATTCCCACAGACTACCTCAGATTATGTTGTGGGGGACTTGCGTGAGGTAAAACTTAGTAATTAGGAGTCTCAGGCCGGATTTGTTCAAATAAACAATAACAATTTTATTTAACAAGGAAGTCTATGACACGAGCGGATAGAACTTGGGATACTTCCGTTTACAATGTTATTTCATTTCAAGGTTGTCTCAGTTGTTTCACACTTAATACTTTGGTTCTTAACAAGGTGCTACTTTCTGTCAATTACACACCCCTTAGACAACCCTATTCCTGTGGTACTCCAAGTAATAGACCCAAGGTTTCACTGGTTTGGGAGCCATCTCTCCCCTCCTGACTGGAATAAGGCCTAGGTAGACTGTCTATTTACAGCTTCTACTTCTGTCTCAACCTCAGCCTCTCAGTTTATTCCTAGTCTAATTACTCTTACAAGACACCACAAACTGTCCTTCATACCAACCTCAGAGACTCCTTTCTCTAGCTTGTGATATTTTCCTCAGAGTGGATGTTTCTACCTAGAACCAACTCTCACTCCCTGTCTTCCTACCTATCCTCCCAACCTCAATGCCAACCTACTCCAAAACCTCCTCCCAACACTCCCTCCAAAACTCACTCCCTGTCTCTCCAAATCCTCTCCTTTTCAATCCCCCCTCCTGGAACCTCGGCCAATCAGAGGCTGCCGTACATTAACCCCTTTATGAAAAAGAAAAATACTTGGGGACCCAACCTGACGCAGCAAAAACAAACTTTTCCGCCCCAGCCAGCATGGTCAATGGGCAGGGATGATTGGAGCTGTAGTTCAACAACATCTGGTTTCCCATCCATGATAATAGGAGAATGGAACTGTTTAAGGGCTCATCCCCACTTCCGCTAGTGCCTTGCTTGATGAAACCCGCTCTTTCCTGCTGAATTGGAGCAAACGTCAGTCCACAGAAAACCTGATTGATGTTTGCTCAAATTCAGCTATAAAGAGTAGGTTTTCCCTGGGGGAAAGTGGTTGGACAAGCAGGAGTGTGGACTAGGCCTAAGAAGTCACAAATTAACCCCTTCTTTTATATAGGGTTCTAGGTTTTTAAGTTATTTTTCCTTAGCCATTTTCTTTGCCTGTGCATTCTACAACTGAATGCAGAGCGTATAGAGAATAACATTTGTATACTCATTAATGATAATTCACTTAATTAGGCCCAAATACTCCTAAGACAGAAAAGCTGCTGTGTGTGACTTGAGTGAATTCTGCTTCATCTGTTTCCAATTCCCGTGTCGGATGTTTAAATATTTAGTTGTGCATCATCACAGGGACAATCAGTTTTAATTTGTACAGGAGATGGTAGCTGAAGCAAGACCTAAGCTCCCAATTCTTGTGGCCCTGCTGATTCTGTGGACTCATACAGTATTCATTGTTGCGTTTTGGATGGCATTTTTAAAAAAAACATTTAAAGGAATAAAACCCACAGGCAGCCAAAATCATTATCTTTGTTTAAAATAAAATAAAAAGAATGAATCCCAGATTTGCTCAAAATGCAACTGTTACAAGCTATTTATATAATACATTCATCAAATGCCAGGCCAGTTCATACATATAAGATGAGCCAGAGTCACGGATGAATAATGAGGTAGCCAAGTTTGCAAATGGTACAAATTATTCAGGAGAGGGCCATTCCAAAGAAGCGGCGGCAATCCTTACAAAATTCCTGAATGGGCAACGATACGTCAGATGATGCTCAGTATGAAGAAGAGTGAAATGATACACAGGGAGGCTAAAGATCTTCCTAAACAGATGGAATCTAAGATGCCAGTTCTGAACGGTTGTGTGATAAAACTGGCACTGAGGGCAGGGGGGCTGATCAGAAACCTGTTAATATGAAGGACCTTTTGGTTAATTATAAGGCTGCTGGGAGCTGCGGTCCAAAACACTTGGAAGGCGCCATTTCCCTGATTTGATTGGCTCCCTCGTAAGACTGCCCCACTGGAGGCGGTGGGTGGAACACAGACACCAGAATGGTGTTCATAATCCTGTCCCTTGTTCGGATCAGGAAAATGACAAACAGGGGGCAAGGGCTAAACATCTCCCAGCAACTCTGCTCAAAATAAAAATCAAAGCACCCAGTGCCTGTTTTTAATTTTAAAAAAACAACGAAACAAAAGCAAAAGTCAGAAAATTCTGATGATCATGAATTCTCTAACATCATCACATCTGTTTCAATCCGAGGATGAAGCCAGGGTTATATATATATAATTCTTTTTGTTGGGCAATATTCTACATTTCATCAGATTTCCTTAGCGCTTACAAGAAGTGATAAATTGATGAATGCATTTTTTGGAGAACAACTTGTCTTCCTAGATCTCTGGGCAACAGAGTCTTGGCACCCTTTCTGCCTTTACTAGCGGAGCCAGCTGGTTCCATCCTCTTTATCAGCCTGCAACAAAAGTTCACGATCTGGCTGAGAGTGGCCCTTTTTGATTACTTAAGATCTAGGCTCCCGCCAGCTAATTATTTGTGAAATGTCAGCAGCCTGGCAATGATCCATAGGCTTCCTGGCCCATCTACCTCCTCCCCTGTCCACAGAACATCTTCAAAGTATAAGAAATTGTTATACCAAGTCAAACCATTGGTCTATCTAGCCTGCACCAACTGGCAGCAGCTTTAGGCTGGGGTTCCTCCCAGTCCATATACCTCTTTTTTATTTTTGCAATCAACATGCCACATGTGTGTCTAAGTGGTGTACATAAATAATTTTGAAAACCTCAGTTAAAACTATAAAATGCCTGCTTGATTTATTTATTTTTAATTCTTCAGTAGGTGCTGGGCATTCAACAGGGAGGGACCTCAACCAGAAGGGAGCTGCATAAAATTGGACCCACAATACTAAATTTATGGCTCCTGGTGGAGACAGGCCACTGCATATCACACATTCTTATTTTACGCATACTGCCTCTGCCTATCCAGCAAGTCTCTCCCAAAACAGTTTACGAAGAAAGGATAAAAGAATACGATAGAATAATAATACTGAATTTTTAAAAAGTGCAGGGTTAAAACAAAATTAGAGGAGGTGGTTAAGCATGGGTTGGGGCTTAAAATGATACTGCAAGATAAGCAAATGGAATTATAAGAGTTTAAAACAAGACCGTTTGCTCAAGGAGAGGATTTAAATGAACTTAGCATGAGGATGCGCAGAATTAATATTGCAGTAATACTGAATTAGTAGGGAAGTCCACTGCTGGGTATCAGCCAACAGAAATGCTTTTTTATGTCAGCAGGACTGAAAGAATGCTCACAAACACTCTATGTCTGAGATGGGGAAACTGCAACCCTTCCAATGGCGTTGGACTACAACTCCCATCAGCCCCGGTCAGCTTTGCCAATGGTCAGGGATGACGAGAATTGTAGTCCAACAACATCTGAAGGGTCACACGTTGCCAGTCCCTGCCCAGTATTGAGAATTAATGTGCTGTCCACTAGTTAGAGTGGGACCTGAGAGACCAAGGTTCAGCTCTCCATTTCTCCATTCACTGGGTGACCTTGGGCCAATCACACTCTCCCAGCTCAACCTAGGGCATTTATTCATTCAGAAATCTGCACTCTGCTACTCTTTATGAAATGAACGCAAAGTGGCTTCCAAGAACACACAAGTCAACCAAATAGAACACAACGGAAACAGTAAAAAGTCCTTAAATCAATTTCATACACCAATAAAGCCAAGAGTGGGGTCACATGAGTGCAGCATAAAAACTGGGGTGGAACAAAACTTGTAACTCCCACTAAATTGACTAAAACCTCAGCAAAAGCAGAGGGTATTGGCCTGAAGCTTAAACGAGAGGGGGGAAATTCACATTTCTAGGGAAGGAGATATGAGTCAGATCATTAGTGCACCTCACTCAATGTCGTCTTGCCAGGATTTCTGATGGGTCTCCCATACCATACCTGAAAACTCTGTAGGATTGAACCCTGAAGAGGGTTACCCTGAAGAGAACAGGTTACTCCTGTTCTAGCTGTATTTGAGCATTCTGCAAAACCTACATGTGAGCAGGGAGACTGGAGGCAAGCCCCCTGAACCCCCTTCCAAACTGTGTGTGTGTGTGTGTGTGTGTGTGTGTGTGTGTGTGTGTGTGTGTGTAGGAAATCTGAAGTGGCTTCCCCTGTGATTTTGAACCCTGACTAAAACCCCTGTTCAATGTTGGTATGGGTGTTTTGGAGCTGTTGTGGCTTATAATTTCTGAGCTTGAGCCCAAATCACAGGTATTGCTTTCCAAAAGGTGCCTGAAATATTAATTTTTCAATTAGTAGGAGGTGATAACTCATGGTGTACTTTCAAAGCAGCGAGGCAGATGGTTTAGACCTGCCTCACAGGTTTCAATTACAGCTCATCAAAACTTTATATCTTTCTGATATGGGGCGATGGTTTTTTCCTAAGCCGTTAGATTTTGTTTTCCTTTTTTTTATTAATGCTAACAAACTTGGCAAGGTGGGGAGAGAATGTAAATCAACAGTCTGGGCCTATTTTGATTTTGCTACGGCTATGCAGATAATCTCAGCATTCTGTATGAGGCTCATTCCATAAACTTAATTTTGGAACTTCTTTGTTTGTTTGACAATATTTGCACAACACTTATTTCTTTAAAATATATTTACATATACAATTTCATGGCCTCGCTCTAACAAACATTCTCAGGACAGTTTGCAGGGACTTAAAAATTTCCCCCTCACAAAGATACAATCGGCAGAGTCCCTTGGGAAGAAAGATTGATTGTTAAACCACTCAGCGAATTCTAGCTCTGGGAGAGAAATAAGGGTTCTCATAACAACCATCAGTGCCCTTAACACACTACATTTCCCAGGATTCTGTGGGGGGAAGCCATGACGGTTTAAAGTGGTAAGATGTTGCTTTAAAGGTGTAGTGCAGCTGGGTCCTTAGAGTGAGAGCAGGGAAATAAAAAACCACATAGCTAGAAAAGTATAGAACATCTGGTATCCAAAAGGTCTGTGGAAACAAAAGGGCCCTTGCCTGGTGCTCACACAGGAAGCAAGCCAAACCCAAGATGTGTGGGAATAGGTCAATCTCAGACTGAGCTGGCTGAAGTCTCCCATCCTGGCTTGGTTGGGACTCAGCCAGCTCAGCCAAAGCTGGCTCAGCTGAGGCTAGGGTAAAGGGGCATTGTGGGGAAGCGCAGGGGGAAGACTTACCCCTATTCCCAATGTTTTTCTTTAAAACAGAATTTGACCAAGGCTTACTTTTCCTCTGCCAGGCTGAGCCCTGCTCCTGAACTGACTTCAGAATAGGGGTACAGTAAGTTACACCCGAAGAATTTGGGTTTGATATCCCGCTTTATCACTACCCGAAGGAGTCTCAAAGCGGCTAACATTCTCCTTTCCCTTCCTCCCCCACAACAAACACTCTGTGAGGTGAGTGGGGCTGGGAGACTTCAGAGAAGTGTGACTAGCCCAAGGTCACCCAGCAGCTGCATGTGGAGGAGCGGAGACGCGAACCCGGTTCACCAGATTAAGAGTCCACCGCTCTTAACCACTACACCACACTGGCACTTGAAGCGACTAGCATGAGTTTGGCCAAACTGAGGGAGGCGGTGGAGGATAGGGGTGCCTGGCGTGCTCTGGTCCATGGGGTCACGAAGAGTCGGACACGACTGAACGACTGAACAACAACAACAAAAGTTACACTGGCATAATTTACCCCTGTGTAAATCACCCTAGCTTCTTGTGTAGTTTGGATTGCTCTACCCATCCCTTTAGCTATCTCTGGCTTCCAGTTGCCGGCTCCTGGTTCACCTCAGAGAGTGTCAGGGCTGGAGTCAGACGCAGAGTCTGCTGTCAGTGAAGTTAACTTTTTATTCAAGGAAACGGCATGCAACTCAGCAACCCTTCCCAGTAGGTCTTGCACCTATAAAGCAGTTGCCAGGGTTGAAGGACCTTGCCTTCAACTGCGGAGCTAGCCACTCTGGCACCCGGGGTGGCGCACATGCCGTGCACCCCGGGGCAGGGCGATTGCGCCTGGGGGGGTGCGATCCGGTGTGGCCGCAATCGCGCCCGGGGGTGTCATCCAGCGCGCAGTGACGGAGCAAGGTCAGGTTGACTGCCGCACAGCATTTTGTCACACCCCGCACCCACCTTGCGATGCCTCTGCCTGCCTTCTAAGGCTCCTCCTCTCCTGGATATTTCCCAAGCTGTCTCAAACTGTGTTTGCACACCTCTGGCCTCTGTTCAGCTCTCCTCATTATCCTGCACGTTCTTGAAGACTGGGGTGGGGAGGAGGGGAGGAGGAGCTTGTCATTCCTAAAACGGGAGACTCCCTGGATGCTTCAGCAGCCTCTTGATCCCCCTCCTCTGCTTCAGTCTTAGAGTCAGAACCGCTTCCTGTCACCGGCTCTTCCTGCTCACTAAACCCTGTTGCCCCTTCAGCTTCCAACACTTCCTCCACCACTTCTCCCTCTGACCTCTCCTCAGTGTCCCACCACCAATTCCCAGGCTCTGAACCTTCCTCCTCTGGGATATCCATTGGGGTGTTCCCTGGCTGATGCCTCCCACCACTCCTCGTCATCCAGCCTAATGGAGTGTCGGGGTTTGGGTGCTGGAGCTCCTCGTGCACAAACTTGGACTGCTCATGCACAAGGTACCAGTAGCGGGGAAAGCGGCCAACGTTCCGCGTGCTTCTGAGCACGGGCGCCGGCCAGGTCTCACAATCTGAAGGTTGAGTAAGCCGGGTAATGACTCCGAAGGTGCATGAGTTCTTAATTGCCTTTTTAAAGAAATATGTTGCCTCGAGAAATAGGATATGCCCTGACTCTGAATAGATAGATCAACTTAAGGAAATTAAAATTTTTACTCTAAACCTTTTACTCCCTCTTTTCCCCAAAGAAAGACAGACACCGGTTATATCTTTAGTGGCCTTGGCAGAACCCGCGTAGGCTCGTCCCCTAAGCTAAGTTCTCCTAAGCTCAAAGTCCCTGCGCGCCCAATCTTCCGCGAGGCTAACTAAATAAACTAAAACCGAAATATCTTCCGCAAGCCTAGCCCTAGGCTAAACCTAAAGAAACCTAACTAAAGCTAAACCGAATGATCTTCCGCGATCTAACTCTAACTAAAGGAAAAACCCATCCAACCCATCCAGCCCGCTCCTAATCCCCTTAAACTAAACTTGACTTCAACTAAAACCCAACTAAAGCAAAACGGAAAGAACGTGCCTAAGCGGGGAGCCTCAGCCTTTTATTTAGGAACAAACGTGACATCATGATCAATGCCTCAACCAATAAGATCACTGTTGCTGCCCTCCAAAAAGGCGGGAAGCAAGTTTAACGCTCATTAATAACTTTGAACATGACCGGAACTATAAAATAAAGGCGGATTAATCTCATTGGTGAACCAAACTATTCATTCTTACTTTCGCTTTCGCTTTTGTGCGTAGTAATACCAAAAGTAGTTCCCGAAAACTATATTAAACAATTAAATAAATGTGGATCCTATAGCGGATCCGTGCAGCGTATTCCGACAATGGAGAACTGCCTCCATCTCAGCTTTCACCATCCTTGGAGGTCAGGTGTCCGTGTGAACAAGCAATACTGGACAAGCTGAGCCACTGGTCTCATTTAGTGTCACGTGTGCTACTATTAGGACTGTGATAAACCCAATTCTCTTTTTTTCTGGACTATTAGCAAAGAGTGCAGAAGAAGATGTACATAACATTTTTCAAATACTCTCTTCCATTCTTTCGGCTTATAGACCATTTTCTTTTTTAACCGAGGAAAGGATGAGCTCATTGGTTTGGTCCAACTTCAACCAAGGTTTTCTTAGGAAAGGGCTCTCTCTTTTCTCCCACTCTTGCTCTCATTCTGCGACGTTATAACACCTTTGCTCCCCAATTTATGGGCAGAACGGAGAATGGTTAATCCATTGCCACATGGCACAAAGTCTTAACCTTATAAAACGTACTTGGAGCCTTATATTGTATACTAATAGGGCACGAGGACCAGTTTTCCAGGTTTACAAGGTGGAAATTTGAATGGCCGCGAAACATCTCGGGTTTTATTGGCAGTGAATTATGCTTGAGGAATGCAAGACATCTTATTTTCTTCTCCCTGGATTCGGGAAAGGAAGTTCTTCAGAGGGCGACAAACTGCTCTTGATTCAATCAAGCCAGTTTTAAAGAGATAAATTTAATGCAGATCTCCTTTCCCCGCTGACTTTATTGCAAGTCAGAGTGGCCTTTGTTGGTTCCAAGATCAGGGCAGCCTTCCGCAGCTGGGTGCCCTCCAAACATTTTGTCCTGCCATGCTGACTGGTGGAAGTTGCGGTCCAAAACATTTGGAAGTGCCACCAGCCCTATGAACCTCCATGTGATTTAAGATCTGAAGGGGCCCTGCTCCTGTGTTTCACCTGGTTGTGTTTGCCTGTTAAGTAGACTTAGCAGCAAATTGCCATTACCTATAAAATAGCCCTGAATTTATAGAAACTGTTTGAGGAGAAGGTTGCTGACAAGAGGAAGTAAAATAGGCTTGCAGAGCAAGCCTCATTGCATGCCCAGGCCTGCAGCATGGTGAGGGGCCAACTGTACAAATAAGACACATGACATTTGTATTTGGTTGAAACTGGCCACAGCTTTATTGATTGCAGATGTAAGTTCAGGCCGATGTGAGGTCCATCCAGCGCCGAGGGCCTTCTGGCGGTTCCCTCACTGCAAGAAGCAAAGCTACAGGGAACCAGGCAGAGGGCCTTCTCGGTAGTGGCGCCTGCCCTGTGGAATACCCTCCCGTCAGATGCCAAAGAAATAAACAACTACCTGACATTTAGAAGACATCTGAAGGCAGCCCTGTTTGAGGAAGTTTTTAATGTGTGACATTTTAATGTATTTTAATCTTTGTTGGAAGCCGCCCAGAGTGGCTGGGGAAACCCAGCCGGATGGGCGGGGTACAAATAAATAATAATAATAATAATAATAATAATAATAATAATAATAATAATAATATAAGTAGGTATGGGACAAGGCATTGGGTATGCATCCAGCACCCAGCAGCCCGACTGCTGGTTGAAAAGTAGGTAGGGTCAAACCTGAGTTGAGAGGTCGCCCCTGACATGTACTAGGTGCTATGGCCCATAAGCCCCTGTGTGGACCCCTCTTGGACCGCTTTAATAGGGCACCCAATCAGCAAAAGGATGCAACCCAATGCCTTACCCACCAAAGTTGTGCCATTTGCCATGAGGCAGGCGGAAATCTGCAGACCGTCCAATTAGTCGGGGGGGGGGATCCTCCCTAGCCCCAAATAGAGCAACCAAACAGGGTGGATAAAAACCAATTATTATTTTAAATATAAATTTTAAAAATCGGATTTTTAAAATTTAAATCATATTTTTTTATTTACAGTGGTGCCCCGCTGGACGAATGCCTCGCTAGACGAAAAACTCGCTAGACGAAGGCATTCGTCTAGCGGAAGGCAGCCCCGCAAGACGAAAAAGTCTATGGGGCTGCCTCGCAAGACGAAAATTTTTCGTCTTTTTTTTTCCGTCTAGCGAAAGCGCGGCTTGCATTGCCGCTTCGCTAGATGAAAAACCCGCTAGACGAAAATTTTCGCAGGACGAATTATTTTCATCTAGCGGGGCACCACTGTATTTAAATTGGATGTTTTTGATTTAAATTGATTTTTAAAATAAAATGCTTTTGGAGGAAAAATCTTCCTAAAGATAGTTTTCTATTTAAGTTACATTATAGTCCATTATACATTATACATTATAGGACGCGGGTGGCGCTATGGTCTAAACCACTGAGCCTAAGGGCTTGCTGATTGGAAGGTCGGCAGTTCGAATCCCCGCGACAGGGTGAGCTCCTGTTGTTCGGTGCAAGTAGATAAATAGGTACCGCTCCGGCGGGAAGGTAAAAGGCGTTTCTGTGTGCTGCTCTGGTTCGAGATGAGCGCTGCAACCCCAGAGTCGGACACGACTGGACCTAATGGTCAGGGTTCCCTTTACCTTTACCTATGTATTTTTCTAATAGTATAACGAAATCAGTAATTTTCGATATAACTGTAAAAACTACTCTGAAAATTTATTATTTCAAAAGTGAAACCTTCATTTGGTTGTAAGATTATACCACTAAGAATGAGTCTTTCCGTTAAAAAAAAAAAAGTTTTAAATCAAGTCTTTCTGACTAGTGATTTATATCATGATTTCAATCAATTTGATTTCAATCTAATCCACCCTGCAACCAAATATACCTTATATCCTCACACTTACCTCTCCACTCCCCTTCAGGCAGAACACCACCAAACTTGGTGGGTGGTGAACCCCACGATGATCTCCGATGCAAAGGAGGATGTCCAGGTGCAGTCTTCCCTTTATACTGCAGTTGCCAAGGTGGCCCCGCAGTCCCAGCTGCACCGATTGGCCCGTTCAAACAGGTCTTGGGCACCAAACTAGTGTGGCCAGAGGGAAGTTGCCAAGCGTCCCACAATGGCCATGTGGGGAGGAAAAAATGGCGCCTTGGAATGCGCTGTGGATGCATCATGGCAGCAAACACAGTTTTCCCGGAGCACCAGGTAAGTGGGAGCTATATAAAGATGATGTAACTTAGGCCAGGGTAACTTACGGCAGTCTAAGTTATTTCTGTTACAAGCTTTGCTCATGAACCTTTGGGAGGGTCTGCTGCCGGCTGCGCCAACTGGTGGGTGTGGTCCTGAGTTCTGAGGATCTGGCCCAGGGTCATGTGACTGAGCTGAACAGGGATTGGAATAGGTGTAAGTCTCTCTTTGCCCCATTCTACCCACTCCACTCCTCTGGAATCCCTCTTTTGGCGACTTAATGTTGGTGCAAATTACACTGGCTTAAGCTACACTGGGACCTTAGGGTGAAGGGCAGGAATAATAATAATAATAATAATAATAATAATAATAATAATAATAATAATAATAATAATAATATTCTACTGGCTGAGAATCCAAACATCTGAATCCAACCTCTCTCATTCCAGCAGATCTTGGGACTGGATTAGACTGTTAGGCAGGTTCATTAAAAAAAAAAAAAGTTTTTATTTTTATTAACTGCAGAGGAGCTTCATTCAGATTTGCCATGGTTTAAGAGGTGTCTTGACTCAAAAACTGGTTTCTCTGTCCCTCCAGCTATTGTCATCCCCTACCCATGAAAACTAAATGCACATGTCACAATCATTCATTGTGATGAGATGGGACACACACGGAGAAAGAGAAACAATGAGAAGTCTATATGTCTGTGATGCAGCAGAATGAATGAAGAGCAAGTTAAGGCTCGCCCCTCCACTGCCATTGCAAACTCTTCTATTTTTTATTTCTCCCAAAAGTTATTCCTTCCAATGTGCTGCAAGTAACAACGTGCTTCGTGCAGGTTAGTCAATGAATTGGACCAGAATTCTGCCTGCATCACACCGAGAGAAAACTCTCTGCCAGAGCTTAGAGGTGACAGTGAGGACACACTCCCCTAGTCTATTTCCCCCCAACGCCCCATTGACAAAGATGGAATTTGAACATCAGAGAACAGGAATGTCCTGGACCATTCCTATGGAACTGCTCCATTGAGAAAGATGGAAAGTGGGCAGTTGCTGAGCTGTAGGTTGTATGCCTGTGCGTGAGTTGAGCTTTCTCCTGGGGGTTCCTGTAAAACAGATCCTGCCTTGTGAATTGACTCATCATGAGTCCAGATGGGGGTGCTCCCCTTTTTCCCCATTTCAGGATTCAACTAATTGGGATGGGGGAAGAAGGGATATTCCGGACAAATTCTGGAACAGGGAGAAATGTGGCATACAAGCACATTTACGTATAAACTAAAAAAGCTACAATTTAGGGCCCCACTATCATGCCCCCCCCAAAAAAAAATTAAAGGGGGAAAAACTGGGTGTACATTTCCAAAATATAAGATAAAAAACAAATAAAATAAAACGTACACACAGCAACAGTGTTTGTGTTGTGTAGGCTCCTATGATGTAAGTAATGGGCTGGCCCTTCCTGCTAGCCTGCTCCCTAAAATATCACATATAAAGGGCCCCGTTACCTTCAGTAACCTAGGGCCTCATCAAACCTAAATCCGGCCCTGCATACAAGTTTCTCTCCCTTGCCATTTTGTCCTCACAACAAACCTGTGAGGTAGGTTAAGCTGAGAGACGGTGACTGGCACAAGGTCAACCCAGCGAGCTTCATGGCAAAGTGGGGATTTGAACCCTAGTCTCCCAGACCAGACCAGACCCTACTCTGCCACTACACCCCTCCAGCTCAGAAGCAATAAATGCATCCAAGCGTGGGACACTGTGCTATAACTCCTTTCAGTTAGGGGCAGTAGTGCTTGGGGAGGCATGAAGAGAAGCAGAAGCAATCTGAGGAGTACGAAAGTCGGGAAGGAGCTGGAAGTTCCTCTCTCCTTCCCACCGCATTCCTTGAAATATGGTTCCCCGAGGTCAGAAAAATGGAACGGAAGCATAGTCGTCACTGGTTAATGCACATCTGCCTCTCTGTTCCCTTGAGAGCCGCAGGCCTAGAGTGCCAGGAACAAAGACAGAAGTCAGGGACAAAGGGGGAAGCCATTAAAAAGATCGCATGTTAACTAGGGACATTAAAAAAGAAGAGAAAATCCCTGGAATGTTGATATCGCCACCCTTGCTTCTTCTTACCAGCTGCTGGTTATCACAAGGTGTAGTGATGGTCATCACCTTTGGATAGCTTTAAAAGGGAATTAGACCAATTCAAGGTGGATTAGGGTATCAGTGGTGACCAGTCACAATGGCTACATTCTACCTCCATCAGGCATAGGCAAACTTGGTCCTCCAGATGTTTTGGGACTACATTTCCCATCATCCCTGACCACTGGTCCTGTTAGCTAGGGATCATGGGAGTTGTAGGCCAAAAACATATGGAGGGCCGAGTTTGCCTATGCCTGACCTCCACCGTCAGAAGCAGTCAATTTCTGATCGCTAGTTGCTGGGAATCACAAGCAGGGACAAAACTGACCTGTGCTTGTGTCCTGCTTGTGGGCTTTCCATAGGCATCTGTTTGGCAACTGTGGGAAGAGGTTACTGGATTAGATGGGCCTCCAGCAGGCCTCTAGTTGCAACATGTTCTAAGACTGTAGGTTTGGAATAACTCCTTAGCTCAGAAACTGGTTTCAGTCGACACGGTTAGGCAGTGCTCTGTTAATGTATTGAGCTGAATCCTAGAACAATAGGATCCAGAATGCAGCAGCCTGATAGGTCCGAGAACAATAGGATCCAGAATGCAGCAGTCTGATTGGTCTGCGGGAGCCACCCAATCCAGCTCCAGGTGGAAGTCAATCAGCGACCTGATTGGCCTGCAAGAGCAGCCAATCAGACTCCTGGAGGAAGTGAATTCGCAACCTGATTGGCCTACAGGAGTAGCCCGGAATTAGCCAATCACGTGGGGCCCATTGTGTAAATAGTGTATATATAGCAGACGTTTTGGGGAAAGACTCATTCCTTGCTACTATGAGCTGAATAAAGAGCATGAAATTCACACTTGACTCCGAGTATATTTCACGCTCCATTATAGTGCAATTCTAAGCACATTTATTCAGAAGTAATTCTCACTGAGCTCAATGGCAGCTTGCTCTCTAGCAAGCAAGTTTATGACTGCACTGTCAGTCAGCAAGTAGAGATAGATAAAATTTCAGAAAATGGGTGTGTGTGTGAAAAACTGATGCAGCATAGTAGGATGGTATGCAGATTAGGCTGAACAGTTATGTTGTTGCTGTTAACTTTGCTGTCTGGTCTTTGATCGCAATAAAGATTGATTGATTGATTGATTGATTGATTGATTGATTGTCTGAACAGCTACAGCTCAGCATCTGCCTTGCATGCAGAAGATCCCAGGTTCAATTCCCAGCATCTCCAGGTAGGAACAGGAATGCTCCCTACAAAAAAACAAAACAAACAAACAATAAAAAACCACCCTGGAGAGCCACTGCCTGCCAGTGTAAACAACAAGACAGCTTCCTATGTTCTTGTAAGTCCACCCCTCAAAAAAAATTCTCCCTTCCCCACAAGTCTGAGAAAGATCTCCCAGCATTTTCTAAATCAAAGCGGGTGGCTTTTGCCCAATTCTGTCAGCGAGGAGGACAAGAACACTGGAGGAAATTAGGCACTCTGGCCTCTGCCGGATGTGGTTAGACGGCTCCCCGAACCACCACCACAAGGGAGGGAGCATGTTCAGTCTCTGCTTGACAGCTTGGTTCCTCCCAGTATAAGGGCAAGACCATAAAACAAATAGAAAATAAATGGAGCCAATATATCTTATGAGTAATTAGAACAAAATGACAAACAATAGGCTATTATTGTGCACAAAGGAGCTCAGGCACCCATTCTGAGTGTAGCAGGCAAATCCATATTATTGCCTGATGGGGCACGTCCCTAAGGAATGGTAGTTCTGAGCTCAGAGAGCAGGCGCTGGCAAACTTAATCCAGCCCAGGGGCCACATTCACACATAAACAGCCTTCTGGGGGCCAGAGGCAAAAAGTAGATAGAGCAACTGATCTGACTCTCGCCTTTATACACAAGCCATGCAAAATCCAGAGGTTCACACACAGTTCTCCACCAGACAAGTTAGAGAGGCATTGTCGCAGTTTAAGGATGCACTCTTGTCACAGTCTGGCTGCATGCGGAGGGGTGGTGGGAGGTATCAGCTTGGGAACCCCCAAGGGAACCCCCAGGGGAAGAAGGGTCAGAGCCAGGGGACTAGTGATGGGATGACATGAGTGGTCAGATGGAGAAGAGGGAGCAGACTGGGAGGAGGAGGAGGTGTTGGAAGCTGAAAGGGTAACAGAGTTTAGTGAGCAAGGAGAGACTGTGGCAGAGAGCAGTCTAGACTCGGAGGCAGGAGAAGACAGGGCCCAGGAGACAGAGATGAGGCAGGCAGCTGAAGAAGCCAGGCAGTCTCCCCCTCCTGCTGCGACCAGCTCCCCTGCCTCCGGTCTCTCAGAACACGCAGAAAAATGAAGATGGCGGAGCAATGAGAGGCAAGATGAAGGAGCCTTAGGCTGCTGCCTTAGAGAGCAGTGGGAATGTGCCGACCTTCAGTCCTCACAACTGCCTTACTGGGAAGGGTCGCTGTGACCACTAGGGATGAGCTGTTTTGTTTCTTTGAACTTCACTGCTTTATTGTTTTGTTGCTGATCTACACCTGACTCCAGCTCCTGACAAATCCAGGCAGGTAAAACCACCCGAGGAGGGGATAAGCAAGGCCAGGGAGGGGGTTACCTGGGAAGGACTGTTGGCTGGGAAGAATCCCAAGCAGGGTTGCAATGGCCTGGGTTCGTAGGGGGTCAATGACCCATCACAATTTGAGCAGCAAGGTCTCCATCTGCAGCATCTTAGAGCCAGCCAATCAGCATGAAAGGGGACTTCTTTAAGTCACTGTATGCTCCAAAGCATACCAGTGAGAGCTGGACCATAAAGAAGACTGATCGCCGAAGAATTGATGCTTTTGAATTATGGTGCTGGAGGAGACTCTTGAGAGTCCCATGGACTGCAAGAAGATCAAACTTATCCATCCTTAAAGAAATCAGCCCTGAGTGCTCACTGGAAGGGCAGATCCTGAAGTTGAGGCTCCAGTACTCTGGCCACCTCATGAGAAGAGAAGACTCCCTGGAAAAGTTGGGAAAGATGGAGGGCACAAGAAGGGGACGACAGAGGATGAGATGGTTGGACAATGTTCTCGAAGCGACTGGGACGAGTTTGGCCAAACTGCAGGAGGCAGTGAACAATAGGGGTGCCTGGCGTGCTCTGGTCCATGGGGTCACGAAGAGTTGGACACGACTGAACGACTGAACAACAACAACAATGCTCCAAAGCTAAGCATATAGAACTATAACCAGTACACAGAAGCTTGCTGTCTCCTGACAGTGGAAACTGTTCCTAGTACATAGGCTTGAATATCGTTTTCTTCCATTGTTCAGGTCTGGTGGCCCTGATGAGAAGCCCCCAATTTGAATGAGCCAACTTGCACAGTCATTTTTGTAACTTGAGTCTGGCATTCAGCAGACTGATGTGGAAATACGGGGCTGCTTTTGAGGCACCTGAATCTGGAAGTGTTTAACGAAAAGGCCTCTCTGAAAATTGGCTCGGCGAAGACACTCAAAATATTTACGCTATTTGAACGAAAACAGCCAAGAATAGATGAAACTCCAGTCATGGTGTTCTGCAAAGAGTGACTTCGCTTTCAGAACCCATTACTTTTATGGAGTTTTGTTAAATTACAAATAGTTTCCTAGAAAGATTTTTGTTTAAAAAAGCCAACATACCATTCATTTTAGTGGACAAAGTAATAAATTCTGTACTAAAGGTGATACATCAGAAACGAGGATGCATGTATTTATTCACATATGTTTTATTAAGATATTTCACACAGACATATATACAGTAATTTAGAAACTTTAAAAAAATATAAATAGAAACACAATACAGCTCACCATAGTGGGAATGGTTGAGTCCAGGTGATCTGTTTGCCAGCTCAGTCTACTGCCAAGTGCTTGTGATGGGCAACTTCAAGGCATCTGAGCTCACTTCCTTGTGTCCCTGTTGCTCCTTCTCGCAGTTCTTCATCTTTAAGATGGAACCTCTTGCTTTGGCCTTGCGAACAGATACAGGGATCAGAGGACTAGAAGTTCAAAGAAACTCTCATGCACAGGTGGAGCAAGCTGCTCCAGCACCCGGAGCAGCACACATGCTGTGCACCCAGGGGCAGGGTGAGCCACCCACGGGGGCACCGCCTGCGGTGAGCTTCCCAGGGGGGCACTGCCCATGGCTAGCGGTGAGCATCCCAGGGGATGGGGCGGCACTGTCACCCCCCTCAGGGATGACACCCAGGGCAGGCTGCACCCACTGCACCCCCTTCCCCCGGCAGTGTTCTCATGTGACTAATATATTCACAGATCCAGTTACAGGTGGGTAGCTGTGTTGGTCTGCCATAGTCAAAACAAAATAAAAAATTCTTTCCAGTAGCACCTTAGAGACCAACTAAGTTTGTTCTTGGTATGAGCTTTCGTGTGCATGCACACTTCTTCGGATACACTGAAACAGAAGTCACCAGATCCTTAAATATAGTGAGGGAGTGGGGAGGGGTATTACTCGGAGGGTGGTGGGAATGGGTGATCAGCTGATAGGTGTGGAAAACCTGTTGACGACTCTTAACGGCTGCAATTAGTCTTGCAGGGAAAGGCAAGGGGTGAGATGGCTAAAGATAGCTTTGTCATGTATAATGAGATAAGAATCCAATGTCTTTGTTCAGACCAGGTTTCTCCATGGTTTTAAGTTTGGTGATTAGCTGCAATTCAGCCATTTATCTTTCCAGTCTATTTCTGAAATTTCTTTGTATTAAGACAGCTACTTTGAGATCTTTTATAGAATGTCTTGGGAGATTATAGTGTTCTACTGCTTTCTCTGTCTTGTGATTCCTGATATCAGATTTATGTCCATTTATCCTTTAGTGTAGGGTTTGGCCTGTTTGTCCAATATAGAGAGCTGAAGGGCACTGTTGGCATTTGATTGCATACACAATGTTGGAAAATGAGCAATTAAATAGTCCTGAGATGGTATGTTTGATGTTGTTGGGGCCAGTAATGGTGTTGTCCGGGTTTATGTGGCAGCAAAGTTGGCATCTGGGTTTATTGCAGGCTCTGGTACCAGTGTCCATGTTGAGTCCTGTTGTTGTATTATTGTGGGTGAGGAGCTGTTTGAGATTGGGTGGCTGTCTGTAGGCGATGAAGGGTCTTCCTCCCACAGATGACATAGCACTAATGCTGTCTCATCCTGAGGGCACTATTCCCACTGTGATGAGACAGTTGCAGCTACAGTGGTACCTCGGAAGTTGAACAGAATCCGTTCCGGAAGTCCGGACTTCCAAAACATTCGGAAACCAAGGCATGGCTTCCGATTGGCTGCGGGAAGCTCCTGCAGCCAATTGGAAGCCGCGCCGGACATTCGGGTTCCAAGGAACGTTCGCAAACTGGAACACTCACTTCTGGGTTTGTGGCGTTTGGGAGACAAAACGTTCGACTCGCGAGGCATTCGGGATCCAAGGTATGACTGTATATGGTACAGTTTCTAGCAAACTATACTAAGTTTGAACTCATGTGTATCCATACACTTCCAGATACACAACTTGCATTACATTGGCTATCTGGAGTACACATGTGCAATGATCTTTTTTGATGTTTAAGGGTAACTATACCTCAGCATTTGGCGAAATTGGAAATGCTAAACTACAAACCCCTAATGAGGGTAAGATAGAGCCCTGGGGGCCAGAGAGATATGCCTGGAGGGGCACATTTAGCCCCCAGACCTAAGGCTCCCAATCCCTAAATTAAAGGGGAATTACTGGCAACTAGACTGTTGTAACGTGGGGATCGTGATTCAGCAAGTGATTTCAGCTCTGACAGAGCAGGCAGGAGACAGCTTCTTCATGTAACACTCTTTATTCAGACAAACAAGACTGGGGAACTGAGGAGAGGGAGATACATTTATAGGGACAGTAGAGGATACATTTTGGAGGGAACAATCTCAAGCAATCACAAAGCTGCCTTTTGGTGGGAACCAATAAGACTGAGGATCCAAATGCAGCAACTTGAATGAACCAATAGTAACTGTTCCTTCTGGAACAGGAAGGCAGTTACTTTCCCCTAATGTGAATACAGACTATAGTAATCAGATATGATAACCCTTGAATCAATACACAACACAAGGCAGTGGCGTAGTGTGTGGGGTGCAGGGGGGCCGGCAGCACCGGGCGCAACATCTGGGGGGCGCACTCGCACTCGCAGCTCTCTGCCCCTGCCGCCCTGGAAAGCCAGGGGTGGAGGCGGGGGGGAGCAGATGAGCAGATGAGGAGCCAAGGGGTCTTTTGGGAAGGACAGGGATATTGTTTATGGCCCCTCTCCAAAAGCGGCCCCAGCGCTGGGTGAGCGCGCAACCTCCCCAGCAGCACCTTGGCAGCCCAGTAGCCTCTATCCGCTCCTCAACCCCTCTCTCGCCCCCGCGTCGTCCGCTCCCACAGCGGATCCTCCCACTCGGGCGCTGGGCTCCAGCCCCTTCCTGCCGGCTGTCCATTCCCGATTGCAACCTGGCCAGCTCCTCGGCTTCCCGAGACGGGAGAAAGAGGAGGAGGCACCTTGGCTCGCGCACCCCGAAGACGGCGCACCAACTTTGGGCACACGTGCGCCTTTAAGAAAACAAACCCCACCCCCCAGCCTGCATCAATGCACAAAGCCAGGCTCCCCCCACCCCACCAGCAAATGACGCAGGGAGCTGTGTAGGAAAAGCTTTCCATGTTACGATAATTTTCTTTCTTTCTTTCTTTCTTTCTCTCTCTCTCTCTCTCTCTCTCTCTCTCTCTCTCTCTCTCTCTCTCTCTCTTTCTCTCTGACTGAGGTGAGTGAGATGCTCCTAATCTGAGAGCCTCTGAAAAGAGGTGGTGTTTTCTAACTTTGCCTATTGTTGCTGATACTCTGTTTCTGGTTAATTGTTCCTTCTGCACGTTTCCCTAAGGAACCAAAAGACAAACTGGGAGTTTCTCTGCTTGCTTTAAACCGTTTTGAGTATTGCGTTTCAATTGTTGTGATAATAATAGTAGCTTATATTAATGCATTCTCCTCTGTGTTCTAGTTACAGGTAGGTAGCCATGTTGGTCTGCTGTAGTCAAAACAAAATTTTAAAAAATGCCTTCCGGTAGCACCTTAGAGACCAACTAAGTTTGTTCTTGGTATGAGCTATTGTGTGCATGCACATAAAATAACACACACTACTTCAGATACACTGAAATTGGTCCTGTAAGACCAATTGCTGTCCTTAAGTTGTCAACAGATTTACCACACCTATCAGCCGATCACCCATTCCCACCACCCTTCTGAGTAATACCCCTCCCAACCCTCTCACTATACCTAAGGGTCTGGTGATTTCTATTTCAGTGTATCTGAAGAAGTGTGCATGCACACAAAAGCGGCCTCGATCCGCTCCTCAATTGGTCATCCAAGGTTTGTCTTAAAGGGCTAGTGGCCTCCTACATGACAAAATGACTGCTCTCTGCTCCTCACTTGCCCCTGCTCATGCAGAGAATATTTCCCATTCTGGTTCAAAGGAGTTCCTGTGCTTTAAGCAGCTTGGCCTCAATAGCAGAAATGCTTCCTGCAATCCACAGAAGGGGAGGGTGATGTTATGCTTTGATCCTGCTTGCAGATTTCCCTTAGGCATCTGGTTGGGTTAGGGGGTGCAAATTACTTGCCTTGCCCCGGGTGCTGACAACCCACGCTACGCCACTGACACAAGGTATGACTGTATATGGTACAGTTTCTAGCAAACTACCAGTATACTAAGTTTGAACTCATGTGTATCCACACACTTCCAGATACACAACTTGCATTGCATTGGCTATCTGGAGTACACATGTGCAATGATCTTTTTTGATGTTTAAGGGTAACTATACCTCAGCATTTGGCGAAATTGGAAATGCTAAACTACAAACCCCTAATGAGGGCAGGATAGAGCCCTGGGGGGCAGAGAGATATGCCTGGAGGGCACATTTAGCCTCCAGACCTGAGGCTCCCAATCCCTAAATTAAAGGGGAATTACTGGCAACCAGACAATACCCTTGCAATGAGACAACCCCATCATATCATTTGTTCCTGGGGAATGCAGGGTAAGCAAGAAGGACCTACTTGATGGTGTGAAGCACTGCGTTTGCCTGCTTTCCAGATCAACCAGGTGTCAATTTCTGACTGCAATATAAACATTTCCTGGCTACGAGTTCCTGGTGCCAGGCTGCGACTCTGCTCTCAGTATGAAACTGCCCAAGATTGCATGGCAAAGTCTGGAATCGAGATCCTTAAGTTGGTGAGTTTCCGCTTTCTTCCCCTCTCTTGACAAACGGCTTCACTCTGGGCCTCTCGCAATTTTTACTCTGAAAAAGAGCCAAGAAAGGAAATTGCCACTGAAGTTTGTTTATTTTTTGCGTACTTATTACTGCCTGCCAGCGATGATGGTGTGCGCAGCGATGCCATTGTACTGGGTAAGCCAGCTCAAGAGCACATTTGCTTTAATAGATCTACGTAAAGCACATTACAAAAAAAAAAGTAAAGTGGGTCTTCCTATATGCTTGTCATATGAACCCTATTGGAAACTGCTTACAGACCCTCCAATAGTGGTTAAGAGCGGTAGGCTCGTAATCTGGTGAACCGGGTTCGCGTCCCCGCTCCTCCACATGCAACTGCTGGCTGACCTTGGGTTAGTCACACTTCTCTGAAGTCTCTCAGCCCCACTCACCCCACAGAGTGTTTGTTGTGGGGGAGGAAGGGAAAGGAGAATGTTAGCCGCTTTGAGACTCCTTCGGGTAGTGATAAAGCGGGATATCAAATCCAAACTCCTCCTCCTCCTCCTCCTCCTCTTCTTCTTCTTCTTCTTCTTCTTCTTCTTCTTCTTCTTCTTCTTCTTCTTCTTCTTCTTCTTCCCTATTTTACAGGGACAGTCCTGGATTTACAGAAGCCGCCTCAGTTTCTGGATTTGATCCTGGAATGTACCACTTTTCCTTAGATCATCCCTATTTTCATCAGAGAAATGTTGGAGGATATGGCAGGAGGGTGGCACCTTCTCTGCAGTGGCTCCCTGTGTGTGGAATGCTTTCCCCAGGGAAGTTCACCTGGTGCCTTCATTATACACCTTTAGGCGCCAGGCATAAAATGTTCCTTTTTAACCAGGCCTTTGGTTGACCTGATTGACATCCTATACCTTTTTAAAATGTGGCTCTTTTTTGAGGGAAGGGGTTATTGGGTTATTGTTTTGATTTTATATATTCGTTGAGCAGGTAACTCTCTCCAACCTTTGCAGACTCCCAGAACAAATAACTCTGGGGGGAAATTCCCATGCACTTCCATAGTTCACGCAAACTATTTGAGAGTTTGGAAGGCTGGCGTACTTCTTCTGAGCTGCAACAGACACATGCTAACAAATAATTAGCAGTGTTAACACATTATTCAGGGTATTTCCATGTTAGCAAGTAACTCTAGGGCTTTTCCATGCACGTCAATAGTTCGCAAAAACTGTTCCAGAATTAAGGAGGCAGATGTACTTCTCAGCTGTCATAGATAAATGCTGCGCCATCTGGTGGTTTGTCGGAGACAGCGCAACAAGGAGTCCCTGACATGCTGGAGCTGTAATCAGCGAAGGCATTTCCATATCAGCGGGCAAACAAAATTTGACATCTTCCACAAATATTTGCAATCACAATCTGTGAGCCTCTGTTTTGTTTCTAAAGTCTTTGCTCGCCTTGATTTTATTCGCTCTTGTGCATCAGGCATTCGTTGTGCCACAGTTGCAAATCCGTTGCAAGAGGCTAAAATTAAGTTTGATGAAATCAAGCAAATAGGCTCAAGATTGTATTTATTTCGGTTGCAGCACACTGCACTGCATTGTGCCCTGATGAAGCAGAGGTAAATGCAGACACAAAGGGTTTCTGAGGCTGAAAAGCCCAATCCAGGCAGGGTGACTCCAGCCCACTCACCTTCAGTAGCACTGAACATCCAGAATCATAGAATTTTAGTTAGAAGGGACCGTGAGGGTCATCTAGTCCAACCCCCTTTTTGCCCAACTAGTGGCTCAAACCCATGACCCTAAGATTCAGAGTCTCATGCTCCTCCAGCCAAGCTATCCTCAGGCTCTGCTGTGTCACTGAATACCTGCACCAGATAATCAGAGGTATCCTAAACATAGAGGTAATAATAATAATAATAATAATAATAATAATAATAATAATAATAATTTATTTATTACTTATATCCCACCCATCTGGCTGGGTTTCCCCAGCCACTCTGGGTGGCTTCCAGCAAAATATTAAAATACAAGAATTCACCAAACATTAATAGCTTCCCTAAACAGGGCGACCTTCAGGTGTCTTCTAAAAGTCAGATAGTTGTTTATTTCCTTGACATCTGACCGGAGGGCATTCCACAGGACGGGCGCCACTACCGAGAAGGCCCTCTGCCTGGTTCTCCACAACCTCGCAGTGAGGGAACCGCCAAAAGGCCCCCGGAGCTGGACTCAGTGTCCAGGCAGAACGATGGGGGTGGAGACGCTCCTTCAGGCTTACTCCTTCATTTGTCTATCAGCTTTACCCTGCAATGTTTAATTTCATTATTATTTGATTTATTGGATGCTTGACACTTAAGAAGTCTCTAAGCGACTTAAATTTAAAAGTATGGCTTAAGAGAGGAACCAGTGGCACTAAAAAGGAGGACACAGGATGCTTGGGAAATGTAGTTTTGTGTTGCAGGGTGTAGGAAATTTCAACTCCCACGTACCCCAGCAATATATGTTGTTTCTGAGCATGCTTAGATGATAAAATGCAGAGAAGTCGAGAAGTTAGGCAGGAAAGGAAAGAGACAAGCTGAGTAGAGAAAGGCAAAGAGAAGCCCACCTCTCCCTTTCATGCTAAGATAGGTGTCATGTAAATATGTAAACGCTATGTCTTTAAAAGCAGAATATTCTTTCTTTTCTTACAAGGTGTGGAATAGGTCTCTCCCAGTGTCAAAATCGAGGCTATACCACTTCATATTGCAAGTGCACTACTGCGATTGTGATTATTAACCTGACCCTCAGTCCCAAGGCAGGTTACAACATTAAACCACAATCTTAAAATCAATCTGAATCTTTCTTTTTGCAAATTTCAATGCACAAATCTTTCCAGGGAGAGGGCTGAGACTGAGACCTTCTCTCTGACAGGCTGAATTCTTTCTTTCATGCAGGGATTTCCCCCCCCCCCTCCTTTCTGCAATTTGATGAGATATAGTCCCAGAGCACCATGCACCTTTTTTGGGGGGGGTATGTTTGATTCAATTTTAGGGCTTCAAACTTTAATCGAGTTAATCTGCTAGTTAATGAATGAAATACAGCACAAGTCTATGCAAGTGTCCTTGGAAGTAAATGTACTTATTACCACATAAATTGGTATAGGATTGCAGCCTTAGTTTTATTTAATTAATTTTGAGCAGGGAAGGGGAACACTGATTCTGGTGATATATAGCCCTTTGTCTGATTCCATCCAACTTCAGCAGGGAACAGCTGAGTGGGGAAAAGGCTTTGATATTGTACAAAGTGAGCAATTACAGCTAGTTCCTCTGCAGGAAGATCTGCTGCAGGAAGATCAAAGCAGAGGGGGAAACATCTCAGCAGACAGGTTCCCAGCAAATATGCAAGAAGTGTCCATGCACTTTGCAATTCCACGCATGCAATCTTTGGGGTGGTATTATGAGACTGTGAGGCAGGGCTTGCAGCTCAGCTGTGCACTCACATGATTTGCATCCTTCTCAGATGATCACCCAATTCGTTGTGCTTTTTGCAGAGTCAGGGCAGATAAAAGGTGTCGGAGAACGCTGTTTGCAAACTGCAAACTTTCAATGGAGACTGAATACTTGATTTTTCTATGCTGTTCACACGCAATGTGGATCTATTTCTTTTTCTCTCCCCCCCCCCCTCGGAAAAGTGCTTCTTGAGAAATCGCTTTCATTCCAAAAATAAAAACTCGTTGCAAATTGATTCTGCATTACCCACCGGAGTGTCCGTTTGAAAACAGATGTAGGAGTAGGGTTGCCATATCTCAAACAGTGAAAATTCAGACAGAAATGTTGTTGAGCTTTTTAGGCCATTTTTGAGCTATTTTTATGGGAAAATGGCAAAAACGGCACTGCCAACACGGGCTGCCATATATCCGGATTTCCCCGGACATTTTGTTTTCGCTTTAACCAATTTCTGCCCAGACACTGCTGCTGACTGTAGTATTCCAGATATCTAGATTCAGGTAGGTAGCCGTGTTGGTCTGATGCAGTAATAATAATAATAATAATAATAATAATAATAATAATAATTGTCCAATAGCACCTTAGAGACCAACTAAGTTTGTTCTTGGTATGAGCTTTCGTGTGCATGTACACTTCTTCAGATACACTGAAACAGAAGTCACCAGACCCTTATATATAGTGAGAGGGTGGGGAGGGGTATGACTCAGAAGGGTGGTGGGAATGGGTGATAGTCTGATAGCTGTGGTAAACCTGTTGACAACTGCAATTGGTCTTACAGGAAAAAGCAAGGGGTGAGAAGGTTAAAAATAGCTTTGTCATGTATAATGAGAAAAGAATCCAATGTCTCTATTCAGACCTGGTCTCTCTATGGTTTTAAGTTTGGTAATGAGTTGCAATTCAGCAACTTCTCTTTCCAGTCTATTTCTGAAATTCCCTTTTAATAAGACAGCTACTTTGAGATCTTGTATAGAATGTCCTGGGAGATTGAAATGTTCTACTGGTTTATCTATCTTGTGATTCCTGATGTCAGATTTGTGTCCATTTATCCTTTGGTGTAGGGTTTGGCCTGTTTGTCCAATATAGAGAGCTGAAGGGCACTGTTGGCATTTGATGGCATACACAATGTTAGATGATGAGCAATTAAATAGTCTTGAGATGGTATGTTTGATGCTGTTGCGGCCAGTAATGGTGTTGTATGGGTGTATGTGGCAGCAAAGTTCGCATCTGGGTTTATTGCAGGCTCTGGTGCCAGTGTCCGTGTTAAGTTTGGTTGCAGTATTATTGTGGTGAGGAGTTGTTTAAGATTGGGTGGCTGTCTGTATGTTTCAGTGTATCTGAAGAAGTGTGCATGCACACGAAAGCTCATACCAAAAACAAACTTAGTTGGTCTCTAAGGTGCTACTGGAAGGATTTTTTTTTATTATTATTTTTTTTTGACTACAGAAGGACATATCCTGAAGCTGAGACACCAATACTTTGGCCACCTCATGAGAAGAGAAGACTCCCTGGAAAAGACCCTGATGTTGGGAAAGATTGAGGAGGCACTATATATAAGGGTCTGGTGACTTCTGTTTTAGTGTATCTGAAGAAGTGTGCATGCACACGAAAGCTTATACCCAGAACAAACTTAGTTGGTCTCTAAGGTGTGACCCTGAGTGCTCACTGGAAGGACAGATCCTGAAGTTGAGGCTCTGATATTTTGGCCACCTCATGAGAAGAGAAGACTCCCTAGAAAAGACCCTGGTGTTGGGAAAGATTGAGGGCACAAGGAGAAGGGGACGACAGAGGATGAGATGGTTGGACAGAGTTCTCGAAGCAACTAGCATGAGTTTGGCCAAACTGCGGGAGGCAGTGAAAGACAGGAGTGCCTGGCGTGCTCTGGTCCATGGGGTCACGAAGAGTTGGACATGACTGAACAACTGAACAACAACAACAACAAAGGTGCGACTGGACATTTATTTTATTTTATTTGCAGATATGTCTGGGAAATCCTGGACATATGGCAACCCTGTGTAGGAGTTACCAACAATGCCCAATATGGGCATTTACCAGGATTGCAAACACCACTTTCTTCTACATTCACTTGGGGCATCTCCAGGGAGGAAAAGGGATGGATGGGTAACCTAACTAAGGGGAGGGTTATCAAATGCATATTGAGTAACCAGATTCATCCTTGTGGATGACAATGCCTAGAATCAATCCAGATTGAAAACAGCATGTTTAGGGCAAGCATGAATGAGATTCCAGTTTGAGAAACAATCATAGGATTGTAGAGTTGGAAGGAACACTGGTGGTTATCTTAGTCCAACTCCCTGCAATGCAGGAATCTCAACATGTGGCCCCCATCCAATTTGAAACCATGTCATACCCTGCTTAGCATTACAAATGTGCTAGCAGTTTTATTGCTGCACCACGACTGACATCATACAAATGGGCTAGTGTGTACAGAACCCTAATCAGTAGTCCTTAAAAAACCTGATGATACATGGATTGCTAATAAATGTGGGGCAAGAGACAACTACAAACCCTATGTAATGGCAGATTCTATATCTAATAAATATGTTTTTAAAAGTGATAATAATTGAATACCACCTTCTAAATCTTTAAAAAAAAACTTATTGTCAAAGTTTTGGTGATATACACATATATTTAAAGTTAACTGCTCATCATGTTGATTGCTTTAATTTATTTTATGCAAGCCACTTGAGAGGTTTAGATGATTAAGCGCTATATAAAAATAGTTAAATAAATGACATTAATAAATAAAGTGTATATGTGGCTTAAGCACAAAAGTGGCATCCATTGGTAGACAGTTATATCATAGAGTAACGCTTGATTCTGTTTTCTCCACAACACATTTCTCCTTTAATTCAGGTATTGCTTGGGAAATCTTATAAATTATATATTGTAAAGGACTTTGGCTATGTATGATAAACTCGACTGACTATTATACCCGGGAGGTAAGGCTTCCTCTGAAATTTGGCCATGGCAGAGTTGTTGACCAACAGCTGCACAACAATAAATAAGCAAATAAGCAAACAAACCCCAGATATATATGGCAAGGGGTTTAGAGAAGCCTGCTTCATTAGTAGGAAAGGAGCCGAGAATGAGGGTGTCTACAAAGGAGACAATTTACCAACTTTTGTTGCAGAGGCTGCCTTATGGAAACAAGATCAGCTTCATCTGGTCCTTGACATCCCATCTGGTTAGTTCTGAAGAAGCTTCCCTTCCTGCTACTGTTTGGCATAATAGCTGCCTGCACTCAGCCAAGTTTTTAAAAGCTCAGATTCCAGATCTAACGTCTAGCTAGGCACCGATGGGGAAATGTCTCCTATTTATAGATGCCGTGGGCAGCACTTAATTGGTAAACATTTCAATGTCCTGCTCGGCCTCCTTGCAATGGCATTCAGAGGAGTAGACCTTTCCCTGCGCAATGAATTATGCCTCTCAGAAGGTTTGTTGTCGTTTTTAGTGTTCCAACCCACTCTCCCCACGTGCTGGAGCGCTTAAGTTAAACAAGTGAAAGGATGAAAACAACAGCTGTTGAATGGGGAATATCCAACATATTGTGAAGAAGGAATGGCGTTCAGAAAGGCATCGGACGTGGACAGGTAGGTAGATGTGGGAGCTAGTAGAACTTTACACCATGTGACTCAGCATGGCTTCCTGAGAAGCTCTACTCATTCCGACTGCAGTCCAAATTGAATGGCTCCTGTTCAAATCTGCCTGAACGGCTGCTGTTCATTGGAGAGCATCACCCACACCAAAGGCGTCAGGGTTTATAGTCTGGAGGCCTGCAGAAGACCCATCAAGACAAATGGATTAGAACAGAAGACATCTAGTCCAGAAGACATCTAGTTTAGAAGACATCTAGTCCAGAAGACATCTAGTTCAGAAGACATCTAGTCCAGCATCCTGTTCTCACAGTGGCTGACCAGATGACTAGGGGAAACTTGCAAACTGGTATTGAGTCAAAGGAACTTTTCAGATCAATAAAGGCCACATATAACATTCCCCTTTTGGATTTCATGTATTTATCCGCTGGAAAGGCAAGTGAGAGACAGTGACCAATAGTTGATTTCCCTTTTGTAAATTCTGTTCAGGGCTGTCAGAATTATTCTGACAGCACTCTAAATGTTTGCTGACCCCTGATCTAATCCTTTTCAGAATACTATGAGAGGCCTGATCTGAGTTACCAGGCTTCAAGATCTTATTAGCTGGGCCTCATTGTATAGTCAGAAGTAAGGGGGAGTGGTCACTTTCTGTACGGACTCCAATAGAAAAGAAGTTAACATCAGAATATAGGTTTAGAGAACAGATGCAATAGTCCACTACACTATGACGACGAGATAAAAGTAAACTCATCGGCACCAAGAAAGTTATTCAGTCCGTTTGAGACAACTGCTTTATGGGCAATAGAAAATCCCACAAGTTTTAACCCCACTCTGTTAGTTAATCTATCATTAGAGGAGTGGGGAACAGACGGCGGAGTAGGTATTATATCTATCCCAATTGGGATGCAATATATTGGTTGTTGGCCCCAATTCACACATTTACATCACCCATAATAATAAATTGGGCAGATGGAATTTTTTGGGATAGAGAGAGCATAACATCTGACAGCTTGTCCCAATTAGCAGTTAGAATAATCTCATCTTCTGAGGGAGGGAGGTAGTTGGTTATTCATAGTTATTAGGTAAGCTTGGGCTAATGGAAGATAAGGAGTTGTATCAAATGTCAGGCCAGACCCAATTAAGATCAATAGGCCAGCTTTGTGGCGACCTTTGGAGCAGTGGCTTACGGAGCCACTTTGCCGCCCGGAGCGGCAAACGCGGGGGCACCCCCCAGGGGCGGGGTGCCACTCTATAGCACACGTGCGTTGTGAGGTCACGATGCACACGTGCTACGGAATGCTGTCCGTCTGGGCTGCAGGTGGGGACACCACCCCTCGACAAAGGCAGCTCTGCCTCGCTGCTGCTGCCGCCGCCTCGCCGCCACAGGAAAGGAGCGAAGCCAGGCGCGAGCGGAGAGGTGCCACGCAAGCAGCCGCTGCATGAAAGTGGTGCTGGGCGGAGGCTTGGGAGTCTCGGGGGGTGGCGGTGCCAAGTGTCACCCCCCCTCCAGGCTGGAACCGGCTGGAACCGGAGGCGGGCCGCTCTCAACAACCCCACCTTCCTACGCCACTGCTTTGGAGAATTGTCCATGAGCAGGTAAATTATATGAAGAGAACCCGGCAATGTTTACCTCAGTCACTAACCAAGTTTCTTGAGGTAATATACAATCAAAGCTTTTGGGTTATTCTATGAAGTCCGGGTCACTGGCTCCCTGCTGCCCCATCCAGCTATTTTCCAGGAGATAAGGCGAAGAATACCAGAAGGGGCACCTGCTGATTGCCAATCAGGTTCTACAATTTGATCCAGAGGTCTATGACCATCCTGAAGGACATACCCTGTTTCTCCTAAAATAAGACATGGCCATAAAATAAGCCATAGCAGGATTTCTATGCATTTGTAAAATATAAGCCGTTCCCCGAAAATAAGCCATACCCCGAAAATAAGCCATAGTGATGCGGCACCTCCCATTAAAACAGCCCAGAGAGGCGTGGCTATGCAGCGTACTGATGCGATGCGGTTAAAATAAGACATCCCCTGAAAATAAGCCATACTGTGTTTTGTTGAGGGAAAAAAAATATAAGACGGTGTCTTATTTTAGGAGAAACACGGTAGTCATTTATTGGAGGGGCACTAGGGAGGGTTAGGGTAAGTTCCATATCCGCTGAAATCAGATCTATCAGTGGGGTTTGCATTTTACAGTAGTGGGGATTCTTGGTTTTCAGGGAGAGAGGAAGAAAAACTTTTTCTCCATTCGTTTTCTCCATGCCATGCATAATTTCATAAATTTCTGTTCACCTCTTCCTTTCCTTCTGCCTGGACACTGGGGTCCAGCGCCGAGGGCCTTCTGGTGGTTCCCTCGCTGCAAGAAGCCAAGCTACAGGGAACCAGGCAGAGGGCCTTCTTGGTAGTGGCACACACCCTGTGGAATGCCCTCTCACCAGATGTCAAAGAGATAAACAACTACCTAACATTTAGAAGAGATCTGAAGGCCGCCCTGTTTAGGGAAGTTTTGGATGTGTGACATTTTAATGTATTTTCAATCTTTGTTGGAAGCCGCCCAGAGTGGCTGGGGAAACCCAGCCAGATGGGCGGGGTACAAATATATTATTATTATTATTATTATTATTATTATTATTATTATTATTATTATTAATTATTTTGGTTGCCCCAAACCCAAAAGGATTGATTTTCCTGGTGTGGGATTGTTTTGAATCAGTTGTGGAAACCCTTTGTTCCTCGAGATGTTGCCGGACTCCACCTCCTATCAGCCCCAGCCAGCATGGCCCATAATCAAGGATGATGAGAGTTGCAGTCCAACAACATCTGGATGACCCACGTTTCCCATGCTTTAAATGGTTTCAACAGCTGGACTACCTACACCCAGATGTGCTCAGCAGCACCTTTTAGCAGCCGTCACCATGACCATAATACAAACTATTGAAATTAATGAATGTGACTGACTTAGGTTCATTAATTTCAGTGGGTCTACTCTGCGAATAGCTTAATTGGACACAACCCTAAATTTCTGCATTTGTAACTACAAAGAACACCACTAGATCAGACTGCATCCTCTCCAAATGTCCATATTTTTCAGGAACAGTCCCGGAATTGCGAAAGCCACCCCGGGTTCTGATTTGATCCTGGGATGTCCCGATTTTCGCCAGCAGCTCTCTTGCCGCCACTGAGCTTAGGGAGGAGGTTGAACCAGCATTTATACTGAGTGGCAGTGGCAACTGCAAGGGAGCATTTCGTTGCTCTCCATGGCTTCTCCATGGCCGCCGCCACTGGCCTCCTCCCTTAGGCAGCTTGTAGCACTGTAGCAGCTGCTGGAGAGCAGACAAGGAGGAGGAGAGACTGCCGCTGCTGTGGCCCAACCTCACGAGATGCACCAGCTCCGAGGGGCAGGCAGATGGCAGGGCTACCCTGGGCAGGAAGTAAGAGGGAGTGGAGCGCAAGGAGCCTTGATTGTTTTTTAAAAAATGTTTTGAGCACCCATGTCTAACCTTGCCCCTTTCTAAAATGCATTTATTGTTGTGTGCTTTTCTTTTTGTAAATGTGCCAAAGAATAAAATAAAATAAAATTAGGTTTGAGGGTTTTCCCCCAGGCTTGTGTACTGTGTCCCACTGGTGCAGCTGTGGTAGAACTTGCCCTTCTTCTGATAGGAAATGCTCTGCAACAGGGGGAAGACACACAAAAAAACCTGGGTGGGTTGAGGAGGTGTCAGCTGAGGGTGGGGGAGACAGAAATGTCCCTCTTTTCACCTGAAGAATGTCAGAGGGTATGTGGCTAAAGGCTCATCTGTTTTCACAGTGGCCAACCAGATGTCTCTGGGAAGCCTGCAAGCAGGACAGCAGGACTGTGGCACTCTGTGCACATGATGGCCCAGCAGTGCAGGCTGCAAAGCATTATGGGAGGGTTCTGGAAAGTTCCCTCTGGGGATTCTGATCCTTATGGCGATCCTACACAGACACCCTGCCAGTTCACATGTTCTGCCAAATGTACATAGGTTCAGGGGAAGGGTGAACAGGCCACCAGGCACAATCCTGTTCCTGCTTAGAGGAGAGAGAGGGGGGGGGAGAGAGAAGTAAGTGTGAACACAGCTTCCAGATCACAAACTCCCTGACATGGGAATTGCAATCACTTCCAAAAGGTCTGGGGAGTCTTATGTAACATTCTGTAGCCAACTTCTGCTGGAGAGTAATCAAGCTTTTAAGCTTTCCAGAGCTCTGGAGCAGAAAAGACCTTTTTTGTTTTTGTTTTTTGTTTCTGTTTCAGGATGCTATGAAGGAACAGTGAAAGAGCTTCCTGGCAAAGCAAGGCTCTGCTTCCTCTTTTTTTGCCTGCAAAACGAAATTATGTTTATTTTAACGCTATAGCTAGCACAGACCCATGTTGAAAGTTGAATGATAATTACAGTTCCTGCTCATGCAGAGCCTTTCGTCGGAGCACCTCTGAAGTCTAATTCATTTTTTAGAGCGTTATTGGCAGGGGCGGCAAACACGATATTAAATCAGTCTACCATAGAAACCACTGAAGCTCAGGCAGGTCAATGTCACTTTGCGAGTGCCTGTCACCACCCAGAGTTGTGTACAGTGGTACCTCCGGTTGTGAATGGAATCCTTTCCAGAGTCCCGTTCGCAATGTGAAAAGCCTGCAACCTGAAGCGCCATATCTGCACATGGGCACAGCATGATTTGGTGCTTGTGCATATGTGCAAAGCGCGATTTAGTGCTACTGTGTATGCGCGAGCGGCGAGACCCGGAAGTAACCCTTTCCGGTACTTCCAGGTCGCCGCGGGACGCAACCTGAAAAAAACGTAACATGAAGTGGACGTAACATGAGGTTATGACTGTACTGGTGTCAGTGAGCCACCTAACCAATGCTGCACCAGCTGAAGTCTCCAAACCGTCGTCAGAGACAGTCCCACATATCATGTGTTGCAGTAATCTAACCTAAAGGAATATGTGATGAACGAAGATGACTGGCGGTAGGTTTGGGAAAGAGAAAAGAATGTACTTCTTCATGCAATACGGAGCTCCGTCACAGCAGGAAAGTGCCGTTGCATTCATGGTCTGCTTTATTTGTTGTGCCAGGGGTGGGGAACCTCAGACCCTCTAAGCCTCTCTATCCAGCCCTTCAGACTCTGCCTAGCCTTCCTCTAATTATTTTACCTGGTTGGAATATATCCTTGAATTGTGATCATACCTCTTGATTGTCTGGACAAAGGAAGGGGACTGGGGCATGTCTACAGAGGTAGCTTTAAGGTACCACGACTGGTGCAGCCTCACTGGGTGCCGTGTGTCAGCGAGGCTGGGGGGGTGTGATTTGCCATCTGGGCAGCCCAGGACCCCCTCCATATACACTGCCTAGACTTGCACCCGTGGGAGGTCACTTCGGTGCTGCTAATGCAACGGTTTTATTTCACCTCTGAAGTGGCCCTCCACTGTCTCTCAAGACAGACAGATGCCAACAGCAACTCAATCCTAGGCATGTTTACTCAGAAATGTACCCTGCTGAATTGTTCGTGGCTGCCTACTGTCACTAACTATGTCAAGGATGGGGAACCTGTGGACCTCGAGATGTTGCCAGCCTGACCAATCAGGGACAGCAGGAGTTGGAATCCAACAACCTCTATGGGCTAAAGGTTCTCCATCCCTTATCTATCTATCTATCTATGTATCTTTCTATGTTAGCTGGAGCATTTGCTTGACAGAGAACTTACCCCCACACCCCACGAAAGCAAAACTTGCCTTCATCTCCCAAAATGTTGGGAACCTTGTTATTCCAAGAAGTTCTTTTCTCAGGAACGTCCCATTCACAGCATGATAAATTACTCCTTTCATTGGACTGGCATTCCTAGAATCAGAAATCAGTTTCAAATCTTTGAGCAGCTCATGAAGGCTAGCTCTGTGCAGACAAAACATCCAGCTGTTATCTCAGTGGATAGAAAAAACAAACAGATTTATTGCTTAAAATAATATTGCTGAAAGGGGAGGAGAGGGGAAACCACGTGACAGGAAACAGCTTAGTCATTTTGCCATTCCAGTTTGAGACCATGGGCCAAAAAAAGAAAAGAAACCCCAATTTCCTCTTGCTTATAAAGAGATGAAATTGTAATATCCTTTTGCAGATGCAGCAGGATTGATACATACCCTTCAACATTTCTCCAAAGAAAACAGGGACGTCCTATTCCATAATAATAATTTTATTACTTATATTTCGCCCATCTGACTGGGTTGTCAACTGACTAGCTTCCAACTTATATAAAAATATAATAAAAAATTAAACATTAGAGGAACCTTCCCTAGACGGAGGTGCCTTCAGATGTCTTCTAAAGGTTGTATAGCTACTTACCTCCTTGGCTTGGGAGTTGCATAACTCCATATCCTCCAACATTTATCTGATGAAGATAGGGATGTCCTAAGGAAAAGTAGGACAATCCTGGATCAAATCAGAAACCAAGACAGCTTCTGTAAATCCGGGATTGTCCCTGAAAAATAGGGACATTTGGAGGGTCTGTTGATGTAGTTATGTATTCTGTTTAATTTGACAGATCCTTGACTTGATCCTAGCATTTGCTAGATCAGAAGAAAGCTGCTTAGGAGAATCCCACACATAAACACTTAAGGTTGCCTAGTCTTCTGAGACTCAGAACCTGAGTCATAGGCAGATCTTGGGAGTGTCATCAGTGAGAAGGTGGGATTTGGTGGTTTAGGCTGTAGCCTGGAAAAGCCAAGGTGTGGGGTGGCATCTGGTGGATCAAGATGGAGCAATGAACATGGGGGTGAGGCTAATGGCAAAAGCTCAGAAATAGCATTTTCTTTTGATTCTTGTCTCCCTGTGCTGAGGTTGTTCTTCTCCTGACGTTTCTGAGCAGGAGGTTGAATCTGAAACTTTAGGCCACATATTGAAAACCAACAAGCTTATATGTGCTCCAGGGCTACTCTGGTGTCCTTAGCTTCTAACCCACTGTATACAGATTTGACTTATTTGTAGAGCTTCTGCTCAGTGCAATTCTCTGCAATCCATCAAAAACCGGTACCTGCCGCTTGCTTTGTTCGTTGTTTCGAGGGCCTCTCGGCAATATTTTGTACTGAGTGTTGTATTCCCAAAGGGAAGCCGCCGGCAGTTCCAAATGAATTAAAATCATGGAAGGGATGGTTACATCACCCAGTATCTTAACAGCAGTTGTGCAACTTAACGTTTTGTCCCACAACTGCTTTTCACAGATGGCGAGGCTCATTTCCTGAGACATGCTAAGCATATGGGATGGCACCCGGATGACGCTCTCCCCCCCCCCCCGTCCTGAACTTGTACTTTCTGCTTCAGTAACTTCAGGAACTCTGAAAATGAATAAGGAATATGAAACGCTCTGTGCATACAGATTGCTTTATTTTCCACCTCTTCTTTTGGGTGGCTTTGTGCAAAAGATCATGCAGGGCAACCGCTTCTCATCAAATTAAGAATGAACAACGCATAGAGGCTTCAAACTGGGATGGTGGAGAAATTTGATTCAGTTCACATTTAAAGGTGAATTTACCTAATTTGCATTTTCCAAAACAATACTTGAACCACATACGCCTACAAGTTTTGCCATGTTGTTCTCCAGTCAAGCAATGTGTACAAAATGTAGATACTTTGCGGGTGGAGTGGGGGTGGGGTGGGGACATACATGAAATAGCACAAAGTACAGTGGTACCTCGGGTTAAGAACTTAATTTGTTCTGGAGGTCCGTTCTTAACCTGAAACTGTTCTTAACCTGAGGTACCACTTTAGCTAATGGGGCCTCCCGCTGCCACGCGATTTCTGCTCTCACCCTGAAGCAAAGTTCTTAACCCGAGGTACTACTTCCGGGTTAGCGGAGTCTGTATCCTGAAGCATCTGTAACCTGAAGCATCTGTAACCCAAGGTACCACTGTAGTGTAAAAAAAAAAAAAAACATGAAAACACATTCTGCTAGGGCAAATTGCTTTGCAAAAATGTGTGTGCTAGGGGACACTGCATGTAAAAATGTGCTCAGAGATTGCACACCACCCCAATCTCTGAGATTACAAGGGATCCAGGTGTCTTCGCAGAGTTTGGTATCCTCGGAATGAAAGGACAGTGGAAACCGTGGTATGTTTATGATAAATGGTTTATTTATGCATATATGCAACCTGAGCCTACAATGGAAGGGCTCACAGCATTAACACCCCAGTAGGTGTGGCTTCTCCCAGAGTCAAAACAAAATCGAAAATTCTTTCTAGTAGCACCTTAGAGACCAACTGAGTTTGTTCCTGGTATGAGCTTTCATGTGCATGCACACTTCTTCAGATACCAATTTCTCCCAGAGTCACAGCCTTGCATTCTAGCGGAAATCAAGTATGGCTCTCACCTCTCAGGCTTCTGCCTGCCTCAAGCCCACCCTGGCTTTTGTCTTTCTCACTACCAGCCAGGTGGGAAGGGAGCCCACCCATTTGCCCTGTGGCACAGAGCAGCTTCCTTTGTTTTACTAACGACCCACACTTAGGCCCATTAACTGACTAAGAATCTGGCCTGAATACTTCAGCAATTGAGTCTCCACCCCCACCCCCAACTCACAGCAGTGTATTAGGAGAAATTCTCAATAAAGCACTGGTGAATTTTCATGGGGACCTTTTTAAAAAAAATCACAAAATGATGTGGAACTGTGGAGAGCTGGTTACAGGTGGGTAGCCGTGTTGGTCTGCCATAGTCGAAACAAAATAGAAAATTCTTTCCAGTAGCACCTTAGAGACCAACTGAGTTTGTTCTTGGTATGAGCTTTCGTGTGCATGCACACTTCTTGAGATAGGAGAGCTGGACGTATGACTGGGCCGGGGGGGTGGGGTAGTGAGAAACTGGGAGAAACCAAAGTTGACATATTCACCCATCCCTAGCCTCCAACCCATAAAATTCATTTCATTTGAGATCAGTGGAATTTGATTCATGGTCAAACTAAGGATGAAAGATCCACATCAGGATATCCTGTAGGATGGGCAAGAGGTAGCTCCCAACTTTGTTGTTGTTGTTCAGTCGTTCAGTCATGTCCAACTCTTCGTGACCCCATGGACCAGAGCACGCCAGGCACGCCTATCTTTCACCGCCTCCCGCAGTTTGGCCAAACTCATGTTAGTAGCTTCGAGAATACTGTCCAACCATCTCATCCTTTGTCGTCCCCTTCTCCTTGTGCCCTCCATCTTTCCCAACATCAGGGTCTTTTCCAGGGAGTCTTCTCTTCTCATGAGGTGGCCAAAGTACTGGAGCCTCAACTTCAGGATCTGCCCTTCCAGTGAGCACTCAGGGCTGATTTCTTTAAGGATGGATAAGTTTGATCTTTTTGCAGTCCATGGGACTCTCAAGAGTCTCCTCCAGCACCATAATTCAAAATCATCAATTCTTCGGCGATCAGCCTTCTTTATGGTCCAGCTCTCACTTCCATACATTACCACTGGGAAACCGTAGCTTTAACTATACGGACCTTTGTCGGCAAGGTGATGTCTCTACTTTTTAAGATGCTGTCTAGGCTTGTCATTGCTTTCCTCCCAAGAAGCAGACGTCTTCTAATTTCGTGACTGCTGTCACCATCTGCAGTGATCATGGAACCCAAGAAAGTGAAATCTCTCACTGCCTCCATTTCTTCCCCTTCTATTTTCCAGGAGGTGATGGGACCAGTGGCCATGGTCTTAGTTTTTTTGATGTTGAGCACTCCCTTCATGGATCACTGCATTGTCGTGGCGAAGGGGCTTGAATGACTCAGGGAAGCTATGAGCTATGCCATGCAGGGCCACCCAAGATGGACAGGTCATAGCGGAGAGTTTAGACTAAATGTGATCCACCTGGAGAAGGAACTGGCAAGCCACTCCAGTATCCCTGCCAAGAAAACTCCATGGACAAAGACAACAGCTCCCAACTAAAAGCAGCCAATTCAGATCAGGGATGCAATGGGGGGGAAGGGTGGTTAATTATACTACTTATTACCTATTGTTTCATCTATAGTTCTATGATTCTACTTTGGCTCTGAGCTGCAATTAACTTGAGGCCATGGTTGTCTTCACAGGGCAGTTTATCCCATTTCCCCAGTTAATTTCTGCATTATATTTCAACTTTCACATGACATTAAAGCCTCTCCCACAAAAGTAATGGAATTTACCACTCATCATTTGATTTGTGGGGAGGGATTGTTTACAGTCCCCTTAGCCTTGGAAATCACATGAGCAAAGAGACAACATTTGGGGCATTACACTGGCATACATTTCTTTCCTGCTGTTTTCATGGGGGGGGGGGTCACAGGGGAACAAAGCAGGGGCAATGTTGTTCAAGGAAGTTTGTTGTATCGCAGGAAGCCCACAGGTATGGATGACATTTAGTGTGATATGGCAGTATATCAATCAACAGGCCACAGTTTCATAACACAACAGCTACCGCAGGGTGGAAGGAACATTAAAAAAAAAAACTGGATGGAAGCTGTGGTGGAATAATGCCTGGTTCATCATGGATTAACCTATCACTCCCATGTTAGGTAGGTGTTCCCTGGGAGGCGGAGCTAGTTGGCATTCTAAAAGGAGGGGGAACAACCTTGAAAGGCAGTTGGGGGTTTGGCAGTTGGGGGTGGAGGGTTAGAGAGAGAGAAAAGGAGAGGTTAGGCTTTGGGGAATGAGAGGAAAGGTCATTACCATTGCTAAAGGGATGCAGGAAATATTATAACTAAGCTGAATTACATGAGAAGAAGATTTGTACCAGTAATAACCCGAGACATCCATGTTTTCAAGTTACCTAATAAAGTTAAATTTGCTTAAACGTTCCTTGACTCTGGCAGTGTATCAGTACCTTAAGAGGTGTGACTAAGAGGAGAGAACAAAGCTTTCCTGGGGAAGAGGAAACTGTTTGCTTATTCTCCTGTCATACAGAGGGCTGGACAGTGAAGCCAAGTGTGCCACTTATTTGCCTAAAGGGAAGGCAAACTGCAGTAGTTGGGAACCCTGGTAGGGAGATCTCATAGGTGGCAAGAGGTTTTCAAATGTAGAGCCCTGAGGTACCCCAGAGACCAACTCCTGTATGAACACTGAAGGATTCCTCCTAGTTGTCAGTGAAACCTAGGGAGTGTCTCTGTTGAGGAAGTATTGAGGGCAGGGGAATAGGATCCCTCACAGAAGCCGTAGCATTTACAGCCAGGAAAACTATCACAATATTCCCCACGTCCGAATGCGCCCCATATGGTTTTAGTGGGACTTAGGGCCAGTTCCAAATGCAACTTCTTAACATGTACGTATCTGATCTGTCCCACATAGGGCTGCTAGGTCCCAACCACGGATCTCTCACACCTGGTTTGGCTCATAGCACCACAAGGATCGTCCGTAAAATATGAAAATCCAGGCCAGTCCTGGTCTTTAATCCATTCTTGCCTGATAGCTTTTGAACGGGCAATATCACAGGAGTTGACAGCAGTGGTACATTTCCTACATGATCTCTATGGGAAAGAGATTTATAACTCAGGTGGGACTCAGGTTTGCCTACAGAAGATGCAAATCACCAGGTATGGCTGCGTGAGATTCTGGAGAGCTGCAAATATACAACAGGGGTGGAGAATCAAAAGCTGAATGTGTCCATCCCCCCCCCCAGTCACCCCAGCTGGCCCCCAGGATTCTCATTATACACAATACTGAACTAGAAAAACCAGCGGTTTGATGCAGTACATAAGGCAGCTTCTAATGTTACTGGTACAGTATGGGGGTTTCCTTTGAGGTTTGACAGAAGAATAATTGAATGAAGAGGAGCAATGCCTAGAGCTGAAATGAAATTTCAATATATGATAGATTTCAAAGCTTTGGTTCTGATGATGAAACCTGACATCTGAGTTTTTAGAACAGAAACCGGATAACTGGGTTGGAAACCAAACTGTTTTCATTGGATGGATGGATGGATGGATGGATGGATGGATGGAACGAACATATACTTTACTGTATTCTGTGCCAAGTCATCTATCAGATCCTGTCAAATATTGATTGTTACAGCATGCTTGCTGTCCGCTACTGACTGCTGCTGCCAATCATCTGTCAGATCTTGCCAAATACTGAAAACAAGGCGAGGCAAACTGTCAAATCCGATCAAAAGCAGAGTGCTTTCCAGCCAGGCTGACAACAGGGCTACGTAAGCAAGGGGTTGGGAACCACCACCCCTTGAGCTGGGTCCCACCTGTGGCACGTGTCTTTCTGCCCCACAGCCTCTACCCCTTGGCTCCAACCTCACCTTGCCTGCTGGAGTCAATCAAGCTACTGCAAGAGGAAGCTCTGTTTCCTGGCAATCTGCTACATTTCCATGCAGGAGAGGCAGAGGGGAGAGGCAAAGAGACAAAGAGAGATGGAGAGAGGCAGGGAGAGGCAGAGAGAAGGGGTGGCAGAGGGAGAAAGATAAGGGTTGGTGGAGAGAGAGAGAGAGAGAGAGAGAGAGAGAGAGAGAGAGAGAGAGAAAGGGGGTGACTCTGGAGTGAGCTGACCATGGTCCTGTTGTTGTGCCAAGTTTTACTAGTATCTCCTGCAGGCCCCAGCCTGGAACAAGATAACCCTTGTAATAGCAACAGCCCTATGTTAGAGGTAACAAGCCACTTGCACAGAGAAAGGAACCAAGAATACCTGCCCGCTCCCCCCCCCCAAAAAAATCATCATCATCTTCTATTTATACCCCACCCATCTGGGGCTGGGTTTCCCCAGCCACTCTGGGCGGCTTCCAACAAAATATTAAAAAATACAATAAAACATCAAACATTAAAAACGCCCGGCTGCCTTCAGGTGTCTTCTAAAAGTCAGATAGTTGTTTATTTCCTTGACATCTGATGGGAGGGTGTTCCACAGGGCAGGCACCACCACCGAGAAGGCTCTCTGCCTGGTTCCCTGTAACCTCGCTTCTTGCAGTGAGGGAACTGCCAGAAGGCCCTTGGAGCTGGACCACAGTGTCCGGGCTGAACGATGGGGATGGAGACGCTCCTTCAGGTATACTGGGCCGAGGCTGATTTGGCATCTTGATTTGGCATTATCTATGAACTGCAAGTCCCATCAAACTGAAAACTGAACAGTACCTAAATTTGTACCTACTTCAAGGGGTTTTTTGGGGGGGGTGAAAAGAGATCCGAGGAGCAGAAGGGTCATAGCTCAGTGGTAGAGCATCTTCTTTACATTCAGAAGCTCCCAGAGTAAATTTCTAGCATCTTCGGGTATGTCTGGGAGATAAACAATGGAGGGAGTAGTGTAGACAACACTGAGCTAGATAGGGCAGTGGACTGGGACTGGCTCACTATAATGCAGCTATTGTAACAGCTCTGATGTAAGCCATGTTTACTCAAGCAAACATGTTTTGCTTTTCACTGGATGCTTATCTCATTGCAGATGACGGATTTCTATGATGGGAATCTGCGTGGAACGCCTTTGAGATGGGCATGCTGTGCTTAACTGATTTCTGTCAAACTTCCGTGGCTTTAATGATGATTAACTATTAGATTTGTGCCTGACTTCAGTGCATAAATCTCTTGTGACAGTTTCATGATCAACTGCAAGGTCAACGAGCAGCCTCATCCATTGCTTTATTGTTGATCAAACAAGCCAGGGATGGGCCAAAGGTCTTCTGCAGTGGTGAGAGCCAACTTCAGGCATCCGCTTAAAAGCTTCAGCCTAAAAGAAAGGGAGTGGATTCACTTACAGAACTCTCCAAACAATACCTTCCCTCTAAATGGGAGCAGAAAACACAGTTCTTGATTGTGTTGTGTGAGAGATGTAGGCCGCAATACAAAGGTAGGCAACCTGGTGTCCTCCAGATGTTCAGGATGACAACTCCCATCAGCCCCAGCCAGCATAGTCAATGGTCAGGGGTGATGGGAGTTGTAGTCCAGCAACATCTGGAGGGCAACAGGGTGTCTACCAATGCTGTAGGGCAGTGTTCCTCAAACTTGGGTGTCCAGCTGTTGTTGGACTACAACTCCCATCATTCCTAGCCAGCAGGACCAGCGGTCACGGGTGATGGGAATTGTAGTCCAAAACAGTTGGAGACTCAGGTTTGGAAAACACTATTGTAGGGTATCTAGTGGGGATTGGGGACCTTTATATACCGTCACTCAGTCCCCAAAGCCTATTTCTGTGGATAAGTGGGTGCACCCAGGTAACACAGGACTTCCTCCTATCCTGGCAGAGATGTACTATATAAAGGCACTTTTAAATGTTGACCAAGTTCATATTTGCCCATTTCAGAATAAAAATCTGTTCTCAGTTGTATTATGAACAGCCTCACTTCTCTCTAAAGTTCTTCTATGGCTAAGAAACACTCCTTGGCAGTGCTGTTTTTCTAGAAAAAGAGGTACCGGAACTCACCATGAACGCTTCCCTTCTTCTCTTAGAAACACTCAGATGAGAGGTGCCGGAAAAAGCCCTGCTCCTCGGTCTGAGTCTGTGCATGCACAGTCAGTATTCTGCTTCTTTGTATATGCTTTCATTGAGTATTTCTTCCACGCTGAACATTTAGTCAACGCAACCAATTACTGTGAGCCGAGTGACCAGACTATCCTCTCAAGCAGGCTTTTGTTTGGTGAGGGTCTCCTCTATCTGGATCAGTTTCTTTTGGTTGTTTCTTGCCCAGCCTTTGATACGGTTGTCCTCCATCCAGATCTAAAACCTGCTCGTATTTCACAATGTACTTCGGCTTTTTGGGTGGGGTAAGAACAGAGGAACAGAAGCCCAGGCTGCCCATATGCTACCAGGTCAAGTTCAAGGGTTTTGTGATTAATTTACAAACTTAACAGCTTGGATAACTTAAGGACCATCTGATTCTTTCTGTCCCTGCCCAGTCACTGAGATGTATTTCTGGTATGCTCCTGAACAGATTGTTATTATTTTCTTTTTTTATCTTTCCAATTTGCACAAAACCTGGAAACTGCACAAACAAGCCACCTTAAAAAAAAAACTACATCAAATATATCAGAAAGCAATCTGAAAATCGTGTGCTAAGAATTTACGATTGCTTTCATTTCTTTTCCAGCACGCTAGAAAGGGTGCCACAGGAGCTTATCAGTAGCCTCTCTCTCTCTCTCTCTCTCTCTCTCTCTCTCTCTCTCTCTCTCTCTCTCTCTCTCTCTCTCTCTCACTCTCTCTCTCTCTCTGTGTGTGTGAGAGAGAGGGGGAGGGGGGTCTCTTTTGATCCCTCAGATTTGTGGAAAACCAGAAATCTGGGCAAGGAAGTTTACAACTGTGCACTTTTGCATGCTTCTTGAATGAAGATTACAAAAAACAACAGCAAGGTGTACACATAGCTATCTGCACACATTCCCTGTGTGTACTTATGGTAATTAGCACAATAGAATTAGAAGGCACAGACAAGCACACCTACTAGGAATACCTACTAGCAAGAACAGGAAAGACTGATATTGTTCCTCATACACAAATTAGTAGTAGCAGTAGTTTAAAGTAGGGGTAACAATTGTGGTGCCTTCTAGATGTTGTTGGATTCCTACTCCCGTCAGCTGCAGTCAACATGACAATGTTTAGGAAAGATGGAAGCCATAGCCAACCAGCACCTGAGGAGCACCACTGTGGCTATTCATAGTATAAAGGCATGTTTGTGCCCTTGACGGCTTGACTGCTTGCATTCTCCTGCCTTGTCCTGCTTCACAGACTACAGCAACGGTGGGAACTTCAACTCCCATCAGCCCTGGCCAGGAAGACTAGTGATTAGGGATTAGGGGAGCTGTAGTTCAAGAACATCTGGAGGGCCACATAGAATCACAGAATTGTAGAGTTGGAAGCGGCCCTAAGGATTATCTAGTCCAGGGGTCAGCAACCTTTTTCAGCCGCGGGCCGGTCCACCGTCCCTCAGACCATGTGGTGGGCCAGACTATATTTTGAAAAAAAACAATGAGCGAATTCCTATGACCCACAAATAACTCAGAGATGCATTTTAAATAAAAGGACACATTCTACTCATGTAAAAACACCAGACAGGTCCCACAAATAATCCAGAGATGCATTTTAAATAAAAGGACACATACTACTTATGTAAAAACATGCTGATTCCCGGACCATCTGTGGGCCGGATTGAGAAGGCGATTGGGCCGCATCCGGCCCACAGACCTTAGGTTGCCTACCCCTGATCTAGTCCAACCATGTTCCCCATTATCGGAATAAAGCAAGGTCACCTCAGGTCCAATGGCCAATGTGGCTCTCAAGATCTCTCTATCTATGCCTTACCACCCCTGTTCCACAACTTCCTTGAGAGTTTTTGCCTGCCTGGAATGAATCAATGGACTTTGCCTCTTGCATGCCTAGATGGGTGATAGAAAGGGTGTGTTTGAGAGTGAGTGTGCCTACCATACAAAGGTAACATTCACATCTATTGCTGTGTCACTTTTGCCCACCGCTGGAATGAGGACCCCAGAAGGTTGCCCAGAAAGGAATGTATCCGTCGGGCTGAAAGAGGTCCCCCCTCCCCAATCCAAGACTAGAGGAAAAACTGCATTCAGGCACCTACATATAGCTCTCTCTCTCTCTCATTTGGCAATCAGACAGCAATTTCCCCCACATTGGACTTGGCATGTCCACATGCCAAAGAGCTTGGGCCAGCACCAGGCTACACTGTCTCAAAAAGTCTCAGTGGAGTGTTGAGATTAATCTGGATGCCATTTCTTGTCCTACACAACAATGGTGCCTGGATTGTTGGGAATGTATCCGTGTTCCTTCCTTTTTAAAAAAATAAAAATGATTGTGTCTGAAAACAATATGAAACGCTAATGGTCCATGACTCCCATAGTTCAGTCTCTGGATTTCTTATTTGCTTATTCCTGGCCAGGGCAGCTACTATTATATGGATTCCTATTTATGAAGTCACTTTGTGATTTATATGGCTTGGCTCAGGGTCGTGTCGGGTTAGCCTCTGGGAAATGCATGTCAGACAAACACCATTCATTGTCTGTAGAGAAGGGCAGGCCGAGAGAGAAAATGGGTTAGTTTCTGAAGTATGATATGGTGAGTGGAATTCAATTGGCCTAACAATGATAGCCAGGAGGGAGAAAGGGCTCTTTATAATGCACAAACCCAGCTAAAGACAGTAGAGGAGATATGATAGAAGTGTGTAGAATTATGCGTGGCATGGGGAAAGTGGACAGAGGAGAACTTTTTCTCCCCTCATAATACTAAAACTTGTGGACATCCAATGACGCTGAATATTGGGAGATTCAGGACAGACAAAAGAATGTACTTCTTCACACGACACGCATCGCTGAAGTGAGGGTCAACAACTTGGATGACATGAAAAGAGAATTAGGCAAATTCATGAAGGGTATCAGGGGCTATAAGCCACAATGGCTATGTTCTGTTGGAGGTAGCGTGCCTCTGAATGCCAGTTTCGAGGAATCACCTCTGTCACAAGGTGTTTAACTCTAGATCGCATGGGGAGTATTCAGTTGCAAATCTCCATTTTGTGTGAGTTGGTCATTGTTCTCTCTCTGAAAGCTGCTGAAGAGAAAGGATGCTGCTAATGATTCTCTCCAGGAAAACAGCCTCAGGCTGGAATGCAGGCTGTTTGGAAAGATAGTCTGGGTGGCTTCCAACAGAATATTAAAATACAATGGTTCATCCAGTAATAAAAGCTTCCCTAAACAGGGCTGCCTTCAGATGTCTTCTAAAAGTCCGATAGTTGTTTATTTCTTTGACATCTGGTGGGAGGGTGTTCCACAGGGCAGGTGCCACTACCGAGAAGGCCACCTGCAACTATTGAGATGTAACATTGCTGCTTTGAGTGTCGGTTTTGGAACATGTTCTGTTAAGTAAAGCTTTTGAACCACATTTTTGGACTGGATAATTTTTATTTCAAGAAGAGTCCGTTTTTATTTATTCAACCCCTTTCAAAAGTGCAATATTAATAACCACAACAAAGAGGCCCCTATTCTGTCCCTAGAGCTACAGTTTCCAGAGTGGTTTAACAATCAATCCCTCTTCCCAGGGAGCTGCGGGAGCACATGCCGCCTGCCCTATGTGTCTCCTAAATAAGGCTGCTAACCTCAGATGCACTGAAATAGGCCATTATGTCACCAGTGCTGAAATAGGATTCAACTGACAGTCTGGTCAGTATTAAATAGTGGGTAGGACATAGCAGACGACACAGTGGTTCTCCAAGCAGCTCTCTTTATTCTCAGGCTGCAACAGAACTGAACTGAAGGGCTCAGCAGCCTGCTTATATAGAACTCAGCTACAAGCAACAGTAACAACTTTCTGTAGTTACCCAATCCAAGAACGTCACTTTCAATCCCTCATTTGCATGTGTGGACCTGAGTGAGAACTGCAGCAGAATGGACTATATACACACACCCCTAGTGGCCTAGGGTGAGAACTTCAATACATAACACCCAGGTTCTGAACATTGGATGGAGTGGGCACGCCATCTCGTCCTTGGCCTCAGGCAGCAAAATGTCTTGGGCTGGCCTTGGAGCTCTGAACTAGACAAATCCTCTTCTCATAGACATCTCTCATGCCTTCGTAGCAGAGACATGAAACATACCGGTACCCCTGCTGCTTAATGCTTTGCATTTCACTTCTTTAATTTCATTCGCAGCATCACAGAAACAGAAGGCGGTTCTTCAACATGGTAGTTGCAACACTGGCTCATCTTTCCTGCAATAGATTTTCAAAATACAGTGGTACATTGGTTTATGAACTTAATCCGTTACGGAAGTCTATTCTTAAACCGAAACCACTTTCCCTAATGACTTTCCACCGTCCGGGTTCCGTTCTTAGACCGAGGTAAAGTTCGCAAACCGGGACACTACTTTCGGTTTTGCGGAGTTCTTAAATTGAATACAGTGGTACCTCGGGTTAAGTACTTAATTCGTTCCGGAGGTCCGTTCTTAACCTGAAACGTACTTAACCTGAAGCACCACTTTACCTAATGGGACCTCCTGCTGCCGCTGCACCGCCAGAGCACGATTTCTGTTCTTAACCTGAAGCGTACTTAACCCGAGGTACCACTGTAGTTTGTATACAGGGCTATTCTTAAACCAAGGTGCCACTGTATGGGAGAGACTTCTATCTTATAATGCAGGGATGAGGAAGCTGGCACCGTTTAAATAGTGTGATGCAGAAGCCTCTTTAAAAGAAATAGAAAGCTTGAGATGGAAACTTAAGTGACTTAAGGTTGCAGTTCCAAGCACACTTTCCTGCATGTAAGTCCCCTTCAACAGAACGAGGTTTTCCTCTGAGGAAACACAGATTTGGGCTTGCTTGTGGGGGTCAGGCGTTGCTGGATTTTTATGGGGGAATAAGGAGCTCTGCTATGAGCCAGGTGGAAGCATAGTTGTGCTCCAGCACCAAATTATGTTGATCAGGTTAAAAATATATAAAATTTTCAAGTTTTATATAGCAGGAGTAGGGAAGCTTGGTGCTGAGTACAGCCCTCCAGGCATGTGAGTGGTGCAAACACACCGCTTGGCATGCGCAAATGAGGTGAGCACATCAAGTGACGTGCATGCTTGGCCGCCATCGAATTTTGAGGGGACCCAGTCCCTGCCTTGAAAATGGGGGGGCCCTCACCCCCCAGATGGCACCCCTGCTAGGTGGACCTATGATAGGAGTTGGGTGCAAAGCATTTGCAGGGCACCATGTTGGGAAAGGCTGCCTTAGGGTGCTCTCACTGTGGATGCAAGTTCAGACCACCTTCCAGAAGTGATGCAGCCCAGGAAAGAGCGACAGAAGACACCTGGGAGCTTGCAGAATGTTATGTCAGAACTGGCCCAAAGTGGATGGGTTGGTCAGGAACCAAAGGGATATTTTTTTAACAACAACAAGCTGAAAATCAGCTACAATTCCTCTTGCGTCTCTGCAATTTGTATTACAGAAATGCTGTGGCTGCTGGTGGCATTTGCTGTCCAACTCTCCACTCTCTGTTTTCTCTCGGGGAAGAAAAGGACCTGCAAGAGTTCCATTAGTCTAAAAGAGAAACATATGCTTGGACTACAGATCTGTTTATTGGCAAAATTCAGCCACAAGCAAGCAGAAGCCAACCAAAGCCTCCCTTGTCCAGTGGCCATACAAGAACCAATGTGCAAGTTTTTTTTTCAGTAGTTTCTCTCCCCACCCCCACTTTTTTTGTAAAAGAGTTGCATTCTATGGTGTCAAAAATGTCTTTCCTTTCATGTCAGCGAACTTCTAATTAGAGATATTATGCATAAAGCCAGCTATCTTCACCAGGTACTTTTGGGAGGAGAAGTGTTGTAAATCAGTGGCCAAGCACATGCCTGGAAAGCAGAAGATCCCAAGCTCAATCTCTTGTTATAGATTTTTTTTGGGGGGGAGTAAACCCTAGAAATTAATAAATGGTAGGATTTTGATTATTTGGGGGTGTGAAGGGAGACATACAAGCTGCAGAGGAATTCCTGGCCTAGCTAGGGCCATTAAGAAACAATAAAAGGCCATTGAGGTGACAGGAAAAGAGAGTTTTTAGCAGGGTGTTCTGGGAAGAAAAAGGGAGAAAAAAATGAGTGGGATCCATCTTGGGCAGGCTGGCTGAAGGGTGGCTGGGAGAGATGCCTTGGACTCCAGGGTTGCATTGCTGCGAGGGACAAGCCCCTCTTGAAATGACCACAAGCTGGCATATACTGTCTCCAGACCAATTGAGTCCATGTAGCTCAGTATTATCCACACTGACTGGCAGCTCCTCTCCAGGATTTCAGACAGAGAGTCTCTCCTAGTGCTACCTGGAGAGGCCAGGGATTGAACCTGGGACTTCCTGCAAGCAGAGCTGATACCCTATCCCTGAGCTATGGCCTTCCCACTACTTCAGCACTTGTCATAGGACAGTGTCCTACACACAGATTCCTGGATAAGCTTGCCAAACATATTCTTTATTTAGTTTTGAGAGGGTGGTAAGAATCTGGCATTTCTAGACAGGATATTTCATAGAACATTTGTTTAATTCTACATCTGCGGGAATTCAAAGGAAGCAGCAGGAGTTTTGCTATGCCTGGAAAAACTGACCAGTGAGGGTTCTGCAATGTTCCCTGGTGGTGGATTTGTGAGCTGGGTGTTTCTGCGTTTAAATTTACATTTCCCAGAATCCTCTGATGGCAGGGATTAAGTCTGAGGCAAGACACAAAGATGGGCTCTAACCCAGCCTCTTCAAAATGAAGGTTGAAGCAGAAGGTCCAGGATGGATCCGTTCAAACCGAAGATTTATTTTTGGCTCAAAGGCAGGCAAACTGTCAACATTCATAGAACATGAAGCGCACCACCAGTTACTCAGGTGGCATTCGCCATGTGAACTGGGAACTTGTCAGCATCACGAGGTCATGAATGGGCTGGTCCAAGCATTCCATTTCATGAAACAATATATCAAAGGCTCCGGCAACCCAAGGAAACACATAGTTCTTGATAGCTGAAATGATGTTTTTACAAAGCTACATGTCAGCACATTTATACTTGTTTACTTGGATGAGCTCTATTAATATGTTTTGAATATCTCTTTAATGGCAAAACTCTACTAACAGCTCGACAACAATGGCCTTCATTCAGCTGGTCTGTCGGGAAACCAAAACTGAATCTGGCCCAGCCAGGGTGGGCTGCAACAGAGACACAACCATAATTTTCTTTCTTCCAAAAAAAGGGGGGGGAGAGAATAAATCATTCAATTCTAACCAGAAACGGTGGGAGAGTCCTCATGGCTTGCCAGAATAACCTCCCCAGAGCCTGAAGGAGCCCAAAAAACCACCATACTCTCGGGATAAAAAGCAGGAAGATAGTGCCTGGGAAGATAGTGTCCTGGATTTTGGTTTCAAAGTGTGGGAGGGTATGCTGGAAGTTGGTGCTCAGTCCTAGGATATAGGGTGGGAAGGGGTTCAAGAAGCATATTCCCACTTCACACACCCTGGCACACTCTTGTTTATTGTGTTTTGTTGCATTCATATCTCACCCTTCCTCCCAAAGAAGAATGCACAATGTACCTTCAAGGTAACATGTCCTATCACCTTGATCATGAGAGCCAGTGTGGTGTAGTGGTTAAGAGCGGTGGACTCTTAATCTGGTGAACTGGGTTCGCTTCTCCGCTCCTCCACATGCAGCTGCTGGGTGACCTTGGGCTAGTCACACTTCTCTGAAGTCTCTCAGCCTCACTCACCTCACAAATCCAACCTCTTCTTCTTCTTCTTCTTCTTCTTCTTCTTCTTCTTCTTCTTCTTCTTCTTCTTCCGCATTCAAACAGCACATTTGATGGGCACGTGGGTTAGACATGATATTGCACATATGGTTTGTATGGTACACATCTCTTGCGCAGCTGTGTGCCGATTTGGACATGCTGTTAAGAAGTCATATGAAATACATTGTGTTTTAGATCGAGAGCCAGCCAAGTCATTTGCACCCACAGAGGATTAGTTCAGATCGTCTATGAAGCATGCCTGCTGCTGCACATATAATATCATTTTTGTTTATATTGCTCATAGAGGAGGGGGATAATCTGCTTCTTTTGATATTTACCCACAGTCTGTACAGTTTCAAATGGATGCCAAGCAATCTGATGCTGTCGCAAGGTCAAAACAAATAAACCCCGTCCTCTTCAAATCAAATTGGTGCGGCAAATACGATTGATGTTGTATGTCCGCATTTGTTTGCCTTTTCTTCTTCTTAGGATGGTGTCTGGTGGGCAAACTGAATTTGATTTGTTCACACTGGATAGGGAAGCTGACTTAGAAAGGAGCCCTCTGGGGGTTCTTTTTCACTCCATCACAAGAGATTTGTCAAAATACTGAGGTAAATCAAGGTTCTCTGTAAAGTATTTATCTATAGCAGTGTTTCCCAAACTTGGGTCTCCAGCTGTTTTTGGACTACAACTTCCATCATCCCTGACCACTGGTCCTGCTAACTAGCGCTGATGGGAGTTGTAGTCCAAGAACAGCTGCTGACCCAAGTTTGGGAAACACTTTACTGGAGCCTATGTTAGAATAGCCTTCCCCATGCTGATGGCTTCCAGAGGTTTGGGGCTACCTCGGTCACTCCAGTCATCATGGTTGTCATAGCTGGGGCTGATGGGAGCTGTAGTCCAAAAGGGTGGCTTGGAAGCTGCAGCTAGTGCAAAATGTAGAGCAGCTCAATATCGAAAGGGTGCCACAGACAAATGCCACCATATTATGCCACTGCAGAGAGCCAGTGTGGTGTAGTGGTTAAGAGCGGTAGACTCGTAATCTGGGGAACCGGGTTCGCATCTCCGCTCCTCCACATGCAGCTGCTGGGTGACCTTGGGCTAGTCACACTTCTCTGAAGTCTCCCAGCCTCACTCACCTCACAGAGTGTTTGTTGTGGGGGAGGAAGGGAAAGGAGAATGTTAGCCGCTTTGAGACTCCTTCAGGTAGTGATAAAGCGGGATATCAAATCCAAACTCTTCTTCTTCTTCTTCTGCTGAAAGAATGGCATCGGGTGCCAATTAGCTTCCCAGCTATGTTCAAGAAGTTGTTTTTGGTATACCTCACATAACCCTGTACCGCTTGGCATCATCTCGCCCTATTTATGTGAGGGGTTCGGAGGCAGCGCTCACATACATGAAATCGCATATAATTGGAACATCCTTTGGAAATGTCTGCGAACACCTTCTGAACCTTTGGAAGCCCCAGAAAAACAGCTTTAAAAACCAGCAGCTCTACCAGACAAGCCATCTTTGTTGGGCTGGGCTGCTTCAAAGGTCACTTCAATTTGAAAACGGATCGGATTGCAGATTGATTCTGCATTATCTCACGGGTCCGCCCTGGGCAGGAAGAACGGAGTGGAGCACGAGGAGTCTTGATTAAAAATAAAATAAAACGCCACGTGCATCCAACGTCAAATCTTGCCCCTTTCTAAAATTTGTTTATTGGTGTGTGCTTTTCTTGTTTATTGGTGTGTGAAATAAGAATTAAGGATGGTGGAGGGCATGTGTACTGTTCCCTGTTGGTTGCACTCACCCTTCTTCTGATAGGAAATGCTCTGCAGGGGGTGGGAATTCGGGGGTCGAGGAAGGTCAATGGGGGGGGGGGAATTGAGAAATGTCCCAATTTTCATCTGAGGAATGTTGGGGGGTATGTGTTTGGAAAGTACGTGGATGGGGGTGGCAAATCAAAAAAGATTTCAGAGAATGAGAACTGCAGCCCCGGGCTTCTCCCTCTGTAGGCGTCGAAAGGGTGAGAAGTAGCGAGTGCTGATAATGGTCGGGTTCACATGTGTGACGCAGAGATTTCCCTTGGACGCTGTTCAAGACCCAGATTGGTTTGTTGGTACATCTTATCGAGGGAGTGTTATCTTGTTGGTATTGCAAACGCCAGAACTGAAGAGCTAGGCATGTCTGCGAGCCTGGAAAGTGTATGATCTCATTGCTCTTTTCAGAGGACCTCTGTAGAATTCTCCAGGGCTTCCCACGTCTATCGTACTGGGCGCATTGCAATGAAAGTAACGATGAGCCACTTGGATTCTCACACTCCCCCCACTCATTTTTTCTATGAATAATGTTTGTTTAGGAGCCAATCTACACATTCCAGGATTTGCGGCGGCTGAACGGGGTGGGTGGGGGGTGAGGGCCACAAGCATGTCACATCCTTTCTCCCTAGAGCTGTAGCACTTCACATTGTGGATGAGGAATCGCAAATTTAAATACTCCGCCGGGCAAGTAGACAGTGACCGCACAACGAAACAACCCTCTAAGCGTGAGATTCCTGGCAGAAATAAAGCAGCACGCTTTTCCCAGACACGTTATCTTCTCATGTACAGGGAGATGTGCTTTTCTGGACATAGAATCATAGCAGTGTTGGGTTGGGAGGGACCCAACCCCTGCAACTCAGGAATCGCTGCTAAAGAATCCCTGACAGATGGCCATCCAACTTAGGTTTAAAAACCTTCAACGAAAGAGAGTCCACTACCTTCTGAGGAAGCCAGTTCCACTGCTGAGCAGCTCTTACCACCAGGAAGTTCTTTCTAATGCTTAGCAGGTATCACCTTCCTTGTAATTTGAATATGTTGGTTTGGGTCCTACTCTCTGCAGCAACAGAAAGCAAGCTTGCGCCATCTTCCATGCGGCAGCCCTTTGGGTATTTGACGATGGCCTTCAGATATTTGAAAATAGACATGGACATGCTCAGTAGGTGCGGTCCTGGTCCATTAGGGTGAATGTGGTACCATACCAACAGCCCCATTCCACTCTCAACCAGCCCTGACCTGCCTACCTTCTTTCTCACTGCCAGTCCAAAGGTTGGCACTGCCCAGCAACCACTTCCTCCTCAGTCTTAGGTTGGATCTCAGGGCAAAAGCTCAGAGGCCCTCAGCTGACCACCCAGAAAGCAGAAGATGACGAGGCCAGAGACAAAAAAAGGGCCAGCCATTGTGTGCACCTGTGCCAAATGGGTGTGCTGTAAGGCAAGGGGTGTGGCACTGTTTTGAGCCCGAGGGCAGAACAATGAATGCCAATGTTACCTTTGTACAGCAAGCTAGTTCCTCCAGACAGTGCCAGATTAAAACCTGTGGAGGTACCTAGGAAGTTGAAATCATGGGGGAGGGGAGGAATTGCAAATTATCTCCTAATGCGTTTTTGATTTTACCAAGCAACAGTTTTAATAAACCAATTTTGATCCTTTGTTTTGTGGGACCCATAGGGTGGTGCCTGCTCTGCTTATTTGGTAACCCGACACTGCCTCCAAATACACACACACACACACAGCGCTCACTATTTTCCACCCAAGCAAGCGAGAGCCATTATCAAAGTTCAAAGACATATTCCAGCAAGGCAAAAACACTCAAGGAGACTGTGAAGCAGAGATGTGGCTTGCAGAGTCCCAAGAGCCAGAGGGAGAAGCTCAGAGCGCCATATTTGGGTACAGGCCTGAGGTTGCCCCCCTCTGCTGTAAGGGATGGCAACCTGTTTTTTGCTCCAACATATCAGGAACATAGAAGCAAATTGTAAACAGTGGAATGGAACCGGGTAGCAGAAAAACGTTAACTGCATGCTTTGCAGCTAAAGCAATTCACACGGCTCTCTAACGAAGGCCTCCGTAAGGCCACGGTCTCCAGGCTCTCAAATTACCGGTACTTAGCTCCCCTACTACCTTGGAGAGTAGCTGCCAGTCAGAGTTGACAACATAGAGCTAGATTGACCAATAAGCTGAGGTGGTATGAGGTGGCAGTTTATGAAACCCACATGAGGGGGAAACACTGTTTAACACTTGCCTAGATTTGCTCTCTGGGCAATGACATTACTTTAAATTCGCCCGCTTGATAGAGTGCAACATGCTGTGAAGGAAGTTTACTTTTGCAAGCTGCTGCGCATGATAGAGCAATTCTCCCTAGCTCATAAATCTCTTGGCCTTTGTGAGGGCTTTTGTACAATGATCAGGCACAAGCAATTGTTTCAGCTGAGGGGTTGTTGAAAAACGCCTGATCGCTATCGCTCCGTGCTCTTGTTTACTTCAACGAAGGGGCTCGGACGGTGTTGGCAGTTGCTGCAAGTTGCCTTTTCTATGCCCTGAGCAGCTTACCAAATCTGTGCCCTTCTCCGTCCAATCAGCGCTTAGCATCAGACCGATTCAAAGCTATCCTGCTTATTTATTTAACAAAATGCATGTACTGCATATGCAGTGAACGGTAAACCTCTAAACGGTTTATAAGGAATATTAAAACCATCAATTAAAAAGCCATTAGTAATATGATAGATGGAGTGAGCTAGTGAAACAAGTACGTAGCAGGAATTGTCCCAGGGTTAAGCCCTTAAAGTCTGTGATAAGATAAGAAAGGTTGTGAACTTCCTAAGTTTTTCACTTCTGTTCCAAGAGTATTCGGTGAACTTCATCGTAGCATAAGGCTGTGGGCCCTGAACCATTGAGAAGATGCGATGGCTCCACTCTGCCAAGCATCTTGGCATCTGGCTTTCATTTACCTTTTATACCATGGGTAGCCAATGGAGTGCCCTCCAGGTGTTATTCAACGACAACTCCATCCATTCACTGTGATTCCTATATTCTAGGGGGTTGGACCAAACGGCCTTTGGGGTCCCTCCCAATGCTACAGTTCTGTGATCCTTAATCATTGGCCATGATAATAGGAGCTCTTGGTAGTTATACCTCCAATATACCTCCCCCACCTCATTGACTACCCCTGACTTACACCATACTGTGGGCAAAAACTGTCACATGAAACTCACTGGGTATCAGGCTTCAGGGAATCTGATCCCTCCCCCAGTGGCAGTGAATAAGCAGATCAAACAAAAGGAACTTTCTTACTAGTCAGTTTCTTTAATAACCACAGCAAGAGACAAAGGAATGCATATCTCTTCTAGAAATGGCGTTGCTCCCAGTTAAGGTTCACCCCCTCTGTCCCCATTAGTCACTCCTATGTTGGGTAATCTGAGCTTGTTGTCGCTGAGCTCTCTGTTCTATCACTATCAAAGCCCATCTCGTCTTAGGCAAAACGGGGTCAGGAATGCTGTCCAAGGACACTGAATCTACCAACTCCTGGTGTTTCCTCTTCTAGCTGTTCCTCACCCAGTATTTCCCAGCTTTCCCCCTCTGGACGATGCCCCTCTGCAAACCACTGTTCTAAATCAATACAGTGGTACCTCGGGTTAAGAACTTAATTCGTTCTGGAGGTCCGTTCTTAACCTGAAACTGTTCTTAACCTGAGGTACCACTGAGGTACCAGCTAATGGGCCCTCTTGCTACCACCGGGCCGCCGGAGCACAATTTTGTTCTCATCCTGAAGCAAAGTTCTTAAACCGAGGTACTATTTCTGGGTTAGTGGAGTCTGTAACCTGAAGCGTCTGTAACCTGCAGCATCTGTAACCCGAGGTACCACTGTACGGTCCTCCTGTCCGTGGGAAGGTTCAGGAAAAGGTGGGAGGAGGCTCCCACCATTCCTCTTCAGTCCATCCCTTGATACTGGGTGACCTTGGGCTAGTCTCTGTCTCTGAGCCTAACCTATCTCACAGAGTTGTCATGAGGCTAACCTGGAATGTGGATGGAGAGAACTACCAGGCTGTGTGTCTTCTGGGCTGTGATCCCAGGCGAGATCACAGCCCCAGAAAAAGTGTTTTTTTTTTTTCAGGGCAAGATTGCAGTGCGAGATTGCACTGCCCAAAATGGTTTTCATGCTCTTGCACGAAAAAAGGGGTATCCTGGACACCAGGACAGTCGAGGGATATGCATTCACGGCCTTGAGCTCCTTGGAGAAAAATCAGGATATAAATGAAGTTAACAAATGACATTACATTAATAACTGCCAGTACATTCCATGACTTTAGATAACCATTTTGCACCTGTCTAGACTGCACTCAGGCCAGTGCTCCTGTTATCATACCATAGTTATACTTCTGAGTACTGGCCCAATCCATCAGGGGTGGTTTGTCTGCAAGAACTCATCACTTCTTTCCAAAGAAGCCCGGGGCAGTGAACACAGAAGCGATAAAACAGTTGAAATTTCTGCTAAACGAACCCAGTACAGGTGCACATTTGGATCAATCTCTGCTTGTTGGGAAGAGGGAGGTCTTCAGTAGGTGCTAAAAGACAATAGAAACAGTGCCTAATATACGGGGGGGGGGGGATTCCAAGGGATAGGTGGCACCATACTAAAAGCCAAATTTCTACATCGTATGGAATAGACCTCCTGATAAGATGCTGTCTGCAGGAGCCCTTGACCCATAGAACACAGTGATCAATTGAGCATATAAGGGGTGAGATGATCTTTCTGTTCTCCTGGCCTCAAGAACCAGCATCTTGAACTTAGCCTAGTAGCTAATTGGTTGCCTTGAGCATGGAGGTGGCGATATTGTCCAAAATAGATGCACGTATGCTTTCTCATGGCCTCCTACTGAAAATGCGTCCACACTTAAGTAATATTGCGATGTTGCAAAGCACCAAGTTAAACTAACAAAGAGGCCCTCCATACCTACTCTTTGTGTGTTGTGTCTTTGCTCTGACGGAGGGGCAAACCCCCAATGTCAGTAGATGGTCATAAAATCTGAAACAAATGTGCTTCCAAATGTCCTCAAGGAGACATCATTCCTGCGAGAGCGCAGAGGAATTTATCTCCAGGGCTTCATTTTTCCCAGGGACTGAACATAAATTCCTTTGTGACTTCTGTTTGTTTGTGTACTGTTTAGAGGCAGTGATAGATGGTTTTTGCCTCCTGCAGTCTGCAAATAATAGAAGGAAGTTCTCACCAATTCTGGACAATGGCAGTTCCCAAAAGAGTGGAGCTAACCTGTTCTGAAATTTCAATGAGACCCCAGCAATTTTGCTAATCGCTTCTGCCAGCCTCGTCACCTTCATTGTTGGCGACTCCGATCATGTGCCCAACAATGAAGGAAGGGCATCCAAATGGTCAAAAGAGTTTGTTGTGAACAAAGAACATATCACCATATACTACTATTATTTTTGAACCTTCCAAATGGGTGAAATGGACCTGCTTTTCCTTAAAGCAGAATTTTGCAGTTCTGCCTTCAGAGCCAATGAGGTTCACTGGAGGCTGCAATACTTCTGAATACCAATTACTAGAAGCGACATGGAACAAGGATGCTTTGTGCTCGAATCATGCTTGCAGGTTTCCCACAGGAATCTGGTTGGCTACTGTGAGAACAGGATGCTGGTCTAGATGGGCCATTGGCCTGATCCAGCAGACTCTTCTTATGTTCTTCTGGACCTGGTGGGGCTCTACTGTAGTTCCCAAAGCTTCCTCTCTACCATCACAAGAAACAATGTGCAGAAGCAACACATGCTCTACTCTGATGTGACAACAATGTTGTCCCTGTGAATGCGTGGCATAACCGAAAAGCGCTGGAGAAGGCTTCCGTGGTGTCCTTGCCACCCATTACAGTTAAGGCTAAGGGAGAAATCCAATTCAGTTCACATTTAAAGGTGAATATATCTCATTCACTCTTTCCAAAACCAAACCAAAGCAATACTTGGAGATTCTCAAGGAAGAATTCTCAGCAGGAGAGAGCCATGGCTTTCATGACCTGCCTCCAGGCTTCCCATATTCATCTCGTTGGTCAGTTTCATAACTGGACTACATGAACTTCTGCTCCAATTCAGTAAGATTAAGCATTTGCTCACATCAATCTACTTTATTATCTAGACCAGTGTTTCTCAACCTTGGGTCCCCAGATGTTTTTGGCCTACAACTCCCATCATCCATGACCACTGGTCCTGCTAGCTATGGATGATGGGGGTTGTAGGCCAAAAACATCTGGGGACCCAAGGTTGAGGAACACTGATCTAGACTATAACTTCCTGTTTATACCCTTTAGTTTTCTCCCTCAACTCACCCCGCTCCTCTGCTGTGGACATTTGGATTGCAAATTCTTTGGGGCAAGAATAGTTCAGTCTTATTTACATAAAGCACAGGAATGAGGGGGCACAGCAACAGGGTTAATGGAGGCAGCCACCCTTTCTGTGAGTAGACCACAGCAAAGCCTGCCCTTGCCAAAAGATGTGATTACCAACACCTGCTTCATGAAAACACCTCATTGCCATGACCTCATTCCAACAAGCTGCAAGCTTGTTCAATCCATATACCTGTCTGCAATGTTGTGCAGGCTGCCCCATTCTGGGACAGGGGAAAAAAAGCTTTGTGGGAATGCTTGTAATCAGAAGCATCATCAACATCTTGCATCACTATTACCAATCAACCATGGTGCAGATCTATCAGCTGTAGGAGCACACAGAGCATGGGTGGTGAACTTGTGGCCCTACAAATGTTCCTGAACTAGAGTTCCCATCATTTCTGATTGTTGGTCATGCTGGCTGGATTTGGTAGAAGTGAGTGTTCAACAACATCTCAAAAGCCATTGGTTTCCCACTCCTGGTGTCAAGACTCATGCATATTGGTGGTGCTCTATGAATCAATATGCTGGAAATCCCATAACGGTCCTTTAGTTAAGATAGATTCATCCCAGGAGAAGGATGTGGTGGCAAGGTTCCAAGCAGTTCATTAATTGTTCTCATGTGGGCCTCTACAAAGAGCCCGCTGATAAGAGCCCCTTGGATGTGTTGGAGTGAGAAAGTGTACTCACTGAGGAAGAAGGGTCCATGGAAGGTCTCTTGCCCAAGGATGTGGGGTGGGCCTTGAAAACCTGGAGCTGACACTCCAAGAGCTCCTCCATATTCTAAGGGTTCCTCCATATTTCCTGTCTATTCAGCATTTATCCTGATCTGCTTGCACAACATTTACATGGCGATTAGACTATGTCCGGTCTTCATCGAGCATTCATCTAAGACGGATAATCATCCCAACCTGCTTGAAAGGTGTTAACATATCTTCCTGTTAACCATTCATTCACCCCACCCTTTTCAGTTCCTTTCCCCTTCACTTTCCGAACCATAAAAAGTCAGTTGCTGATTATTATTTTTAAATGGATTTGTTGCACCAGAGAACTCTAATCTACTTTAATTGTGCAAACCTAAATTTCCAGTATGTGCCTGAACCCCTCCTGCAAAAAAAAAAAAAAAATGAGAGCCCCAATACTCAGTGTGAAGTTTCCCAAAACTTCTGTTGAGTCTCTTGCAAGAGGAGTTTGGCTACCAGCCCTTGAACCAATGACTTTGGCTTGTTTGCTCCCATTCATTAACGTTCCAGCTCTGTTGAACTCTGATTAAATGTGTCTATGTCTTATTTTGCATCCCCGGGAACCGTGCAGCCAACAGTTGTTACTAATCTTGCTTTCACATTACAATCGGTCATGTTGATGTAAAGAAAGGGGGGGGGGAATCAAAAGATCTTTGTTATCACCTACCCATAGTGAGATAAAAAAATTTCCCAGGACATTGTAGCAATAAAGAATTAGAGAAATGATGCAGGCAAGCCCATAAATCCTGCCAGGGAATAACAATGCACCCCCCTGACTATGGACTATCAGAAAGAAACTGTCAAAAACAAGTAGAATATAAATCCCACTGAGTCACACATATTTGCAAGATGTGCTGTCATGGTCAGAGAAGGATACAGTCATTTTGACGCTACAGTGGAGGCCTAAAGACTAACCCTGAGATCAGCCCAGTGTAAAGTGGCGTGGAACACTCATAAAACAACAACAACCCTCCCACGTCTATCAAATCAATCCCTTTCGTTTTGTCAGCGAAAACATCAGCAAATGAAAGCTTGCCAGAATTGGGTGAATCCCAACAGCTCCTTCAAACACATATTGCAAGGAAACTGAGAGCATTCCCCACCCCCTCTACTGTCTTTAAACTGGAGATTTGATTTCGTGCTGTGGAGGCTAGTGTCCTCCCCCTAGGACGGGGGGGGGGGGGGTAGAAGGCAAGAAGAAGAAGAAGAAGAGTTTGGATTTGATATCCCGCTTTATCACTACCCGAAGGAGTCTCAAAGCGGCTAACATTCTCCTTTCCCTTCCTCCCCCACAACAAACACTCTGTGAGGTGAGTGGGGCTGAGAGACTTCAGAGAAGTGTGACTAGCCCAAGGTCACCCAGCAGCTGCATGTGGAGGAGTGGAGACACGAACCCGGTTCCCCAGATTACGAGTCTGCCGCTCTTAACCACTACACCAAACTGGAGACCAACAGTTGGGTAGATCCAGAGACAATGGCAGGCAGAACCAACTAATCATCATTTTGTCCCCATCCTCCTCACTGCTAATTCTACAAGGGCAACGCTGAGACTAAGGCTGGGCTGGCAAGCAAGTAAGGGCTGAGAGCAGACTGATGCTCCAACCTGCAGTTCTGAGTCTCACCACATATGGCGGCTATGCACAAATCCAGCTCTCAGAGCTCCTGGTTTCCTTTGACTTTGGAGTTGTGGTGCACTTGCTAAAACAGTTGAGCACCGCTGCCTTCGAAATAGTAATTCGCCAGACAAGTAAAACAGCATTAGAGTAACAGTCTGAAGTATGTCGTTACATTCCACCCCAACCCCCTTGCTTTATCTGCAAGGGGAAAGTACAGGGAAATCTAAATTACTGGCTGAGGAAAGTGGCATTGGGGGGGGGGAAATAATAAAGTGTTAGGGGTTACAGTCTAATCAAACCATAAGCTTACTAAGTTAAAAGCCTTCAGAAGCAAAACAAAGGGCATCATCGTTCACCTCCTATTGGAGCCTGTGGCCAAATTTCCATCAACGGGATTGGGTTGGGCTATTGGCTCTGGTCTGTCATGTGGCTTACAAGTGGTTACATCACTGGAGCTAAATTGGTTTCATCTCAAGTACTTTACTGTAATTGGTTTGCAATTTAGTCAACCCTTCCTCTCTGGGATGCCCAGTGGTAACGTAACCATATAGAGAAATGGAAGGAAAACCAGTGTGTGCCCTTTTTTTAAAGAAAAGATAACCAGTACTGGCAGCTCTCAGAGATATTGCGGGTTTGGTTCCAGACCACTGCAATAAAAGGAATATTACAATTAATTGAGCCACACAAATTTTTTTTTATTTTTTTTTTGTTTCCCAGTGCCTAACAAGTTATGTTTACGCTGTTCTGTAGCCTATTAAGCAGGCACCACCACACAACCAACCCAGCTGCAGGGGCAGGAGGGGGAGGGAAACAGCTCCAGCCCCTAACCAATTCCATTCCTGTGGCCAAAAGAGGGGTGGTAGCAAGAGGGCGCTTCCTTCCCCTGGAAGTGACTAGGCTGCCAGCAGCTGCACCCACATCCTCGTAAAGAGCAATATCTGTGCAATAAAACCAAGTGTGCCTGTATTGGTTAGCAGCCCCAATGGTTGACTAACAACCATTAATGGCCGACACTTTTTAGTAAGTCTCCTGCAAGTGAAAGGGGGGAGGGTAGTATAGAACTGATATTGCATAGGGTTGCACCCAACTAAGTCCTGCTCAGAGCAGACTCCTTGAAATCAGTGGGCCTAAGTTAGCCACCACTACTTGTTCTCATGGGTCCACTCTAAGTAGAACTTAGTTGACTACAACTAATAGTACCTATGCAGCTCCTTGTACTTTATAGTGACTTTGCCCTTGCTCTACTAAGCAAAGAACACAGGAAGCTGCCTTATCAACTTCCTGTCACAAAGCTTGCCCGTTGATCCATCTGTCTCAGTTCCATCTCCATGGGCTGGCAGTGGTTCTTTAGGATTTCAGACAAGTTTCTCTGCAAGCACTACATAGAGATGCCAGGGGTTGAACCTAAGACCTTCTGCATGCAAAGCAGATTTTCAGTCACTGAGCTATGGCCCTTCCCGACTGAAGGCAGAACAGGGAGGCCCAACAGGGAGGTACCATAGTGGGGCTGATGGGTTCATTTGGGTCCTACCCCACATACAGGGACACCTAAAATCCCCTTGCCACTTGTTGGCCTCCCAGGTAATAAACCATCTCAAATAGACACAGGATGTGTACACACAATATACTTAAAGCACACACACCCCAAATGGATTGTGGCAGCTGCAGTTTGTTAAGGGTACTGGGAATGGTAGCTTTGTGAGGGATGAAC